>NW_017534963.1:408724-493267 GCF_001853355.1 Bactrocera latifrons
CAGACAGACATCCGGATTTCAACTCTACTCGTCACCCTGATCACTTTGATATATATAACCCTATATCTAACTCTTTTAGGTTTAGGACTTACAAACAAACGTTATGTGAACAAAACTAGAATACTCTGCGAGAGTATAAAAATCTGTCTATACATTCCTACCTCTTTCATTACCTACTAACAAGAAGCACCTGGATACGACAATGTATTTTAAAATTTCAAAACATATGGCGGACAAAAGTCTACATACACCCCCTATTTTTATTGATATAAGGATACAACATATGTACAGTGGCGGACAAATAAAATAAAGCAACAAATTTATGCAAGAAAAACTCAAAAATTACGTTGACAAAAGTCTACATACAGTACGATGCTCATACTTTGTGATTGTTATGATAACGGTAAAGTACCGTTAGCCTTTTTCTTTCATTTCATTATGTTTACTGTTTAGTATTTATTGAATTCAGTTGTGGTTTGAACACTTGAATAGGTATGTATAATGGCTCCGCGAAAAGAAATATCAATTGATGTAAGAAATTTGGTGATAAAACAAAGAAAAGAAAAAAACAACAGAGCAACAGTACAAACAATCGTAAAAAACTTCGAAAATAGTGGTTCCACTGAAAATAAACCACGCAGTGGCCGCCCAAGAAAACTATCTCGTARAGACGTCAGTCTGATCCTGAGAGAAGTAGGCAAAAATCCAAAAGTAAACGCTCCAAAATTAGCCGAACACATAGCAAGTACGTCACAAAAGAGTATTCACCCAAGAACAATACAAAGAACTCTAAACGAAAATGGGTGAAAAAAACCGGAAACTTCGTTTAGAATTCGCCAAAAAACACAAAGACAAGGGGATGGATTTTTTGGAAAAAGTTTTATTTACGGATGAATCTAAATTCAACATTTTTGGTAGCGATGGAAGAGCTAGAGTTTGGAGAAAAAATAACGCTGCGCTAGAACCGAAGRACTTAGTGTCAACTGTGAAACACGGTGGCGGCAGCGTAATGGTTTGGGGAGCTGTTGAGGCCTCTGGAGTTGGAAAGTTAGCCTTTATTGAAGGTAAAATGGATCGTTTTAAGTATAAGTTGGAACATAATTTGAAACYTTCGGTGGATAATTTGGGGCTCGGTTCCGGTTGGATCTTTCAACAAGATAACGATCCGAAGCATACGGCGCAAATTGTTAAGGACTGGTTGCTTTATTACGCTCCAAGRCAATTAAWCACTCCACCTCAAAGTCCAGATTTGAATATTATTGAACATGTCTGGGAAATTTTGGAGCGTAAAATTAGAAAGCACCAGATTTCTAGCTCTGCTATACTCAAAGAGCGCATATTAGAAGCTTGGAACAGCATAACGTCTGCAGAGTTGACAAATTTAGCAGAACCAATGCCACGGCGTCTTCAAGCAGTTGTAGATGCCAACGGAGGCCCAACTAAATACTAAAACGTCTTAATAACTACCATTTTGTAAAGTTTTCGCACTGAAATGAGATATTTTTTTACTGTATGTAGACTTTTGTCAACATAATTTTTGAGTTTTTCCTCCATAAATATGTTATTTTATATTAAGTAGCGRATTTTTTAAGTTTAATGTTATTAGAAAATAGGTAAGAATAAAACTGTATATGTCGGTCAGTTATATGAAATCAGGGTTGAAAGCTGTAGTAGAAAGGTTTTCCCTTGTAATACAAGGAAAAAGATACAAAGAAAAAGGAGGTAGGTGGAGCAAAAACTAAAGATTAGGAGAAAATTTACTATAGTGATGTATAGAATATTTAAAAAATGAGGTATATTCGATTTTAAGTCAAAATAAGTTTTTATTTTTTTAATGGGACCTTTATGCTATAGTGGTCAAATCAAAGCCATTTCTTCAGAGATTGAATAATTGCTTTGGACAATAAGCCGGGTCCAATTTCTTGAATAAATCTCGTCCAATGGAAAAGCTTTCCAAACAAACACTTGATTCCGATCATTCAGATCAAATGGCGGCTGTATGATTTAGTAAATCAATATCGGCGGTTCCGACAAATGAGCGACTTCTTGGTGAGAAAAGGGCATATTCAAAATTTCTGGTCGAGATCTCAAAAATTGAAGGAACAGTTCAAATATATACAGACGGACGAAAGAAGGGGCAGATAGACGGACATGGCTTAATCGACTCGGCTCGTCACGGTGATAAACAATCATATATTATTATTCATATAATATTTTCTTTTGGGCGTTAGAAACTTCGAGCCAAACTTAATATACCCAGACAGCTGGTATGGGACATAATAAGTCAATTTGACGCCCAATTTCTTGAAAGATTTTTGTTTTAAATATAAAAATAGAAAGACCAAAAACTTTGATATTTAGATGTTATACATGTCACTACCAAAGTTGTAGATCTTTTCATTACAAACAACTTTGTCATATCACTTTTTGCTCTGGGGCATTGATAAATGCTTCTAACTAGTCCAGACTACTATTACTAAGGAACATGTTAGTTATATCGTTTAAATTTGGGTACATAAAGGATTTAAAAATAAAAGCTGAGTAGCCGTGTCACAAGTCTATGAAAACGATGACAGTTTCACATGAGCTGAATAAGATTTCAAATTGCATCTACCTCCACGGTATTTGTCGGATCTCACCCTCAGTAATTTTTTTTATCTCAGGCTTTCAATATTCGCTGTATAAAAATTAGCGACGACTAAGAGCAAAAAAAAGAAGAAACTAATGAGGCAATTGCATCGAAAAACTATAAAACCGGTAGAATATTTGGCCTTTATCCAATCGAGAGACGAACCCTATACAATACTTGTTATAGCATAAAAAACTGTACATAAAAGTAATTTAAGCATGAATCTCAAAATTTCTCGCTTTTAAAAGAATACCGTCTGACTAATGATTTCTCAATCTTATGCCTACCTTATCAAAATTTACTACCACACAGACAGACAATTAACGCCATAATAACTCAATTTCGTATAATTTGTACAAAATTTTATTCAATTAACAACAACTCTTTTTACTAACCACTTCCTTTAGAGACATGGCCTGATTTGGAAAAGGATTAAAAAAAAACACAAAAAAAAACTTTCCGACTATTCGTGGTAATAATGTGGTGAAACAATAATTTTAATGAGCGTTACAAAAAATAACAACAGTAAACAATTACTCGAATGTGTGAGGACAGAGATAAAACAAACAATCAAGTCAAAGCAAACGATTAGAGACACGCCAACAAATAGCAAGCAATTCAGGATGTGCAACACGCAATGCGAAGGAAGCGGACGACTGGGCAGTGGTGGACTGAAACAAACTGCAAGTGACTAAAAACTGGCACTAGAAGAGCGGCAGAGGTAGCGCTATTGCGTCACTGACGCGCTACAGTTGTTCGAATGCAATCAGAAACGCGGTGCTGCTGTGACGCACGTTCGCAGGAAGCGTAACACGGACGCTAGTGAAATGAATTAGCTTTTTTTTTTCGAAAACGTCGAATGAGTGACACGAAATGATTTGCGCGCTGAGCGCAAGTAACACTAAACTGCGCTCGGCGGCACGCGAAAGTACAAAGGTAAACCACATTTAGCGGGCGCGCGAGTATATTGCGTGGACACAGCGTCTTTGAGTGCCGCTGCGTCTACCGTTGACATTGCTGGCGGCATTTCTAGTTTCAGCATTTTTCCATGACATTGTTGCATGCTCAGACACTAACACGCAATACTCATCACGGTTGTCAATGTGGTGGCACCTTTGTCCGCCGCGCAGTGGGCGATCAGCGCTGACCGCGTCACGTAACAGCAGAAGCGCGCGTCACGTGAAGCACAGGTAAAGCGCGCAAACACAAGCAAGCCGGCATGCCAAAAGCGTATATGTTAATATTTGATGGTCGTAATATGTGATAATTTTAGGTGGCAAACGACAAAAACAACAACTGCCAAGAATATGTGAAATCGAAAGCGTGTGCTGTCAATATCTGTTTTTAAGTGACCGCGTCAGCGTGCGCGCTCCTGTGCAGCGTGTGTGAAATTACGCGTTTGTATGCGTGTGGGGAATAACCGCAAAACGAACTGACGGACTAAACGCAATGGGATTTGCTCACCACTACTGTCGCTGTCACTGTCACTACTACAGTCGCTGCAAGTTGCATTCCACAACCCCCACGGCGCCGGCTGTCAGCTATCAAATCTATTGTAGTTGTTTCAGTAGTTCTAGGTATTTGCTAACGACACACATATTTAATGAAATGGAGAAACATCCTGTTAGTAATTCGGTCTGTTGCACGCGGCATTAACGTTTGTCACTTTGACACCTCGACGCAAGTTTTTGACAGCGCTTTTGCGGAAAGTTTCTTATTTTTTATGCGCTTCAACTTTGGCGACCGCAAACACATACATACATACATACATACATACATACAAACAAACATGAGTAAACGCTCGCATTATTGCGCGCTTGTCGGGCAAAGTTAGTAATTGGTAAAGGTGCTCTAAGCTGCGGACTTGCGAAGTTGAAGGTGGACGGTTTCGACCAATTGGACACGGAGTTGCATGTAAGCTTTTGCGGTTGTTTAAGTATCTGTCAGCGAAATTGATGGGTCGTTTCCTGGAGTTCGCCACAGTTTACTAGAGGCTATTGACCCACATTTTTCTTATTATATAATTATATAAAAAATATAAATAAAACAAAATAAAAAACGCTAGCTTTGACTGCACTGAAACAATAAAAACCTTCACAAATACACTTCTTACGGGTTAAGAGGGTATATAACATCTTTATTTCTATTTCGACCAATCAGTCGGAATGGGAGGAACAGGAAGTTTGGAGCTTTTAGCATTGTCTTTAGCAATATTTCTTGCCAAATTCCGTGATTACCATCTATCTCGTCAAGTAAAAATGCTTGCCGTTTAGTATGCCAGCTATATGATATGGTGATCCCACTCCTTGGGGAGGAAAGGATGTGTGCAATATTTCTGATCAATATCTTAAAACCTGAGGAACCACTATGCATGTGGTCAAAAGACGGCTGGTACGATGAGGAGTGCCGTGTCGCAGAATATGGTCAGACCTCTATCAGGATCGGAATGGACCTCCCCGAGCAGTTCGATACCAAACGAGGTTTCGGACAAGGCGACTTCGCATCATCCGACTTCTTCAATTTACTGATGCAGAAATTAATTCGAGTTTGCCAACAGGTGCTATGCAATTAAGAAGGGAAGTCTTCTCTCGATGAACAAAAACCAAATACTATAAGTCACTCATTATTCTCATCCTGCAATATGGTGCAGAGGCATGTACGATGACAACACCTGATCAGTCGACGTTCTGACTTTTCAAGAGAAAGGTTCTGCGGGAGATTTATGGTTCTTTGCGCATTGGCAACGACGAATGGTACAGTCGATGGAACGATGAGATGTACGAGATATCCGACGACATTGACATAATTCAGCGTCTACGCTGGCTAGGTAATGTCGTTTGAATGGATGAAAACACTCCAGCTCTAAAAGTATTGGACGCAGTACTCGCCGGAAGGCCGAGGAAGAGGAAAACATCCACTCCGTTGAAACCAAGACCAAGTAGAGAAAGATCTGGCTATATTTGTAATATCCCATAAACTGGGCTATAACCGAAGAAATCCGCATGTATACAGTAAGACGAACAGTCAAAGTAGGCCAAATCGAGCTTAGTCAAGCTGGCGTTCCTTTGGCCGGAGAAACCGCAACAAAATCATAATTGTAACAAAAACTATAGCGTTGTTAACTTTTCCACCAAATGGCTGTCATAGAATAATATTTGTTGCTACAATTATTTGACACACGTTTTGATGTAAAATAATCGGAGTTATCTCTCTCAAATGTCTACTCGAAAATTGTTCACAGTAAAAAAAAAATATAACTATTACGTTTAAATAGATTCCACTTTTGAGGGTTCTTCACAGTGAAATAACTCTTCTTCCTACTACACCTTCTTTTAAATCAAGGTTTTACTACATTGTATTCAAAGCTGTTGTAGAAGACTTGTTTTGGCACGATCCAATTAAAAATATATACTTTCATTTAGTGGTTATGACTGCCTAAGAACCTTGCAATCAAATTTCCATATTTAAGGAGAGTTAGAATTTTTTTTTTTGTACAGAAAAGATAGTACGGTAAGTGGTGCTCTGAAGACAATATTTCTCGACAAGTTTTCTTAGTATATAGTATGTATTTATGGCACCAACAAGCATTTGGAGGACTTACTGAACTTGAATTGAACTTACAGTTAGTCCAAAATTTTTGTAAAAACCCTATACTTGTTCGAAGTTTTTTTTTACTGAACTAATTATACGATATCCCCAACTGGGTATCAAACATTCTAGCATTTATTAATTTCTCACAAGAAAGTAGTTTACGAACTTTCATCTTGTGAGTAAACTGTTAATATTTTCAGCAGCAAAATGCTAAAAGGGGAGAAAATTAGTATTACTATTATTTTCTAAATTTAACTTTCTTCTGCCTAAAGTGCCACACCAACTTAACTTAACCATAGTAAGAACTGGCAAGTCCGGCAAATCATAAATATTTATGGCATTGTAATAGCAATTACTTAAGAAATATACCAGCAAAATCAAAATTAGCGCCAATCAGAAATTTTATTGCCCTCATTCCTGCCAACCAATACTATCCAAATTATTTAGGAATTCATGTACTTATAAAGACTCAAAATTGCCATCTATTTATATACCTCACACAAATAAATTCAGAAGTATTTTCTGCAAAGTACGCAAATTTCGCACAATTTCATATTTTATAGCAGAAATAAAATGTTCGGAATGATAAAGAAAATTACAAACGGAAATTAATTGTATCGAAGACGTAATAAATGTTACAACAACATCAGAATATAATACGCTACCGAAATCAAAAAATGACATGACTACCAAAAGTATGCTACAAAAATATATGCCTTAACTGTGGTTACTTAATATTGACAATTAATATGAAACATAGTTATGCGAAGAGAGCGCAGACTAAAATTGTTAGGCAAGAAATTAATGCGGTTTATCGGCAAAAGTAATCGAAAATATAGACAATGTGAAGTAAAGAGAAAACTGGAATAAATAAATGAATAGCAAAATAAGAGGTTTATCGACTCGGATAGCAAGGTAATATACATACAAAAAATGTAATGAATTATATTAAAGCATCATTTTCCAGCGAAAACATAGATGAAATATTATATATCCATTCAGATGATGGAATGGCAGACGAGTTGCGGCGGAGGGAAAATTATGATGTAAAGCTACAAGGAAAATTCACATGAAATATTGGCGTATTGAACAAAAAGTATTATGCTGAAATACATACACATATACATATATAAAGTAATATTTAGCTGGAAATCTACACAATAGCACTGCTTTGTTGCCACAACAGAGAAGGAAACTTTTGCCATACCACATTAAATGCTTTGGCCCACTTATAAATGTATGTATATACATATGTACCTTTGTATATATGTTATGGCACTTTCACAACTCCGACGCGTAACATTAAGGCGTAACGTAATGTAATTTATTAAATTCTTTACGCTTGCATACGCTGATTGTCGTTAATACATAATCACACATCACATAAGCTGTATGCAGACGCGTATGTGTTTTGCTTCAATCAGAAGAAGGAAGGAACATACAGAAACTAAGAATTTCATCGTAAACTAAGAGCTTTCAAGTCGCTTCTATTTTATGCTTTACTTTTTTAATTACATACAGTTCAATAAACAATATGTAAGCTTATAACAAAATTTAAAAATATATTCATAGGCTCTTCAAATAACTGGAAACTTCAAAAGAGCTTGAATAAGAGTATTAAAGTTAAGAAATTCAATAATTGCATTTTGAATTGAAACTTGAAAATGGATGGTTTGATTATTAAGATAGTATAGCCTTCTCTTCCGCAGTTGGATCCATATGCTCTACATGGCCGAGCCTTTGTAACACAGGATAATAAGGGATCTGGATTTTCGTAAAAAACCAAACATCTTGAAAAACTTGAACTCAACAAAAGTAGCACACTATACTAATCAAATACCATGCACTACATGGCCTAATATGATTTAAATTGATCACAAAACGTAATAACAAATAGGAATCAACGAATAGGAGTCAACTTCTGGTCCTCGCTTACACCCGACGTCTAAAAATAGGGCTGGTGTTTTTAACTATACTATTTGCATGTCATTTTAAAGAGCTTTTCTTAAGTTTGATATAATATTATACTACTATTTCGCTGAACCTTAGACTTTTCCCAAAAAAAACTGGTCACTTATTTTGTTGCTGTCTTATTTTTTATATCTTAAAGGGTTATATCCATTATTATTTTAAAATTAATATCATAGAAAGTTTCGGAATTATTTTTGAGCCTATTTGAATAGTAGTGTAGACGGCTGCAAAAACTTTAAGCACCTTTTTCTTAAAACTATGCTTTCAGAGTCGGTGAGGAAAATTTTTGTCCGAAACGGCTTAACCAATTAACTTGAAAATTCTACACGACAAATCGTTGATATATCTGTGAGTTAATGATCGGAGGAAGAAGATTTTTGATCATTATTTCAAAATATAAATCTTTTCACAAAAAAGCACTTTTTTAGAAAGCCACCATTTTGTCAAAAATCAAAATTAACCAGGTCATATGGACAATATTATACTACTACTATTTCCGTCTTCTCACACAAAAAAATAATCAATTATATTAGATTACGACACGATTTCTTTACAGCTTTATATTTTGGGATGACAAAACGAAGAGGACAGTTTAAAATTTATGTTTAGTCAAAATTCCTTTAGACCGAAGTCTTATATTTACAAAACATGTGTGCATCGTTAAGATTTAAATAGAAAATTAAGAACGAAATATTTATATAGTACGATAATACAATATATATAATAGAAATAAAATAAACTATTAAAAATAATGAGTAAATAAAATGAACTTACATATTCAATTCAATTGTGTGTTATAACATCTGCATGAAAGTAAGAAGTAATTAGCAATATTTCTTGCACTCCGACAAACTAACGAGCTCATTCACGAGTTATTGAGAAAGCAAGTAGCCGATCAGATAAACAAATCGCTGTAAGCGAAACAGCAAAATCCCAACAAATGATAAAAGAGAGTATGTATGTATAGTATATGCTGCTGCATATATTTGCCGTTACTCAAAAATTCATTCCAGCAGTTACTTGTCGTAAATTGATTGAATGCTCCATGTCACTACAAGAATTTCGGTGATGAAATCGCAATTATTTTCGGTTACTCAACATTTAATTCGGTTAACCGTTCGCAACGAAGCAATACAAGCGCTTGCATACAAACATGCAGACGCTGGCAGAATGCTTGATGAGCGATGAGAGGCAGCTATCAACATAGCAGTGGCTCGCATAGCAGCAGCCAGAGCCTAGCAGCATATGCATTTCCATCTACATATAAATCGGCCAAGGGTCGCAACGTCTTGTCGGCAACCGGAATGCTGTTGTTGCTGCTGCCACCGGCGCTGGCTGGCTTACTGCAACATTCTGGCCACACGGCTGCAGTTGATGAGATTAATGTCGTTGCGCATAATTACAAGATAATTTTCTTAAGTTTCCCTTCACCGTTACCTTTCATTGATGCATCGAAAAGTTGGCAGACAGTTCTGATGGCACACTCCATTCGGGGGGCGCTGGTGGTTAAGAAGCGCAGCAGTTTGTTGAAGGTGCTCAATTGTTATAAGGAAATTCTTGCACATCAGACTGACATCCAGGATGTTCAGCATAAATAATTATATTGGATATATTGGAAGTACTTAAGTGTATATGTTTTTATTTACATGGATTTTTTCTTGTACTGAAACCTTATTTTTAAATGGTGCCGTTCAAAGAGATTCCCGGGTTCTTAAAACAGCCCAGAAAATGTTTCTCAAGCTGAAAGCTGAATATTGGAGAGCAAATACGTCACATTACTGCAGTCTAAGTGTATACATGGGTGGTAAATCTATTTACAACAACTCTAGGTACATCCATAAATATGAATAATGTTAAAGTTAGATTTTCTTCGACGGGGCTTCTAATAGGAGCCACAAACATGAAATATATATATATTTTTTTAACAGTCAAAAAGCGTTTTCTGGGAGCATCAGTTTTAGTATGCTGGTGATAATTTTAGTAAGGAACAGTCAATATTACAGGTATCTAATTCAGAAACCATTTGGTATAATCTTAAAATAATATGGAGACAACAACTATTCTAAAGGTGGCGGTCGTTAAGTCGGTATTTGAACTCGCCTCAAATCAAGTTTTGAAATTTACCACTTAAATTTAATTTTTAATAAATTTGGGGACCAAATTGTATTAACCAATAGCGTACTATGTTGTTTTATTTGTGTAGTCCTATAACAAATTGTGATAAAAAAGTAAATTTTAAATAAAACGAAAAATATTTATTTATTCTTCAATATTTTGTCGCCTTCAAAGTAATCCCCACCAGATGTGAAACACTTATGGCAATAATTTTTCTAGTCTTCGCTAGTTCTCGCAGCTTCTTCAACGAATTTGTTTTATATCTTCGATTGATGAAAACGAGCTTCATTCCGAAGTTCGTTGATATGTTGGCATGTCGATTTCATAAACTAGTTATAAGGCTTTCCATGAATTTGGGATCGGAATTTGAACGATCAAGCTTGTCCAAAGAGACCTGTTTGCGGTATTTTTAAAAAAAAAAAATGCAGCTTTATCGGGACGAGCCCACCAAACACGCTTTTCTTAACCAAAATATCCAACGAAATGATTCGAACGGACTCGTCAGAGATATGAAGCTCTCCTGTCATCTCTCTAACACTTTCCTGACTAAAACTCTTTTCCAAAATTCGCAACAATTTCGCACACGAAATTTGTCTAGAAATACAAACTTTGAGACAAATTCTTTAGTCGATATGTTGGTCCGTTCTAAAAATCGCACCGCAGTCGATAACATGCGTAAAGGCATAGAAATTTTCATAAAAATTTAGTATATTTATTACAAAGTGCTTTGAGGTAACGGTATAAAAGATTTATAAACCCTTATAAAGACCTTATATTACAGCGCCTATCATCATGAATACTGATGCAATACCTAGTGCACTCAATAAAACGTTTTCTGTGGTTTTTTACTTGGTATCATACTGCATATATCGGTTCTTTTGGGTCATTGGGTCTTGCCTCCATATCTCAAATATAAAGAACTTCATCCCTCTGGTTGGCTTTACGTAGTATATATGGGACACTATTACGGATATAAGATATTTAGGTTAGATATACATCAATTGACATAATTTCTGAATGTTATTTGCATAGAAATCCTAATTCATATTAGCAAAAAATTTGGACAATTGATATTTCAAGCTTCGCTTGTGGCAAATTTTACACTAGAAAAACAAGAAAATCATTCGTCACAGGCAGGAATAGATAGTTATGGAACAGGAGCGAGTAGTAACCATTTATCACCAGGACCGGATTATAAGGTGAAAGCATGAGAAAAATAATCTCTCGAAACTTCTGGTAAGTCACTTTCGGTATGTGTAACATAACGTTGTCTTGTTGGAACACATTCCCTTTCCTGTTGGCCCAAGTTGGCTGTTTCTGGTGACAGTCCAATTGTTGACAGTACATGCCTAAATTAGAAGTTTTGGTTGAGTGCGACCAGGCCATAGTACATTATTCCCAGCCTATCCCACAAACCCCGGCTTACGGCAATCCAACCACAACAATTTTCGCTTAACGCTATGGATTTTATTGTGACTTGTCCAATTTTGAAATTTGCTTGAATCAATCCAATCAAAATGCTTTCTGAAGAGTTTTTTAGGAAATCTCTTTTCTCTAACGCCAATACCGATGTGAGATACAGATTATTAAACTCATTTATTGGAAAAATAGTGGATTTCTGTTTACTGGACCTATATAAACATTTCAAACCTTCAGATTAATTGCAATCCATTCAATCCATATTCAAATTCGACCGACAGTCACAACATTTTTCAGTATCACGAATTGCGAGAATTTTTAAAGCTTTCAGGCTGCACCCGAACATATCGCCTCTTTATTTGTTATTTTTGTATTATAGTACATGCTGGTGTGTTAATCGTAGTTGCTGTTGTCGTTGTTGATGCGCTTCATTTCATTTTCATTTACTTTTTCGTTCTGCCACTGAATTTCATCTTATTTAATGCAAATGATCCATCAACGCCGTCGCCGGCAACAGCAGCGGCAACAACAGCAAGAGAGATGGCAAACTACGGCAAAAGTTGAAGACTTCAACATGATTGCCAACTTGCAACAGAAAGTAGTCAATGTGCTGTTGATTGTCATATGAGTGTTTGTTGCTGTTGCAAACACTTGTTGCATGCAAGTGCATACAAGGGTTATACGTATGCATATGTAATATATACACTAAAATATATGTATGTGTGTGCTGCTTCGTCCTGCATCATTTTAAAGATCAATTTTGTTGTTTTTATTGCTTTTTAAATTGCATGCTTATTGACTCTGCTGCTGTTGCACTTGCTTCTACCACGACTCGGGATGAAGTCGTGTCGGTGTCGGCACCAACGTCGAAACCAAATTGTCGGCCATATTGACAGTTTTTGTATAAATATTTTGCATTCAAGTGTGTGCTTTTATATATACATATGTACATATATATGACAAAGGTATATATTCTGTGATATATGTATATGTTGATATCTTCTGCTGTTCTTGTTATTATTGCTGCGAAGTGTCTGACATGTCTGAGTGTCGCTGACTTGTTTTCGATTGAGGCGACAGCAATTTATTTTATTTTATTTCACATTTTTTTGCCACCCAGCAGCTATCCTTGCTTGATATCCTTTTCGGCCGGTGAGACCTTCTGTCCTCAGCCTGCTCTTAAACGTCGCAAAATCTGACGCCTACACCTCTCTGACACGCCCTTCGGCTATGTAGGTTTTGAGGATAATCAAATGACTCGCAATGAAATTGCATTGCAAAAATTTCCATCACCGTTGCTGCAACAGCAGCAGTAACGGTTAATTTTTTAAGATAGGCAATTTGGTGTTAGTATTTTAAAAGATTTAAAAATTTGTAGGCAAATTTATTTTGTTTATTTGTAGTTTATGAAAATATATACTAGAAGTAACTTTCATAAATTACATACAAGTATATCGAGATGTCTCTGTTGTGTATGTAAAGTAATAAAGACTATGATTTAGTAGCATTTCCCAGCAGGTTGATGTCGTAAATGTAAAGGCTGACATCACCCGTACAAGAAAAGCGATGGACTAAACAAGTACGGAAACGAGTAGATCCTCGTGACATTTACTACAGCGTCCATATAAAATAACAAATTTGAGGAGGGGGAAAGTCCTTGAGTCCTGGCATTCACTCCGGTGAATGAGCGTCTAGCCGCAATCCGGATTAGAGAAAAATTTCCCAATTTAACACTGATTTGCGATCACATCCCGAAGGAAGGGGGACGATATGACAAAAGCTGCCTTTTATGAGCGGCTGGGCCCACACTTACGACATATAAAAATATGGCGGTAACAGAATAGGCAAAAACGACATATTTTTTAATCCATGGTGAAACCTCTCCAAATGGGTTGCCCCTGATCGACTTCGCCGGGGCCCGAAATATGGTTGTCTGTGGTACTAGATTTTAGCACAAGAAAAATAATTAAGCTACTTGGCTGTTTGAAAACCAAGTCGATCATGATGTGATATATGAACGACATGTATACAGTGTTTTTGACGTGCATACGCTCTGAGAGCATAACATCGACTCGGACCAATCTCTTGTTGTAGCAAAGATACTCGTCCACCTGTGTACAACAAAGCAGACCCGTCAGCAAACACAGGGAAGGTACGATGCGGAGAAGCTACTATCTCAACCGACAGCGAAACGGTTTTCTACTAGACTGCTCTCCTGTTCTCTGAGAGCACTCATGGCAAATCGGTATAAGGGAATTGTTGGATGGCATATCAAGCTCCTTACGTACAACTGAAAACGAAACCATTGGTTTTCGTAAAGGTGAAGAAAAAATGAGAAGTGTCGTGTCGCAGTGGATAGAAGGCGGGATAGGTATCGAGAGTTGAAGGGGACAGCGAGGCGTATGTGCAGATAAAAAAAAAAAGAGGTCGAAATACGTGAGTATGAAGATCTTGCAAAGCAGTCCCACAGGGGAAACGCTTGAAAATTCTATGAAACGATACGGCGACTTAAGGAAGGTTGCAAGATTGCTTACTCTACTAGACCCCAAAGTGGTGATCTAAGTAGTAGCAGATAGTCAGAACAACCTGAACCAACTTCTCCAGTCTACTGAACGGCAGAGAAAGTGTAACATCTGGAGAAGGCGAATCCTATTCCCAAATCGATGACGATGGAGTAGATGTTCCATTGCCCGAATATAATGAGGTTCGAATAGCAATTTTTCGCTTGAAGAAAAAAGTGGCAGGGACCCATGGATTACCGGCTGAGCTATTCAAATACGACGGCGAAGAACTAACATGATAAATGCATCAGCTTCCTTACAAAATATAGTCGGATGAAAGCATGCACGATGATTGGAACCTCAGTGCTCTCTGCCCAATCAACAAAAAGGCGACTGGCTCTTCATTTTTTCTAAACGCCCTAATTGCAAATCAGAGTAAGAACTCATAAAAAGATTCCTAATTGAAAGCATGTCTGAACAACTCATTCGCACCCTGTATATGTAAGTATGTCTACATTTAAATGGCGAAAATTGAAATGCACACAGCAATTAATAGTGTGAATGTAGGCACGATTCTATGCGATATATAAATTTTTTATCACATCTACACTAGTGGGCGCATAAAATCGCAAATATTTGCACAAATCCACTAACAACTTTCGCAAACAATGCAGTCAATTGAGCCGCAAGCCCGACAGCTTTTTTCACAGTCTGACAAAAGACATACACAAGTA
This sequence comes from Bactrocera latifrons, assembly GCF_001853355.1. Taxonomy (NCBI): domain Eukaryota; kingdom Metazoa; phylum Arthropoda; class Insecta; order Diptera; family Tephritidae; genus Bactrocera; species Bactrocera latifrons. The sequence goes on from NW_017534963.1 coordinate 423,685, forward strand.
CATATATTTATACGACTACCTACAACAATACTTGACATTTTTGTAAATTGCAAAATTGGCATTATTTTTGCTTTTAAGATTTTTTCCCCAAATACTTGCGCAAACAATATAGCAATATTTTTTATATAAATGCAAAGCATTTTTTATCACTACTGAATCCGAGCGAATAGTTGAAAGAGTGGCGCGGAAACCACAACAAAATCAAATGCAATTTCGTATCGCTCTTTACAGTTAGCCTAAAAAGATATTTATATTTTTTGAATTTTATATCAGCAAATAAAAGCTTCATAATAAAATCGTAACATCGCAGCAACAAATTGTGATAGGACGCTTTATTTTCGCGAAACCGATGAAATTGCGAATAAAAAACCTTTAAACAAACATTTTATGTCTGCAAACAGCGGCGTAAACAAACAAATATTCATGTAAAAATGCGGCAATTGCGAAAGCGCGATTTATTTATCTATGGAACACTGACAAAATAAATACGACCATTGAGGATAAATACGAAATGCTAATATTGACAATGTTTAAAATGTGCTATTTAATTATATGTTACTGATATATGTCTGTATGTATGAACAAACTCGTTGGGAATTGTGTAGTACAACACCTACCATCAGTAGAAGGATTCCACAATTTTTAGGGTTAGATGGGTTAAAAAATTGATTTTTTTTGTTTGCTTTATTAAATTCTACAGTACCTCTAGAATATTTTCCAAATTTTTAAAGTTAATCTGAGTAATAATTTCGGAGATGCAGCCTTGCGAACTTGTGCGCTCGAGGCTAACTGCCCCGTCTTTAAACGTGCTTTTCTCGAAATTGTGTTTTTGAATTCGGTGGACACGATTTCTCGAACAGTTATCGACCGATTTAGTTCGTATTGCGTAAACGTTTTTAAAATAACATTAGCTAGTTATTGAACGAAGGATTTTTCTTATTTCACTACAACTTATTTTACCAAAAAATTAGATTTTTTGTTCAAGGTCTGAGAAAAAAGTAAAATTTTAATATTTTTTATTTACTACATTCAAAATCGAGATTTAGAAATGTCCGCTGTACTAACGGAATATGCTTAGTTTTTTAATTTTATATGAACCAATAATAGGTATTGCTGTCCACGGCGAGAGCACCTTTTTGTGAGACACCCAGCGAAATGAGGTCTCAACGGCTGAATTTTCAACTTTTATGTACAAATATGTACCTTTGATATATGTATATATGATTGCTTATATTAAAAAAAAAATTGTAAAAAATACCTTTTTATTGGACCTCTTTTTTATAAGTTAAGTTCGGTAGCATCGGTATTATTATTATTATTTTCTCTCAGCTATTAAGACGTGTTTTTCGGAGCGGCTTTTAGAGTCAATTGAATATAAAATAATCGTGAGAGACTAAATACATATATGTATATCGGTAGTTGTAAAATCCGGAAAGCACTTCTTACATTTTTCTCTTCAATGCCTTGGAAGTGCGTTCTTTAGGATCAACGGACCCATAGTTACCTTTTAAAGGTATACGTTCGTTTTCGATAAAGTATTTTAGCTGAAGCGACTTTCCACAATGAAAGCCATTGAAAACACCGAATCTATATTACTCTATATACTAATAATTGTCTCAGGCTTCTTAAATTCTTACTCATAATTCAGTTGTAGACTTGACGTTAAGATTGCTATCTGTATAATGGTCCTTATAAGTGGACACATCATTGTTGGCATCTCACCAAACACAGAGTAAAATCTTCCTGACTGTCAACTCTGGCTTCCTCAGCGTTTATGAAACGTAAACTAAAACTTACCGATCCAAATAGGATTAACTCGCCGAAATTAACTACTGGATGCGGTAAAACGCAGTAGGGGAGACTTGAGATGTGCACTCCGAACTAAAATAGGGTGCCTCTTGATGTTTCCGAAGGAACACAGCGAGACCCGCATGCTTCCAGTTAAGGAACACAACGAACTTCTTTCTAAGTGCTAGAATATTTTCGCAGAAAGTATAATTGTCGTTACAGTCGTCTACTTGAAGCGGAGCTGCCTCTTAAAACATCAAGAGGTCATTATTTGGCTACATCGATAAAATTGGGCAGTACATGGACCAGACTTTGGAGGCAGCTCACTTCAGGTACACACTAACCGCCGTTCAAAGCGCAGCTGATAACACCTTCAACGACCTCTCCGTAAATGGCGTACCCGGAGCCAAACCACCCCCATTCCAAACAACTAGCTGGATTCAACGCGAAAATTAATAGGGACCCTTTCGCAGATACTAGGTTAAACTAATACTTTTGCAAAATTGGCCCCCAAAATACCAAATACATGTCCAAACATGTTGAGCAAAGAAATTGTGTATTTCTAACTAAATTGAGAATCATTGCGAATGTAGAAAAAGCCTTACGTTGATTCAGTTTTATCAAAAACTCAAGCCTACGAGTGGCACAAAGCCTTCAAAGACGGTCGAGACATACCACGTTCTGGACGACCTTCCACTTCTTCAACTGATAACAATATTGTAGTGTAAACAGGTCTTTTTGGACCTGCCGATGAGACATGGGTTTATGAGTTTGAAATGCAAAGAAATCAACAATCATCGAAACGAGCCCAAACATGAACAAAAATCACGTTATTCGTGGTTTGGTGCATCATGAATTTTTTCCGGAGGGACAGACCAGGCCATGCCAAAGTGTTTAGCGTACCGGAAAAGTTGTTGACATAATTGTATTACATCTGCACAAATTTTGCATTTTATTTTATTAGTCTTTCGGATTTTTATGTATCGACCAGAAATTTCGCACACCTACTTTTCTCACCAAGAACCGCCAATATCAGACCACTGTAGCATATAGCTGCCATACAAACTAAATGATCGCAATCAATTGCTTGTATGGACAATTTTTTTTTTTTTTTTTTTTTTTGATTTTGATATGCATCATTGCGATTGGCATTGTGTATTATTCAACCCCTCGCAGCAATTTCCGAACAAATAATTTATTTCGGAAGCATGCTATAGCTGCCATACAAACTGAACGATCGGAATCAAGTGCATGTAGGGATAACTCTTTTAATTGTGAAGGTATATTGTTAAAATTAAACTTAGGTCTTTAACCAAGGCATTGAATTAATTTCGAAACATATTGTTCAAATCGGAACACTATAGCTTAAAGCTGCCATCCAAACTGAGCGATGGAAACCAGAATAAAGATCTTTTTATACCCTTCTATACGATAAAAAAAATGCTAATGCTTGTAAAAGGTATTATTTTTTCATTAAAGCCAAAGTTAACTTTTTTCTGGTTCAACACTATGTCCCATCCACCATTATTGTAGCAGCTCTTCCGTCCAGCCAGTGACGTTAATTACTGTCAACAAAATTATGAGTGTTATTTCCGTTAGAGGGCGGAATATTGCGATTGCAAAATGAACTGCATCAACCGACAAATATTCGACGCCTACCACGAGACATATAAGAAGGACCAGACGAATGTACATATATACATATGTATGTAATAACTTTTGTTTGTAAATAGGTAGCTTTTGTGAGATAGGAAATCGCTTCTGTGAAACAAAAAGTAGTCATAGTAGCCTCTGTCATAATAGTAATAGTCGATGAGTGGCATTGAAATCTCAATTTATATTTTTTTTTTTCATGTTTGTTTTTCAATTATGTACATATTTTTACTTATAGTACTTTGGAAAGAAATAAGCGAGGCTCAAGAGGCTGCAAATCGAGTAATTTTATTGACAAATAAGCATTTCCGCTGATGGTGAATAAGAGTTAAAAAGTGTATGAACGGAAAAATTCGACTTAGAATTTAGAAAATTCCAAATGTAGGATATTTTCTGTAATATAAAAAATATATAATTCCGGAGGTGTTCGATGACAACTGACCAGCCGCTCGTTGATTGTTAGGAACGCGCTCTAACAACTCCCTCCGAAATATACATTCGTGGCGAAAGAAAATAAGTCCAATTACTTTCCGAACCAATCCTGTACCCTCACAAAGCATCATCACAAGAGAAAAAATTTTAAAACACGAAAAATCCACCAAAATAACGATGTTCCGTGAAGGAATATTGAAATAATAGTAGAAAAACTGGATAAAGAACAGTCGCCATACTGACAGATTACTAAAAAAATGGTACTTAAATTAAAGAGCTTGCTTAAAATATTATTAAAAATTGTAATAATTTTTTTTAACTCTATTATATTAAGAGCAACATTCGAGCACAATGCAAGAGACCGAGAGACAGAGAGACAGAGACAGTTAACGCCAATTCTGATTGCGAACGTTTGAGCTTTGACGCTTCATGTCGACTACATTTATTGTTGTTGTGATTGATATGCTTGTTACCACTTTTGCAGCTACCGTTTTGCTGTTGTTGCTGCATATCTTCTTTTTTTCAAATAAATTTTTTGCAGCACGGCATTTTCATATCTCCCACACCGGTGGGTTCGTATTTATTTGTCGCTTCAAATCTAGCTGCACATACAACATAACGACTGAGTGCAGTAAGTAAACATCGGAGATAAAATATATATTCACGTTCATTCCCCAACCAATAAACTCACACCCAGAGGGCGTAAATAGCTCAGCCCTTGCAACACTTATCCCCACTGCGCGTATTCTGCTTGTTCCCATGAACGGATGAGCATCATAACGGTAATCATATTACCTCGATTCGAAATGAATTCATAACTGAATTTTCATTTTCATCCCTGGCTACACTCGACTTTCCGCCGCTCCCAGCTCCAAAGTACTTCCATCATTGAGCGGCTGTTGTTTCTGTTCTTGTTGTTTTGGTTAGGCTATATGTCGAAAGGATGTTCTGGGACATGCTCGAATGCCATTACAGACAATGCGCCGATATAAACACCCATACACACATATGTATATTCAACAGCACGTAGGCCATAAAAAGCTCTTCTTGCTCCAGCTACATTCTACTCGTATTTGCTTCATTTTTGCTTCGCCATAGCTCAGTCATCATAGCCGGGCTTGGCTTGACGTTGACAAGCCTTGCCATTTTGTTCTTATTTATTTATTTCTGATTTTTTTCTTATTTTTCGTGTTTGCCGTTCGCAATTGTTGTGAAGCTGTCGCCAGTGTGAACTTTTCCGGATGCCTCTACTGGTGTGTGAGTGTGTGTAACGGCTCTGACAATAATGACAACACCAACAACAATTAAGTTGGCAAAGTCTCGTGTTGTTGGTGTTTTATTCGTTATGTACTTGTTAAGGTTTTTGTTTTTTGAGTTTTCACTTGGCGCATTTAATGTTGAGCAGCGAGCTGGTGAAAGCAATTTATTGCATTCACTTAAATTCACTTTAATTTATTTTCTTTAATCATACACTTTTGGGTAAAACGGGATAATTTTTACAGTAGCTGAATTTTAAAAACGCAGGTGTCGATACGTAATTATATTTGGTCTGATCGTCGCAATGAAACCCTCCGTGCGAAGCAACAAACCAAACTGGGATGTTTATTAAACTGTTGAAAGCTAAACTGAACCCTTAGATTCGAACTTTTTACATTCATACAAGCATTAGCTTTACATATATATACAATCGTTTGATATTGTCACTATCTTCAGCCGATTGATCGTCTGTTTCCGGGTTGTAAGTATAAATACAAGACTCTTTGTCAGTAAAAATACGTTTCCAGACATCCTGGTAGTCGGAAAGCATTGTTTCACATTCACGTGACGCTGTTTTCCGAAAAAATTTAGTGCTCTCGCTTTCCTTATCTCCAAATAATATTTCGAACAATATTCCAACGATACCAATACGATATCTGACTGTTAATCGTCGATTCTCAAGCACCAGTTCCATTATATTATTGACGTGTTTATCATCAGTTGATACTGATGTTGATGGTCGTCCTGAACGTGGTTCGTCGTCAACGCGTTTGAGTAATTTGTACCAATCAAAAACAAGTGCTTGGGACAAACAATTATCACCGAAAATATAATGGAACTTCTTTGTTGAATAATTTTACTGATCGTAAAATCGCTGAATGCCCTTTATGTACTTCCGAATGGGTTTTTACGCGAAATTCAAATTAAGAAGTTTCGTTCTGGACGCTCTTCAAACCTCTTCAACTGATGAAAATATTGATAAAGTGAAGGATATGATGTTTGGAAATCGTGACGGTCAATAAGGAGTTCAATTGGGTCCGTATGATTTTTCTTGTTTCCCAAACTGAAACTGCTGCTCCGTGGAACCTGTTTTCAGTTGATCGAAGAGGTAAGACAAAAAAGCTCATCTCAAAAAGTGCTGATGAAATGTGTTTCGAGGACTGGAAAAATCATTGCCATAAGTGTATTGAATCTGGTGGGGATTGCTTTTAAGGCGACAAAATAAATATTCATGAATAGTTAAATATTTTGCGTTGCGTTACATTTTTTCGGTGTTTTTTGTTACATTTTATGGACGTTTCTAGTAGTAGGAAAACTTGCTTTTTAGAAATAGTCCAACTTCACCGTTCGTAGCAAAGTCCGATATATAGACCAAGATTTCGACTAGACGAGTTTAAAGAATACCATTTAATCAAATTTAACTCGAACTGATCAATTTAAACCGACACTTAAACCGAATTGATAAACACTGTTTTTCCTACAATGACAAAACCTTTTTTATGTTTTGAAGCAGCCTTCTTAACGAAGCATCCTAAATGTCTAATATTAACTATTAAGAAAACTACAAAGTATTTGATTACGAGTTGTACAGTTGAGAAGGGTTGGTTTGACCATTAAGGAAAAAATAAGAAACGTACAGACAAGTCGGTAAGAAGGCGTAATCACGTAACATCTAAAATTGAGGGCAAAGCTATTGTTCTCCTTCTCGAGAAGACAGCACTGTTCACTCTAAGAGAAGCTAATGACCAAGATTGGGAAGTTCAATGGTGTGAAACTTAGGAGCAGACTTTCCACTTCGTTGGAAAGAGCAGGTAGAGAAGGAATTGGCTTTGCTTGGAATCACCAATTAGCGTCACAATGCGAAAAGAAGATAGGACTGGTGCGCTGTTGTTAACTCGGCTATAATCGCGTAAGCGGTGCCTGCGCCAGTAAGGCAGAAGAAAAAATTTTTTTCTTCTCTGTTTGACCAGTTGATCAGGTGAGTGATACTCGTGAGACGACAGAACGCCCTCTTATCTCCTCCAAAATGTATGAGTTCCAACAATATGCTTTTAGCCTTCACCGAAGTGGCAATTAGAGTTAAAATGCGCAATCGATGGATTACTAAAGAAAAACACCCTTCGAAACTATTACAATCAGCAATGTAATAAGGTTTTATTTAATAAGTCTTCACTTTGTCTTGACTGAAAATTTAACCAAAACCACTCAGGTAGTTGCAAAATCAAACAAGAGGAAGATTAATGCGCTAACTACCTTCAACTCAGAACTCTGAAAAGTCCAGCACTCGCAAATGGGTAACAAGAATAAGCTTACTATCCATGTACGTATATACTTGTAGATATGCCTCCAGCACAATTGACGGCAATCTCACGGCAGTCCTCGCAAGTACTCGAAAGTGTGCTTCTGCAAATATTTAAATTGCATTTCAAAAGGAAACCGTCAAAAAGAAACATTTTTACAAAGGTAAGAACGCTGACGCACGGAGGTAAGGAAACGTGAAAGACGCGGAAAAGAGGAAGGAATAACTTTCAAGTAAAGAACAAACAGTAACGCGCTGTCAGCTGGCACAAAAATATCATGAAACCGAAAGAAATATCAAAAGGAAAATACAAACGACGTCAGTGTTGAATAAGGGAAATTCTACCGACTCCCTATGCGCTTCCGCGTCTCTGTCCAACGAAGCGTTGTTAAAAAATGTGTTGTGGAAACGAGCGCACCTTAAATCATTTGATGAGCAAACAGATAAATAATGTTCCACAATGAAAGTCGCAAAGGAAGATAAAAACTTGGAGCAATAATGTAGATGAGCAGTAGAAAGGGGGCCGACTAATGGGAGGGAAAATAAGAAAGGCTAAAAGTATACACGTGCAGGCAGACGAAAAGAAACAGGACGAATGGCAGAGAAAATGAAATGGAGCAAGAAAAATTGTCACGACAACTGGCAAACAGGTAAATACCAACAACAATAAAATGGCAACCAAAGTGGAGACACGAGCCAACAGTGGCGAATAAGGCAGAGCTGGGCGACTTGGTAACGCTCAAGAGCTTTCAGACACGAAGCAAGTGGTGCGCCAAACCGATATTAGTGTGCAGGTGTGAGTAACGGTATTTTTCCCGCGTTACGTAGCTTTCGTTGACGAATGTTGTAGCATTTTCATGGCGACAGCAATGGCAATATGGCGGCGGTCGGTGGATCCATATTCTGTAAGAACACTGTTTGGTGGAGCAGTTGAGGGAGTAGCGGGTGCAAGAAAGTGTTGGCAGTTTCTTGTTTGTATATTTGAATGTAAATGTGCGCGTAGAGGTTCCGGCGGGTGACAGAGTGTATTTGCTTCACTTTTTATCTGTCAACTCTGATCATTTTTTCTCCTCACTCTTTGTCTGTATTTGCCAAGACGAACTCCACTAGTGTTCAGGCTAGGAATCGGTGTTGGAAGTCAAAGCCAAAACAAGCAGCTGCGGGTAGAGCGAATGGTCAAAACGAAACAAAAACAATGGCAGTTAAGAGCCACTGACTAGCAACAATGGAGAAAATAAATAACGAGCGGAATATCGTGGCTGGCATAATGGATGGAAACTTTCGAACTGTTGAAATGGAATAGAAGGTAATGCTGGATCTGTGAAAGTCCTTGTGAAAACTAAAAAAATATCTGTATTTGAGATAGCAAGCAGAGTTTGTGTGTGTGTATGATTATGAGTAAAAATAGAATTGATCGACATTTACGGAAAATATAAAAACAGAAAATGCGGAAGACACCCGGAAATCTTCTTCCAGAGTTAAATATTTCATTGGCGATTAAGTAACATATTAAGAACCCGTGACTGGTTAATAACGGGTTAAATCACAACAAAAAGGTTGGGAACATCCAATCGGCTCATAAAATTTTAAATTTTCGTAGTATACTAGACAAGCTGGGCGAGCTGAAGTTGTAAAGATAATACCAAATTAATTCCATTTGTTTTAATTTTTCAATGGAAGTATAAAATTATAATATCCCCAGGCAAAGAAAAGACTTTTGGATTTCGATATCTTTAAGATATCAGTCTTTTAATTTCATATAGTCGATGTCGATTAGCTTAGAGCATACGGTATTGGCTCTATCCTTGTCTTGGATCGGTCGTCAGTGCTTCGTCTTACCAACCGTACTTTCTGCATTTAAGGTGTTAGCTTATGTTAAGGCTCTAAACTAAAATTGAATTCATAAAATAGTGAAATTTGTTTCTGGCCAATCCTTTAAAGGGTTACATGGGTTTCACAGTTTCAAAAAATCGAAGTTTTTTTTTTGTCTTATTAAATTGTATAACATCTCTAGAATATTGTCCTAAATTTTCAAGTTGATACGAGTAATAGTTTCGGAGATAAAAGCTTGAAAAGGTGGGCGCTTAAGGTCAGGTATAGGCTGAGGGCGCAGTAGGTAAAACTTTAAACGCGTTTTTCTCAAAAGTATGTTTTCAAAGTCGGTTGTCAAGATTTCTCGCGAACTACCCGTGTTTACACGGGTCTTCGAGATATCATTTACAACTTTTTTTTTTAATTACAACTATTACAAAAAAAAACGAATGTCGAGAAATTTTCATCGAAATTTGCATTTTTTTATAAAAACGACTGCCAAAAATCCAATTTCAATTTTTTTTTTTTTGTGCTTTCCTTCGTCCAATATCTAGTTTTTTGTCTTGAAATGGCGTCGTAATGACTGCCATCCATTTTGTTATTTTTTATATGTAAAAAAAATTATTGAAAAAAGACCGTTTTTTTGTTCAAGGAAACCAATGTAACCCCTTAAAGCATTTTTCTGGACTCTGCATTTTTCGAAACGAGCAACGATGCTACGTATGAGACATATACACTTAAAATTCTAGCTGCATTTCATAGCAACCTTATCTAATGAACTAAGTTTTCGGAAAATTTTTTCACAACTCCAATGTTTACGATTGTATAGATTAATGCTTATAACGGTCCTAGAATCAGCATCGTTCGTTGAAGCCTTATTGAACAATTTAATTTCTAAAATTGACCAATTTTTTATCAAAACCTCAAGATAAATAAAACGATAATAACGAAATCGATTCCTTATTCCTTTTTTCCAATAAAAATTGCTAAAGTTATTCCATTTTTAAACACAATATATGGATTTAATTTACGGGGTAACGTCAGAGATACTTTTTCCGAGACAAGTTCAGATAGTGACGTATTTATACCACATTCTTCGAATATCATATTCTACTTCAATGTACTCATGGTATTCATAAAGAAAATTTAAACTAGATTGTAACAAAAATGCGCGGGTTATTGCGCGATTTTAGAATATGTCCCTAAAGTTATAGATGGGAATTCGAAATATTGTCAAAGTTAGAAGGGATATAGTGACCGAGCGTCTGGCAGATATATCAGTGATTGAGTAGAAAGCGCGATTTCTCGATTTTTCCTAATTAGCGAGCTTGACAGAAAAAAAGCTAAACGTTGTATAGAATTGAAGCAAAGTTTATTATGTTTGGCATTAAATCATCTTCTAATTAAACTAAAAAGAAAAAAGAGAAGTAAAGTTTGAACATATTTTTAAACAAACGAAAGTAAAATATTTTTGTCCAAAACATCCTGTCCGTCGTCCGACAAATACACGTGCGAGATGCATCGGGCAGTTGCTTCCTAAAGACAGAATATCAAAGATTTCGTATCCAAAAAATTTTCGGATTTTAAATACATGTCTATATATGTACATAGCTATGAACCCTAGAAATTTCGCTTTAACCAATTATTTCGTTCCCTACCAAAAAACAATCATAAAAAAATCAATTTTTAAAGCCTCCCCCTTAAGAGGGAAATTTAATAAAAAAGGGATGTCAAGATCGGAGTTTTACCACCAACATTTACGAATATGTTCAAAATATTATTTTTTCGTTAAAAGTGACAATTTGACTAATACATATTAACATGAAATTATGTAATAAACTGCTTTACTAACGTGGTGATATATGCTACTACTATGCATCTATACCAACATATACATTTATATATGTTTATTTGTACCATTGACAAACTAGTGGACTCATTCATGCAACCGCGAATTGTGGCAAAAACATGGTATGCTGCTTTTGGAAACGTTAAAGCAAAAACAAAGTTTAAAAGAATAAAAAATGCATTCAACAAATATTTGTGGCAAGTACACATGAATGCACAATTACAACTGTACAAACACAAATTGTGTATTCAAGTGCGAAAAAACACACACATATATCTGTGGAAGCAATTTTAAATTCCAATTGAGTGTTTTAAAAAGTACGTACACAAAATCGAAAAAATAATGAAATAAAATGTAATAGACCCTCTTTAGATTTTTTCAAATTGTCAAATGATTTGTTAATTGCAGCACTTTCGGGGTGACAACTGAATTTTCATATATAGATCAATTTGACGTTAAGCTTATAAAATGGATCATCACTTTTTTTTGTCAAAAAGGTAGTTTTTAAAATCTGTTCGTCTGTTGGCAGAGTTGGTATACCACATCTATTAGATTACTGTTTATGAGATGGGGTCACCTCTTTCGAAAGAGAGTTTTTGTCAATGATAAATCTGACAAAGAATGTGAGGAATTCTAGGACGACTTTGAGTAAGTTTTCAGAAATAGGTACACGTTTTAAGTAATTACCATCAAACCATTGTATTTCATCTCTAACAAAATTCTGGGTTAAAGCAGTTATAGGAACCCAACATCTATTTATATAATATAGGGATCACCCTATATTGACTTCAAATTTATTGCGAATGTCATTCGAAAGAAAATTCTTTGACATATCTTTAAATGTTGCAGCGGTCAATTTTAATTGACTCGATCGAGCATTTCGACTTGTAACTGGCGAATGTTCTGTTACAAAGTCTGAATCGAAGCGGCCCAAAACGTGGAATTATCTGCTCACCCAAATGTTTTGGCAATAAATTCATTGATTGGAGATGTGATGTCTTGTTGAAACCAATTGTCGCAGAGATCACAAGCTGCAACTTCAGGCATCAAATAGGTGGTTATCATGGCGCGTTCACGGTCGCCATTGTGGATACCGGCATCACTTTTTAAGAAATATGAACCGATGATTCCACCGACCCACAAACCACACATAAACGCTGTTTCTTCTGCATGAAATGACAGCTCTTGAATCTCTTCAGGTTGCTTTTGTAGGCTTTTAATTTAAGATCTCGACGTAAAAAGCACCAAGTCGTTCCATCCGAATTGCTGCGAACGGCGCCGTATCAACTCTCTACGGCCTCTCTCAGCTACGGCTGCTATATTTGATTCACGGCGTGATGGACGTGGTCGCATATTATCCAATAATCAATGCTGAGTCTCAAGATGGGTGATGGTGTGGCGAATTGCTTATGTTGAACGAAGTTCGCAGGCTTCTTTACAGAAAGTGAATTTCGGTAATAAAGTTGAAGATTTTTAAACGTTGTTTAGGCGTAAGTCTGTCTACGATGAAATGCCAAACGATACTGAACAAAAATATCATGATATTAACGAATATCAGCAACGGCTTTTTGGATGGATCAACGCAATTTTAAAAATATTCCCCTAGAAATTATTATCAAGCCTTTGCCTTTAATAGAACGAAAGAAGAGAGAAAGGAGAAGTGAAACCGTTCAAAAGAAGTGTAAAAGCATGAAAGATAGGACAATTGAAAATGGAAGCAATAACCACTCTACGCCGAATAAAAATCTTTCAACAGAGAGTCAAAGTAAACAAAGTTCCTCTGAACTCCGCGAAAGAGCATATCTAGCAAGAGTGTGTTCTCTATGACGTCGCCACGTTTGTGAAAGGATGGTTTTACAAAGCATTGAGTGAGCTTGTGTTATCAATCAAGTCCTGTTGTAAAACCCACCAAAACTAAACTGATACTCCTGCTGTTCAACTATCGCAAATACAAGGACCTACTCTAGCACATGCAACATATGAAGATGATGTTTACTGTCTGTTTAGTGTTTAGTGGTCAGGTTCTTTTTCACTCGGACTTTTTCCACAGAGAAAAACATCTACCTTGACACTCACTAACAGAAAGTGTCGTATTTAACACATAGAGTGATGTTGAAAACATTTTGTCATCATATCATCTTAATTCCGAAGATTGACCATCTCCTTAAAGTTCGTGCAACTCACCTCCAAAAAATAATGCAAGTAATACAATATTCCGCTGGTGCAATGCCTTGAGGCAACGAAAAGCTAATATACATTGTAAGTAGCTGCAGTTAAGTGGCGAAAAAGTTGCTGTAGCATTTCCAACTACAATCAACTTTTTTTGGTAGTCAAAGAAAATTGGGTAGCAAAGCTAACCCCACCACGACAAAAAAGCAAAAACTTCTTTTCTGCAAGCAAACTAATCAAGCTCGTGACAGTTACAAGCACCTAACACATATCCATAGCCGTTTATGTATCCATCTATACCTTTATATATACCTTTACCGCCATCATTTCACTTTTAGCTATCATTCTCATTACGCGCACTTCTTTCACCATCCACAAGTTAAGTAAGAATGTTTAAGGGCAACTCATTTCGTTAGCATTTTGAAAAATCACCTGTGGCTATATAAGGTAAATAAGAAAAGGACCCGCAGCGCAATAAAGTAAACCATCAAAGTTACACTCCAACAATCCTTTGGTGTGAAGAGTTTTTAGCTTTAGTCAATTATCTAGCTATATCTATAGATATGTATGTATGATGTGGATAGAAAGGTGGTCTAAGGTTATGTTCAGAAGGATTTTACCCATATAATTTAACTATTTTTCAGAAATTTTAAGATTTCTTGATGATAAAAGAGAGAGAGAGAGAGAGATAAGGTTATGTTCAGAAGGATTTTACCCATATAATTTAACTATTTTTCAGAAATTTTAAGATTTCTTGATGATAAAAGAGAGAGAGAGAGAGAGAGAGAGAAAGAGTGGTCTGATATTTTGCTATTTTGAAATGCTATTAAGAAAATGAAAGACAAATGTTGTTTGTTAGAGCAGCCGTTTGACCTTCACAAGCGAAATCGCTTTGCTCTATGTGCTCTTGAAAGTTCCAAAAAGATTCGACGTTTTTGAACCAAATTTGGTTCGGTACATTTCTGGCTCAATGGGTAAACAAGCAAAATTTCCGCATTTGGGACGAAAAGTAACCTGAAGAGATTAATAAGCTGCCATTTAGTCCAGAAAAAAAAAAAACGGTTTGGTGTGGTTTGTGGGCCGATCATGAGTCCATATTCAAATATGGTGAGAATGTGACCGTCAATGGCGACTGTTATCGCGCCATGATTATCGACTATTTGGTGCCTGAAATTGAAACTCGTGATTTCATCAATAAAAGGATTTATTGAGAGAACATTTCCGTAAGCAGATAACCAAGTTCGTGGGATCCTGCTTCAATTCAAGGTTTTGAGAAAAACATCACGCATATATGTAATTCGCCAACGAATCATCTAAAATTGGACTCAACGGATGGACCATCTGTGACGTAGCTGCGGGCAATTTTTGAAAGAGATAATGTTCAGAAAATAAATGCCAAAGAATGTTCAATGCAAAACAAAACTTTCCCCATTAAAGTTAAAGCTTCTGTGTTTTGGCTTAAAAAAGTAGGGAACCTCGAAATGGATGCTAATGATTATTAGCAGTTCAAGCTCAAGGCCGGTTTCGGATTTTTTTTTTTTTTTTGGTTCAATTGTTTGATTGTAAGAGTGCGTTTAAAGAAGTCAATTTTGGTTAAGAAAAAGTGAGAGTCAGAGAATTAAACAAAGTAAATATCACCTGCTCAAATCTGACCTGGTCTGATACATTTAAAGCTCAAACCGAATGGTTAAAATTTTTTTTCCTAGATTGATACGACCCTTTTAAATTCAACAATTATGACGTGTTGTTGAATCAAGGCTCTGGAATAGTTGACAAAGCGTTTCGGGAAGACTACTACGAACACCATTATTCGAGTGGCACAAAAAACTCAGTTAAGGTCGTGAAGTCAAAGAAACCTGCTTTTGCGAGTCATTCATCCAACTCTGTTAATGACCATAATAACGAAAAAGTTAAAGAAACAGTTCGAGAAATTTACGTGTTTGCATCATTTCAACATCGCCATAAAACATTTTGCTTAGTGTTTTGGGTATGAAGCGAGTCAATATTATCAATAATTTGGAAAACACGGCGTCTGTGACGAGACTTGGGTTATGAATATGATGTAACCGTCCATCAATCTAGCAATACACTAGTTAAATATGATCCGAAACTGAAAAAAATAAAGCCACTGAAAGTCATCCCAGCTTGTAATGCTTGAATTGCTTCAATAGCCTATTTTGAAGGCGATAATATGGATTTGTATTAAAATACGTAGTTGTTTTTCTTTATCAGTCTGTATCCAATTTGGAATAAGCTTATGGATTTAGAGATAAATGACGGATATTGGACGGATTGAAAAGGGAAGTTGCCTTTTCATAATATTGAAACCGTCCAAGCTCAAAAAATAAATTTTAACAAATGAAGTCATAATAAATTAATTTTATGCAGATACATACCATTCGAAAAACAGTTGCGGCACGTAGTACATTTTATCTCTAGAATCGTTCAGGTACTGCATTTGATACTACTAAATTTGATCGTCCTAAATTTATTGTCAAGATACTTATTACTGTACTAAGCAGTCGTATAAGCCTTAATAGTAAAATTTTAGTGATTATTGAAATAAATTTTACCTGCAAATAGAAAAAAATACAAATTTAATTATTATAGAATTACGTATTATTAATTTTATCAAGACATCTTGACTAAAACATGATCGCATGGATAGAATAGTTGAATATAAACATAACAATAATCAATAGACGATAATAAAAAAATTAAATTAATTATTTAGTTGTAACTACTGTGCTGTTTTAGAGCATTAACTTCATAATCATTCAGAAGACTCCCGTTTTTTATACTTTTTATGCCTTTGCTATAGGCTAAGGAGCATTAAGCATGAGTAAATGATGTGACAGAAATAATCAATTAAGGTTCAAACGAGGTAAATCGAGCTAAGACTCCACTACAGAAAGGTAACGAAGTCCGCATATTCGCTTTTCGAGTGCCTATAGACATCATTCGAAAGTATTTGGCTGCGAAAGTTGCTGTCATGCTCAGAGAATCTGGATTCTTAAAGTCTCACCCATATGAACACGAAGTTATCTTTACACACTTTGACTTCGTACCTCAAGATCGATCGCAAGAGATGTAGTGACCTTTTTGCCCTCAGTAAGGCTAACCTCCCTATTGGCATCCAAGCTGTGAGGCTGCGAATCTTACCTGACGCCAACTGCAGAAGTTTTATTGAAGAATATGAGGTGGAAACAGCTCAACACTTCCTTTTTGACTGTCCCGCGTTTGGGAGGGTGAGCATGCCTTCAGTCGTCGAACTGGCAGAAATGGAAATTATAAGGTCGAACACAGGAGTTCTTCTTTTCTGTTTTTGGCTTCACAAAAGACTACAAAATGCTGTCCACTTGCGATCTTTAATCAGCCATATAACCTAAGCCAACCTATAGCTTGGAAGGACAAACAGCATTACGGAATTCAACTCGTCTCGTCAAAATTATCATTTTCATAAATATAATTCTGTGGTTATCTCCTGTGTAAGAGGGTATACAAACATTCCCACATCCAATTCTGCCGCAAATCTAAAAAATATAGCATATTTCCAATTTTCCTGACACATGAAGCGTGTAGCCGCAGCAACTTCCTGCCACATGGTGATGCGTACAAGCGTGCATCCTTCCTGCTTAAGCAGCGTCACCACCCACCCACTGGCACGCAACAAACGGCGCCACCAACCCACAAATTACCAACATAAACGCATACGAAATTGTAACTGTTAACATTTCCGTTTCCTTACAAACGCACACACGCTTAACACAAACACTTCCCTTGCGAACGCCTTCGCCGCGGCGGTCTGCAGTGTTTTGACTGGGTATTTGAATATTTTGTGCAAGTGAAATTGCATTTAGCGCCAAATCAAATCGCTCAATAATCACATTACAAAAGCCAAATGCATTGTTGTTGTTGCGCTATGCATTCATTCAAATATTAAAGCCAAGCAGCAGCAACCACGCGCGCAGTTGAGCAACGAAAAGTGGCAGTTTGCGCTCAAGCGCCCTCGAACACTCACAGCTTTAACGCCTGGGGTCACATTAGTTGATTTTTTTTTGTACTTCAGATAAATTTCATTTAATATTTTTTATAATTTATATTTTTTTCTTCCACTTTTCACCCTTGGTGCTGCCAATACCATACAGTGTTTCATTTATTTCACGTTGCGTTGAAGTGATTTCCGAAATGTTGCAAACTCCCGCTGGGATCACAAGGATGCGCCTGCTGCCCGCCCGGCTGTCTTCAAATTCAACTTCAGCCAACAACAGCACACTCACGCCAAATGCTTCTCACCCCTCTACGCACGCTGCGTGTATTTTTTTTTAAAGCTGATCAGAGACATGTGCAACACTCCGGGGCATATTTGCCAGCACACTCTCCCTGCAAGCACTCGTACAGAGGTCAGCACTTATACAGCGTGCCGGCATGATACTGTTGGAAGGGTCGCGTTTTGTTCTAGGCTTGGCTAGTGAAACCCTCCATAGACTGTCACTGTTCTTCCCACCCGTTGTCGTTCATATCGGTATTTATATGTTTTGTATTTGTATTTATATTGCATTACTAAGCAAATTGCGGAAAAATTAGCGGCTGATTTTGGGATCATCTAATTACACAGCGCATTGGCCCAGCCAGACAGCCAGCCAGCTAGTTGGGTAGCTCGGTTGGTTTGTTCGGTGGTCGGGTGCAGACGCCTCCCTTCACTTCGGTTTTTTGCTTTTATTTAGTTTATCTTGTCGATATTTTTATTTCTTTTCGATTTGTTGTTTACATTGCATTGATATCGACTACTTTGGCTCTCGGCTGACTTTTTGTGTTTTTCGCATTTATTTGGCCGTCTGTCGGAAATTGCCTGTTTGAAGCCCGCACACAAACACACAGTCGCATATCTCTTCCGTCTACCAAGCATTTGTTCGTCCGACCTCCTCCACTGAATCTCATTTATCTATAAATGTATGTAGGCATGTGTGTGTGTGTCCACTAAATTCGATTTGAATTTTTGATTTAATGTTTATTTGTTGTAACTATTGTATTCATTTGCTTGTTTGTTTGTGTGTCTGTTGGCGCATATGTTGTAATTGTTACTGTTCTCGTAAATCATTAATTTGTTGTTGCTGCGTGTGTGTACATCAACCAGGACTTTGGTGTCATTGTCAGCTATCACTGCATCAGCTTAGCCTCTAAACACATCAGCACACATACTTTTATGCCCATCTGTGTTCGCAGTTGACTGGTAATTCGATATTAATCGTAGATCTAACGGTGTATTGGTTCACGGGTTTTTCTCCCGTCGCTCCTGTGGCTGCTTCAATTGCATTTGTGCGGATAATTAAAATCGAATTGGCATTTAACCGCGATTGTCACGCGTTTTTTATTATTGTTGTTGTAGCGATAGAGCTCTTCAATCTGTCTGCGTAGAGCTGTTTAATTTGTTATTGTAATTGGATCATTTAGCGTCTAAAAAGTGTTTGATAAATTTAAGTGGTTAAACAGAGTGTACAAATGTTCATAGGTAAGTATGTCTAGATTTTACATTTTAAAAGATTTTAATTAAGTGATTTAAGAGCAGCAGCTCATCTCTTAGTAGTCACCCTTTTTGACGGCTTATAAATACCATTAATCATCTACTTCAGCAGATGTAATGAAATGAAGAGTGGGCAGTTTTCCCTTGTGCCTCTCAGGTGACTGCACTTTCTTTAGAATTATATAAAATTTAAAGTACATGGGAAAAGTTAGCTAGACTGAAGTAAATTCTGCTCGACGAGCAAAAATAGTACCACTGGACCTTTGTAATGCTAGATGGAGGTTCAGTTTAATTCGAGCCAAAGCATTGGGCATACAAGACGTTACCATTTTTTGCGTAATTTAAGAGAGACCTGATATCTACAATACTACATTTGGTCCTTTATTGCGAAGCTATTGGATATTTAATACCAGTCCTATATTCTAAATAAGGCCGGGCAGAAGCATAGAGGGTTTTCCAGCATTTCACTCATACCTATTACCCTGCACTTCACGCATGTGTCATCGTTACTAATGCTCATTTTATGTGAGCAAATGTGCGAGTGCAGGGACTGCATATAATATATGTATGTAACTCCAGTTAGGGGAATACCATTTTAGAAGTATCTAAAGCTTCTTGAAAATCATATTGGCCTTAAGCCAACACTCTCCAAACCATTAAATCGTTTTCCTTATAAATGCTATATAAACTCTTACTACTTCTTCCGTTTTCTAAGTGACGACCTATTTTTAGTCTCTAATATATGTCTGCCCAGATGTTTCCACCTCATCCATACAGCTTTGACAACTAGCTTCCGAAAAGATTTTTAGTCTTACCACATAAAGAATTGCTACGATTTTGGCAAGCTGAACTTCGCTCAGGGTAAGTAGCTCAGTATATCTCCTGTGTTCTACTCTAGGCCAAAATGATCTCAGAACAGAGAATAAACCACTACAAGTAGCATCTGCGACGCAAGGGCCCTGGTTCATATACCCTGCTTTCCTGAGCAGGAATACACCCGTAGGATTACTTGCCGGCTCTTGTTGGTATAGTCCGCAATGCACCGGCTATGCCGATGACAGCCGCTCTTCGGACACATTCAAGCATTTTAGCAAGCGTAGCTTTATTGAGTGCCCTCCACCAGACGACACCATAAGCATTATTAAATTAGCACTACTTTTGGTGAGAGTCCCACCTTTTACCTATAGCTCCTCTACAGGAATATAGGGCAACCTATGTCTTCCTTTTTCTCTCCTTAATATTTTGCGTCTATAAAAGATTTCTATCAAGGATAAGCCATAGGTACCCTACTCTATGGAGTATCCCTATTAGCCCTTCGGCATGTCTTTGTACTACCCGTTCTGTCGCAAAGAAAACTATATTCTGTGCTTGAGGTTCGATTCCACCTTAAACGTTTGCAGAAAATTAAGCCCTGCCTCCGCTCGGTTAAGGTACCCTCGATGTCAAAAATGGTGCTTATAGCAAATTCCACTTTTGTGCACTTCAACCATGACACTACCTCTTGTAAAGCAGAGTTGCGCCGCTGTGATGCCATCAATGCCCGGGGACTTGATGGGTTTGAATGAATTCAGCGCCCAAGTAAGGTGATGTTCACCCAAAAGGTACAGGAAGGTTGTGCAGCCATCTCAAAGCTCCTCCAGTGGCAGGTGTAACTTCAACGTCTACTCGCGTGAGATATCATGGCTCCTTTCACGAAAGGCTCTCCTGGCTTTCCTCAACTTGTATACAACGCCCAAATGTCGAGGATAAAATTACTGAATCTAGCTTTTAGGATACGAATAATACATTTTCTTAAAGTAGACAGACAGCAGAAGCCATTCGATACCAAGCGCGGTTTCAGACAAGGTGACTCTCCCTATCGTGTAGCTTATTCATTACATTACTGGAGAAAATAGTCGATGTAATCGTGCTTTAAGAGCGACATCCCACCTATCAATCCATACCAAGTATTAACTTTGGCGAAATTTGGTCCAAGTCTTTGTCATATGTTATTTCTTATTTCGATCTTTCATGGGAAAAGGATTGTTTTAGAGCTGTAATAAAAATAAACAAGAACGCCACTTTAATTCACGACTTTCGCCATCAAAACTATTGAAATATCCGTATAAGGATCCGATCAAACATTAAATGTCTTCGTCACAGTGACAAAAAGACGAAACCTCAGTGCAGTAGACAGTAAATTTAACACACAGCAAGCAAGCGAATGGGAACGGTATATCGAATGTATGTGTGTGTGCGCGTGTGAGTGCCTGCATTTATGGTGCTTCCCTTTTTTGGCTGCTCTTAATGATGATGTTCGATGAGCCGTACAGGTCCTTGGCGAAAATTTCAACCGAAAACAACAGCACCAACAACAACAAATAGCGCCACCAGTGACTGGCTAGAGGGCAGCAAAAACAAATAAAATTGTTTACAACCCCTATGAAGCGAAATCTACCAAACCAACAAAGTTTACAAAGCGCAAACTGTAACACATACGAGTACAAGTATTTGCACACACACACACACACTTCATCTAAGTGGAAATATATGCATACACAGTCTGTGGCACAAAAGTGAATCGAGTTCGGGCCGCGCATACCAGAGCCACTCGCTGTGTCGATGTGTCTGCCAGCGCCAGCCGGCGAGGAGTAAGCAAATAGACGGACTTACCCGGTGCATGCCTGCGGCACTTGTTTAGACTGCCATGGTCATATGTTCGCGCAAAATGATTACTTCCGATGAGCTGAGCGCGGACGGCATGGCGTTTCCCGTTGCAGCAATGACAGGCAGCGCTACAACAACAGGCGTGTTGAAAACTGGAAACAGTAAATTGCAACAGAAGCAAGTGAGTGAAATAATGACTCAATGGAGGACCGTGGTGGCGTAGCGGCGGGCGAAAAGGATTTTAGCAAATAGCAACAGACGACTATAAAATAGGTTTGTCAACATGCAGCAAGAAAGAGTAAAGTGGGTTGGCCTAAAAAAAGTGTCAACAACATGGTACACATGTCGCGAACGCGAATATTCGCCGCTGTCGTCATACCATTTGAAGAGTGCCTGCCATGCGCTCCTAGCACCGCGGGGTTACCTCTACGCCTGGCAGCGGGAAATCTTTGTGCACATTGACTGGCGAAATTTCCAGCTCGTGACAGTTAATCGTTTGAAAAAAATACAATCGAAAAAAACAGACATGGCGTTAAAGTTTCAAAATTCTAAAGAATTGTTGGATAATATGAACATTTAGTGTGAGACAAAACTGTTTTCAATATTATTATTATTTCATAATAACCGAATTATAAAATTAACTCACATAGTAGATATGTAGATCTTGTATTTTAAATGAAAAGTAAATTTTTACTATATCTTTGTGACAAAAACAATAAGTTATTAATAATCTAGGGGAGATTTCTAATAAGGATACTACCGTAAATATCTCGATAGACGATCAATTGGCCGAATATCATGGCAAAGGTTTAAGGAGCCACGTCACAGCAGATCAAAATTCAAAATTCAAAATAGGTTGACAGTTTTCTTCGATTATCGCACTCCGAACTCATTCCGATCGGCCAAACGGTCAACAAGAAATACTATTTGATTGTTATGCTGTTCGTAAAAAGAGGCTAGTATTATTGGGCGACTCTTAAGTTTTTTGCCACCGCAACCACTGTATTGCCTAATTTAACTCGGTGTGACTGTTATTCCGCAAACTTAAACGACCGTTCCGGGAAAACTGCTTTGGGTCGATTGAAGACATTTAACGCGCATTGAAGGCTATTTCGGAAATTGATTTTAGCAACTCTTTAAAGGATTCGTAAACACGTTGACACAAGTGAATTGGGGTCAAGGGAGAGGACAACCAGATTTTGAAAAAAGTCTTTCCATTTTTTGCTCATAGTAGTATGTCTAACCGCTATAGTCACGTCATAATAGTGATATTTCCGTTAAAAATATAATAATTGAAATACCGCCTCTGTATCAACTTATTTAGTCGTTAGTATTAATCTTTAATATTAACTACTTATTAGAGAATGATTCTATACATATGAATTTTTCGATTCGGACATTCTATTCGAAAGGTAACACAAATTTAACGATGAAAGTATTAAACAAATCGCGAAGTAAGCGCCGACTCCTTCGGGTAGGCTGCAGTATAAAAAGCGATGTAGGCGTCATTGAGCCATAGAGGCGAGTCAATGTCGGCTGACTCGCCTAATTGAATCCCTACCAAGCGGTCGTGACCGGAATTTAATAAAATATAATAATAGAAGTAATTTCCCCGTCAAGCTCTAAGTTTTCTTTTTTGGAACGGGAATAAAACAAATTCATTCAGTGCCAAGTCTTGTCTATAAGTCACATGGAAATCTTGCGATATCAGTTTGCTCACATCATCAATAGTCTTGGAGTGATCAACGAACTCTATTGAATTCACCTTACCATCGATAAATCTTGATTGAACTACATCACCAAACATAGCTTAGTTAATATACACCAAAAGGTGTGAAAAATGATTGCGCAAAAATGTTTGCGATCTAATTCAAATTTTCGGCGGAGATGATTATTTTAAGTTACTGTAAATAACACAAATATCACTTGCATGAGAAAACGTTCTGAGTATTTATAACATCAAAAATGCCAAACTTTACGATAAGGTTCTAAAGTTTCAAAAAGCGAAAGGTTCTATATGCCGAATTTGGAGGCTAACTTCGAAAAACGGAGAACTTATAATTGTTTTCTAATAACTTGGTCCTATATTCTTCCGAGTGTTATACAGTGTAATGATAACACTAGTTTACAGTAGCAGTCGTTAGGGCCTGCTTCTTGCTAATTTTTAATTGATAAAAGTGAAAATGGTAGTCCAAATTTCCTAACACGAAACATTTTTTTGTAGTGTGAATTCGTTATCAGTACACATCGAATACCCGACAGACTCCTTAGCTTAACAGACACAAATTTTTCCGCCAAATTTTTTGAGTAGTATAATCTAGCCACGCATTTCATATATGAGACGAATAAGTTAACCTCGGCGATTTTGAGCGGATGTTACTAAACTAATTTTTCATTCAACTTATACGAGTAAAAAAGGCAAAACGGAAGGTAAAAGTACATTTATCTTATTTCTAAAAAACAAAAAGTACAATTTAAAGGAGGAAAACCACAGATGAGTTTTACGCAACTATAATTTGACGTTAAGTTCTCCAATTTTGTGAAAGCAACCACCGTAATTTGCTTTGAAGTAGTTTCAGCCTATCAAATACATACAAATATATGTATAAAGTATAGAGTTAAGCATATAATATACGGGTGTTTTCAAAATTTCGTAACATCTGTTGAATTGGTTACTCTTAACTAGCAATTTGACCTCATGGGAGTTATCTATCTTAGTCATAAACGTTTTCGCAAACTTTACATCAATTTGTATGCAACAATAATTTGCTTTCGCCAACAGCAGTAAATAAAAATAAAGATTTATTCGTGCACATTTACTCGTGTGTTTGCTGAAAGCGATAGTTCATGTAATGTTGGTGGAATTGTAATTATTGTGATTGTTGAGGGTATGCGCTGGAGTCACATTAACTTCATTTACATATGTACGTATGTATAATCCATGGCATATTGCAGAGTTTACGATTATGATGAATGGAATGAGCAACGCAAGTGCGTTACTGCGTGATTGCAATTATATGGCTCGCCGGTTTGAACATTTTTGATGACGCATAAATCGAGAAAAGTAGGAAAGGAAAATGACTTCAAACCGGCTGTGAAACCTTCACAGATTATATCTTATAGTGATCCGATCTCGGAGATTCCGACAAATAAGCAGCTTCTTAGGAAAAAGAGGACTTACGCAAAATCTCAGTTCAATATCTCGTAAACTTAGGGAATATTTAGAGAAGGATAGACTGGCATGGCTAAATAGACTCAACTCGTCACACCGTACTATATGTATTTTATGGAACTCTTCGATTCCTTCTGGCAAACTTAATATACCTTGTTCATGATATAATAAGAGATCCAGATATAATTTTTCTGAAAAGGCATCCTTAGTCATTTTATTCATACTAAGAAGCATTAGGAGTTCTTAGTATCACAAAGGACCGGGGTTTTGCTTTAGAGGATACTTTTATGAACCGTATAACAAGGGTAAGCCTCATTAATAATTTAACCAAAGTTATTGGAGCCCGCTAAGTGGGGAGTAGGGGTTTTAAATTGTTTTTCCGATTTTTTTTTTTTTTCTCCTCTAAAATGTATGCCTAACATCTCAATAATGTTATATTTAATTTTCTAGTCGCTTCGAGTAAAATGGATGAACTTATAAGTATTTTTATACCTTTCTTATGAATGGTTTGTGTTCAAAACGTTAACCACCGAATTATGAGGTGCACCGCTATTCATATTTTTCAGAGACGCTCCAGAGTAATTGCCGTCATTTCCATTATTTCTTCAAGAATGTTTCACAAATTATTCTTTAAATATCTAAACTAAAAATAGATTTTAACTGTTTCATGAAAAAAAAATTTTTTTAAATAAACGTTGTTTTACACGAATTAACGCTACTATCCTCTCAAAACTCCTTCGTATGTTTATTACAATCAAATTTTACATATAGAACCTTCAGGCATAGCTCGGTGGGCAATGGCGATTTAGCAACTACCGGCTACATTACCCCACTTTTCAACTGGGAAAGAAGGTCCAAAGTAAACATAGAAAATGTGCCTGGAGCTAGGGTATATTAGCTATGCGCAACACTGAATGCCCGAAAACGTACGATGGAGTTGGTGCGAGAATATACTGTCTATAGTTAGACATAAGGCAACCTTTTAAGTTGCCGGACCAAAGTCCAAAGTCATATCGCAGGATGGGGTTGACAGATCGCGAAGACTGCAGGAAATGTCTAGAGCAGGGCACCAAAAAACAATGGAACATCTCCTGTCCAAAGATATGATAAACTAGATCCCTCACACATTCTATAAAAGTAATTCACTTCAAAGGATTAATTAGTAAATACTCAATTAACGGAATCAACACATAGAAAAAACCACAGGAACCATCAAGAGCAAACCCACAATCTCTTAGACTCTTAGTTATATCGACTCACCATCAACAATTTTTTATACCGATCGCCTATTTAATTTTTTCTTGCCGCTTCCACATATCTATTGTAGAACGTATATCAAAAAATTAAATCCAACTCATTTGCATAGCAGTGAAAAGTTGAATTTAAATCCGATTACTGTACATTGCACTCTCATACACCGCTGCCACCTTCGCAGTGATTTATATTATCAAGTCATATAAAAAAAATTTGCATCAGCCGCATAAGAGGAAACCTTAACTATGCGTAATAAATCAAATCATAAATATTTAGCAATAAGTTGAAATTTAAATAAAATGATCTGATAAGAAGCTAAAGCTTATGCTTCAAACCATAATCAACGCACAGCAAGCGGCATTAAAATACACAACAACAACAGCAATACGAGCATAGAGCACATTGATGAACTATACACAGCTAGGTGTGAATGTACATGCATACATACATACATATATATAGCATGTAAATGGAATACAGAAGCTGACTTGCGCACATAAATATTCATGTATGTATTTGACATTGTGCTCGTACGCACACACACACACACTGCCGCATGACATGCTGGATGAGCCGTCGAAAGCACTCAGTCAAACGCCATTTTGCTTTCAGGCAAGAAATGGACTCCTTCCAGGTGAACGCCTCACAGCGTGCGCATATGACAGGCGCATTAAATATGCGTTCGCACTTCAATGACAAGAGTTCTGTATGGCCGTGTGCGTATGAAAATACAAATATTACTGACGTACATATGTGCCCGGCTTTAACTGCTTTAAATGCAAAACTTGTTCTTTGGCCAACTTAACAACAACCTATATTTAAAAATGCTAGATTTATTCAGTTTTTCACATGCTTTAATAAATATATTTATGACTTAATTGCTAGTTCAAAGGGGGCAGATGTAAAATTTTTACAATTCGGATAATGCTAAGTGTAATTTGGTGAGATCCCGTCGCAAGCAAGGAAAACCCCTTTACTTTTATTTAAGAGTTCTAACATTTAACAGAATACTATCATATTCTGACATATCATTCGATCGCTTTTAT
Organism: Bactrocera latifrons; assembly: GCF_001853355.1. Taxonomy (NCBI): domain Eukaryota; kingdom Metazoa; phylum Arthropoda; class Insecta; order Diptera; family Tephritidae; genus Bactrocera; species Bactrocera latifrons. The sequence continues at coordinate 450,586 of NW_017534963.1, forward strand.
TGCACTTCGAAAGTCGTTAAAAGCCTCGAAAACTCAACAGTCGGCTGGCGAGGATTTACCCATTATTTTTTGGAGGTTGACTTTTATATTTCAGAATTTGCAAACTGGCAATTCACAACTTTATCATAAAGTTTAACATTTTTGAAGTTATACATAATCAGAACATTTTGGCATACGATTCTCACAGTTACTTAACATCTCGACCAAAAAAAAAACATAGAATTAATTAGAATTTGCGAGATATTTTTTTTTTTTTTTTTTTTTTTTTTTTTTTTTTTTTTTTTTTTTTTTTTTTTTTTTTTTTTTTTTTTTTTTTTTTTTTTTTTGGCAACTTTCGAAATGGATTCACTTGGCAGCAGTGAATCGATCAACTGAATTCAACTTTTGGCGATGAAGCTCCATCAAATGCCAGTGTTTATCGATGGTATATTGAACTTAATCGAGGTGGTAGATCACTCCAAGACGGATTTCGTGAAGGCCGTTCACAATCAGTTGTTATGGCGGAAACGATTGATACTGTGCACAAACTTATATTGCCAGATCGTCATGGTCAAAGCGGTTGATGCGTTCAGATCGCACGTTTTGGAGATACCGCAATCAGAGTGGGAAAGTTTTTCCAAACGCATGCTAATGTATATTCAAAGATCTTAATGGAGAATATTTTGAAAACCCCAATCCCGAAATATAAAGGGCAACCTACGCACTACTGAGAGGTTACTGAGGTTGAACGTCGATGGCAAAGTTGGGCTAAATACTTTTCGGTTCATGTAGTAAGTTCGCCTAAAGTCAATGGGTCTCGAACCCGAGATGGCATATGATCAAATTTGACCGGAACAAGAGTATAAATGCTTAATCCTACCTTCTACGATGTCACTTTTAATGCCAGCGCTGAGCGACTACTCTCGCTTCGTATCAGAACAAAACGTCACAGTCATGTAATAGCGCGTTAACGTGTTTAAATATCAATGAATTTTCTGCACACAAATAGGGTCATTTACGAAGAATTTCTGCACGTAGACACCTCCAAACTGCAAAGTATTATTTCCTTATTAACCGTTTGACACTGAGAAATAAATTCATGAGGAGCCATTCCACGGTAACAACACGATGATCTTCATCTTGTTTTTGACTGACTTTGATGAGGTTATTTGTTTTGGCTGCTTTTTGAAGAAATATTTGCTAGTGAATGCTGCCAACAACAGCTTATCTAACTGAAGCCAGCAATTGCCGAAAAACCCGTATTTCACGACTAGACAAGAGTCAAAAATTTTCCATCAGCACTACGCTCGACCTCATACAATGAGACGGCTTGAATAAGATAGGGAGGAAGTTTTTCCTCATCCGCCTTACAGCTTAGACCTTGCCTCTTCTGACTACCATTTGTTTCGGTCAATACTGCTCGCCCTCATTGTTCACAATAGACCAGGGAATTAAAAATTGGCTGGATTCATTCTTACCCAGTAAGCCGATACTATTTTACACGTTTTTTCTTAAATAAACAATAAAATTATGAAAACTTTCAATACTCGTATATGAAACCTTTGAAAATTCAGAAAAACTTTTGGGATAGTTTAAACACGTATAATTGCTCCCCACTTCATGCGCAAACCCAAAAGATTCTTTTTTTTTTTTTTTAAATTTGTGATTTTTATAACACCAATTGTGTATGCTAAATCCAAACAACTTTTATTAGCGAAATAAATAAAAAATGCAAATCACCGAGCGAAAAGTTCTACAAATCAGGCAACCGAACAACGTCAGTGACAGCCAGAGCACCAAGCAACGCATTATCTTTCACGTCAGGCCGTCGCTTATTGAACACCCACATACAGCAGTGCCGCGCCAAATCGCCACTTCTAATCGCAATACAAAGCTTCAGTCTGCGCGCCCCTCCCATTCAACGGAAAGTATTACAATAATTATGATAATCTAAGTCATAAAAAGTAAAGAATTACCATACTTTTTGCTACCAATGGCAAAGTTACAAAGTTATTTCAAATTTATGCAAAGTACTCGACGCCATCGACAGCGGCATTCAACGTCAAATTCGAAATCACCCACGTGAGGGATGAAGTTTGTACGTCGCGATTTGACTGCCAGTCTGTTGCCGCGGCGATGCGGTCGATGCTCGTGTGTGGAAGTGTGCACCAGAGCTCTGGGTCCTGACAGGAGGATGACATTCTCGCTATCTTGCTTCAGCATCAACAATGAAAGCAGCAACAACAACAATATCAACAGCAGCTAAAGCAACAGTCACAAAGCATAATATTTGGGTACAAATGCGTTGAATATTTATCTCTTCAAGCGCAACGAAAACTCCACACTACACTGGGAGTGGGTTCGTAGGTAGGTGGACAATGCTGTTAGGATTTCATCGTACCCACTACGCTCGTATTTCGTTTATACTTTGACTATAGAAAATGTAAAACAACTGACAATCAAGCCAAGGCAAGCAATGATGTGATGTGATGATGATGGTGATGGCGTCGGTCGTTGGACGGGCTTTGATGTAGCCATCAGTTTTCGTGTCGTGCGGTTGGCGAAGCCGGGCTAAGCTGTTGCCCAGTGTCTGACATTTCATTGAACTAGAAACTTGGGGAAGATGCGTCTCGCTTACGAAATTCTAAAATGTGTATGAGTGTGTGCGTTTGTATGGTATGTAAATTAGTTGCTTTGCTTCGGTTGCCTTCTGTCATTCACACAGTTTGCCATTTCGCCAAGATTTTTTGAAGTGTGCGTAAACTTGTAACTTAAATGTTTAAGTATGAATATGTGTCGGGTAACTTCTGTGAAGACGACTAGTATTCAGGAGTTATACCCAATCGATTTTAATATCAATGACATTTTCCTTAAAAACATTAACCAGTCCCGAATCCTATTATATATAGAAAACAAATCTTTCGGACCGACTTTACGAAAAATTCGTTGGCAGCGCCTGCTTTGTCTGAATCTATGAGAGTTCTACAATTAAATATAAAAATGAGCAAAATATTTTTCTGCAAAAATTGTGGGCGTTGTGCTGCATATGTCTGCCAATTTTTGCAAGTCACTCATAGTCCCCGTCCTGCTATATAGTGCAGAGACATGGACGATGACAAGAGCTGATGTCGGCGTTATGAGTTTTCGAGAGAAAGGATCTGCGGAAGATTTATGGTGTTTTGCGCATTGGCAGTGGCGAATACCGCAGTCGATGGTTCGATTAGTTGTACGAGATATACGGCGATATTGACATAGTTCAGCAAATTAAGAGGCAGCGGCTACGCTGGCTAGGTCAATTTGTCTAAATGGCTACTCTTGAATTCTCCAATTGAAGCCAAACAGCGTTGCGCTGTTGTAAACTACAATTGCCTGGCGACAAACGATCCCATCACTATCGTATATCTTCTGCATGTTCTGACAACCAAAATTTTGAGCAAAATTCGCGTACTTCGCTCAATTTATAGACAACATAATCGACCTACTAAGCGTACTATTCGAAATTTGAGACCCAGCATTCACCACGTCCAACACGCAGTGAATAAAGAATTTGCAGCGGTAGCTGAGAGTGTACACGAAGCCAGTTATCAGTCGAAATGATCGAATGAGACATCGAAAATTGGACTCAACGGATGTACCATCTGAGATGTAGCCGCGGTCAACGTTTGAAAGAGATAATCTTCACAAGATTAGTGCCAAATTATGTCCTTTCGAATGATAGTACACATTCCATATTAAGTCTGCACTTTTTTTTTTCTTTTTTCTTTAAAATAGTAGGGAAACTCGAAAAGGATGACCCTTTAATAGATATTTATCTAGAAGAATGTAAGTCTTCCGAAAACTCTAATAACTACAGGTACACAAATTGGGTTGCCAAATTTCAATTGCAAAAAGAGATTTGTGGCATGGTAAACCATTAAAATAAGGGAAGTTATTGTCCGGTTTGGCCGAAATGTTGTATTCCAATAATATTATAAAAGAAAGCCCAACTCATTTTCCAAATGCCACCAACTGAGAACTCTTATCTTATGATAAAAATTACATATCAATTTACTAATACCCATTAATTTTAAAGGAACCTATCGAAATGAAAATGTTTCAAATAGCATATTGATTAGGCTACACAGTATCAACATTGAAAATAAGCTTTCAATTTTCTCAAGTTTATTCAAAAGTACATAAGTAACATTAACCAAATAAAAGCTATAGTCAAACACAAAATCATGTTATAAATAAAACCAAAGCAATGAAAATTGGAAGTTAATATTTCATTTTTTTACCGAAGGAGCGTCAGGTCGTATGAGTGATATTTGCGCACAAGCGTCAGAATAATTATAAGAAATCCTCCACTACTTCATAACAAACCAAACCACCAGCTAAATAAGTAAACAGCACCTAGCACGGTTAGTAGCGAGAAAATTTAAGCAAATGATTTTTCAGCTTGTTTACCTTTTCCATTAAGTTTTCGCTACTCGGCTGTTATATTTTTGATCACGCTACTGATTTTTGATGCGCCACCACCGATAGCTAAAGGCAATCGAAACGTTGGTAATAATGACGACAAAACAAATGGGCAAGGAAGTAGACAATACCCCTGCAATAGCACCAGCAGAGACGATGAATGCCAATGAGAAAGTTTGCTACACTCCTTCCTCTACCATGTCATACTACACACGCGTCAACACTCACTTCCACGCGCTTACTGGCTCGCTCGTAAATGTAAGTGGCAACATGAAACCACACAACCAAAGGAGGCCTCAGCTCCGCATAGGCCGCAGAGGTCGTAGCCGACTGCAATTTATGCGAAACGCTGTGGATGAGTTTAATGTTGACGATACGTCGTTGCACGAGATATTCATCGGAATGAAAATGACAGCCTAGAGACACATTCAGCAAAGCGATAAGGAATGACAAGAACAAGCAGTACGTCTAAAAGCTATTCAAATAAATGCTGTAGAATGGAAGGTTTTGTCTACATAAGTGAAAAGTAAGAACAATGGTGGTAAAAAATGAAACCTATGACAGTTTAAGGTGCGATTAAAAAATGACAAGCAATCTTAAAAGAAAGGTAATTGGTACGTTAGGACTAGGAAAAATTTCGATCGAAGCATATAGCCAACTACAAGAAAAAATTAATTAAATACTATCGTTATGGGATGTGGGTAAAGAAAAAGCAGTTCAGGTGCCAGCCAATCGCTGAAAATTTACAAAGCCCGGTTTACAGAAATATCAAGTACAATATTTGATAATTCGTGAAGCTTGTTTTGAGAAGAAAACATAGTTCATAGAACCTATAGAAGGATTTAATGTGATCCCTCCTTTCCTTGATATATTATACGATTGCAGTAGTCTCAATTTTCTTTATTAACTATTATTCTTTTCGACAAAAATTTCGAACAACTACAAAAATACACCACATCCTGTATTTAAATCAAAGCGAGATTTTCACCTAAATATTTCTTTATAAATCAACAGTTGCCTTGAATATTTCCAAGTAATATGTAAAAGAAATTTTATCTACACACATTCTACATAGCACATACAATATAGTGAATAAGGAATATTTGTATCTGCTTCTTTGTACAATTCAGGCGTAAATTCTTATTTTCTGCAACAATGCATCACGTGGCTGATTTCAGTTGCGTTTGCCTGGGATTATATTGCTCTAGTACATAATTACTACTCTATGGGTTCAGTGTACTAAATGTACTCAACCAAAGATAGATTGGACTAACTGTATGTTGATCTTAAATCCATTGACTGTGACTTTGGCCTGACAATTTGAATGTATGACTATGTTCTTTGACATAATCTCCTTTTAGAGAATTGCATTCGTTGTAACGATTTTCTAATATTTCGATGTCGATCATGTTGATTTCCTCCTTTAAGGAAAATCTTTTTTTTTTCCAGTGAGCCCCTTTGGAATCTGGGAAAGAGAAATTAGTCGCTAATGATGTTAACAAACAACAAAAAAAATAGTTTTTGGGAAATTTGTTAGATTTACTTCATTCCATTATACCTCTCTTCATTGTAAACTAAAAAAGGAGTGGTACCTTCACTCTTAATAATTAAATTGAGAATAATTGGATGAAATGTCACAAACATGGACAGTCTTCGTAAGTGTGTAAGGCTAGAGCTCTATTTGGGACCTGATCTTTCAAATCGAGCAAAGATTTTTAAGGCAACCTAGTATTCCTTCTGATAATAGAATATTATATGAGACACGATTTAATTTAAATAGCCGGAATCAAAATCCAAAGCTGTTAAGATCGTTAAACGCAAGAATACTTACTAATGTGGGCAAAAAGTAGTGAATCTGTGAGTAAAATGATTCAAAGAGGATCCAGAACGCATAGACGTCGAACCACGTCCAGGACGGCCATCAACAGCACGTTTATAAAATAAAGGTGCTTGGTGCTTGAGTGTCGACTATTACTGGCATCTTTGGAATATAGGAAGGATCAGTAAAAACCGTTTTGAAAGATCATTTGGGCCCAAGAAAAGTTTAAGCACGAATTTTTCGAAAAACAACTAGCGTTATCGTGTATGAAACAATACTTTCCGACTATCAGTATGTCACATGACTGCCAATAAGTCTTCTAACTTTGCTTACGGCCAGAAAACAGACGATCAATCGGCCGAATATCGTAGCAAAGGTGAGCAGAGGCAGAAAAAAAAACCACATAAAAGCAGGTCAAAAATCAAGGTTAAGTTGACAGTTTTCTTCGATTATCTATATAGCCAACCAACTTGTCAAGTTGTATAGCATTTGAAAATGCTCCAATATTATTTATTCAAATAAACATCACAATCATCGAAGCATATCCTACAGACAGAAAAATTTCTCCGATTCTCAATACACAAAAAAGAAACGAAAAATAATGCAAGTAACACATGAGAAAAATAAAATAATAATCAAAATACAAACAGAAGGCATATACTAAAAGCATACAAACCGTGGAGCATACAACTAAGTGTCACTAAGCTAGTGGCAGCGCAGAGCCACGAGCGGTGGCACGGAGGTGCATATCAGAATGGCAAACAAGCTTTATATTTGCTATCATTGGAAAACTGAGCCAATGTCAGTGGCAGCAACGGACGAAAGGACTTATATTTTATATAGATAGATGTGGATATGTATAGTACAATTGGATATGTAAATGTGTTTGTGTTGAAGCTTGTGATGTGATGGCAACGTTGACAGCGAGCAGCAGGCAACCATAGAATATAAAATAGGTGGCAACAACAACAACGATTGAACGGCCAAACGAATCAGACATTCAACCAACCGAGCGCCCAACCAACCAAAAGGCCAAAGAATGACACAGAAACAACAAGAGCAAAAACAACTAGTACTTGTATGGATACGTGAGTATGTGTGCGGAGAATACGTGTTGGGGAAGAAACGAAACGTTTGTACAAATACGAGTCGAAACGCTACAGTCACGTACCGGCCAAGCAAACAATGATTTTCTAGCAAAGCTGTGCCATAACCAAACCAACAACAGAGATAGTACGAGTACTTGTAGCTACCAGTACGAGTGTAGAAGAATGTGCTGTGCTGTGTGAGTTCGAGTGCGACTTGGGAACCATCAACAGTCAGCAGGCACGCAGGCCACTACTGCCACTTTGGCAAGTTATAGTCATTGTGGCACGTTCGTGCTGACTCGCTAGTAGAGGTTTTTACGCGATGACGACGACGACGAGCAGCTTAAGAGCTACTTTGAACTGTGGCCATTTTGATTGTGGGTGGAATAGGTGTTGTAGTTTTATAGCATCGACTTTTTTGTTTTTTGGATTTTGGTTTTATATTTTCGTTTATTTTTTGTTTGTTTCTATGTGAGGCAACAAAAACGGCAGGTCTGTGATATTTTTTACTAATAGTGATGGCTGATGGTGAACAGTGAAAGGCATATTTATATACTTTGATACATATACAAGTATTGGTTATATTTTCGCACATATGCATGTACATGTTGGAAAATATACAAATTCATAGCGCAATTTGTAATCCCCAATCGGTGCACCAAAGGCTGCCTACAAATGCCAGCAGAGGTGTTGGCTGCGCTCATCTTTATATTCTATAGCTGCAGTTTTCATAAATATGAATTTTTCAACTTCTGGTGAACTTTTTTTTTCATATTTGGCAAGCTTATCTACTTCGATTGGTGTTCATAAAAATATTGCCCGCCCTGCGCACACCCGCTCTATATGGAATCGTCAAAGGAGATATATACACATACCCGCATATAAATAACTTATCTGGCGCAGCTTTTCATTGCGCAAGCAATGGCAATCGATACAACTAATTCACATTCAGCCGTGAGCTTACAGCGTTGCCAGACAAGGAAAGGAGGAAGGCATGGGGACAGTGGGGTTTCCTTGTAGAACAACTGAATTAAATCGTAAATAAGGAATTTTTTGAGAAATATTCAGAAACATCAAGAAGAGAATCGGAAATCAGTAATTAGGGATATAAAGTTTGAACCCAGCTCTAGACTAATTTCATTCATATTCTGCGCTAATTATTATTATAATTATAGGTTATTAATTCGGTCTGCAAAGCACGCGCCAATGTATAACCTGATCATTAGACTCAAATTTTTGCCCGGATTTTTTGCGAAATGGGACCGACTATCTGAAATTCATAAGATATCAAAAATGTGTGACTGTTTTGTGCTTCTTTGGATATTGCGTAGAATCACAAAAAAAAAAACGTTTGAAACAGGACACTAAACACTAGTTCATCCAAAAGCACAGAACATTAAAATTTGTTTCGTCAATTTTTGACGATCAGTAACGAAGGCGACCACTCTCCGTGTACAACATCCAAGTTATCCATGATTTCTCTCCGCGATGGCCCTCCTAAACAGATCGAACTAAACCGGTCGGAATATTGCCATTTTAACGTTTTTTCTCAACGGCAACGCCAATTAACCCACGTGGTCGAAACAAAGCTTCCGATTTTTAAATTTAGACAATAGCCTGCGACCAGAACATAATATTTTCTTGATTTTAAAAAGCTGACCAGAAAAAATATAAAATCCATCCGTCAAAGACCCATAGGAATTTTTACATTTTTATGCTCTATATGAACGAAGTCTGTAGCACCCAGCCGGTGATGTAGGAGACCCTATAAAATATATGGATATACTATATATGATAAATGATTGGTGCAGTCGAAGTTAACGTTTTTTCTTGTTTAATAATATAAGCAGTCCTTCTCATATTGAGTACTTTTAATATCTTGCTATGAATGACACCTAAATTAGTACGACTATTGCGTTTTAATAACTAACAGGAGTAAAAAAAATCGTACACAAGAACAAGCTTAGATCATATTAAAATTATTAATCTTAAGCATAAATGAATAATCTAGAACTGTCCTATTTTTATTCTATGCTTTCACAAGTTGAAATCACTGTAAAGCTCACCCAACCACCCACACAGTAACTTCCGAATCAACCAAGCGTATTTCCAAAACCAGTCAACCCAGTGGAAGCAACAGCGGCAAAACCAACCAAATGAACGATAAGGCACAACACGCTTACAGAGAAGCAGAGCACTGTGCAACAGTGGTGGCAAGGATGTTGAATACAAGGTGGTCTATTACACAAATGTATGGAATGGATGAAAAAATAAGAGGAGGCAGGCGAGTGATGGGGGGAATTTAGTAATGGTAGTAGCGATATAACTAAAACACAAACCGAAACACTAACAGTAAAAGCAACCTCAATACCTACGCCAACACATTGAGCATCGACTCATGCGGAATCGTAATCTGGCATTAGATTACTGATCCATGTCAAATCTTTGGCTTAGGTTTTATGTCCCTTTTGCAACAGAGCGCTTTTCAAGTGGGTGAGTGTGTTTGAATTCGTGTGTGCTTATTCGTCTGTTTTCAGTTGACGTTGATGTATGGTTGTTGTTGCTTGAGTAAGATATACAAACTTACAATAATACACACATAAACACACGATAAAGATACACACTCATAGCTGCGAGTGTTTTGATTGATAGCAGTCGAAGTTGGTCACATCTCACAATGACAAGTTAAAGTTGAACTTAAAGCTAAAGTTGCAAATTTTGCCCGCAAAAATTGACTGGAAGAATTTTAGGGAATGACAAAGTGTGGGGAAAGTGTAGTTGTAAATTTATTGTCGAAATCAGGTGGCACAATCTGTAGTATTGCAACATCGAGAATGATTTTCACAAGAGAAGTTGATTTAATGCAGAATTACTACTTATACAGCAAAAATAAAACCAAAAGAGAAGCAAAAACGAGTAATGTGATGTTTAGGGAGAATGGATTCGAATACAGAAAAAAAAACGAATTCATTCATGAAAATTGGTGTTTGCAATGGAACCAGTGTTACGTAATCGTTGCAAATGTTGCGAAGTGTTTTGGTCAGTCTACTTTATCACGAGCATACTTATTAAACATTCAGGGAAGATCGTGTAGTGCCCCATGCGTTACGTCTATCCACCTTCGATAATAACGAAAGAAATAGTTCTTGAAAAAGTCTTGTTGGAATCAGAGAGATAACAGAAGATCTCAACTTCTCTTACAAATCCTCTCAACCCATTTTAGTTAAGGTTTTGTGTATGAAGTGTATCAATACTAGACTCATTTCAAAAGATCTGAAACTTTTGCAAACTACATCGAGTAGAGGTCTCAAAATAGATGCTTGACAACGTAGCTGATGACCCTACATCCCTCAAACGCAATATTTATATTATTTTTAAATTGAAAGATATGTATGGTTCTTGAAAATCGTCAGGCAAGTATAAGAGAGATGGTAAGAGTGCTCGACATCTCTCGCGAGTCGATTCGAATGATTTTGGAGGATAGTTTTGGTATGAAACGCGTTCTTGCTCGACTCGTCCCATAAGTCTGATTTTTTTCAAAAAGAGTACCGTAAAGAGGTCTCTTTGGAAATGCTTGATCGTGCAATCTCCGATACAATATTCATGGAGAGTATTATAACTGCCGATGATACATGCAAACACGTCAAATGGAATAGAAAAAACGAGCCTAAACCAAAAAAATCTCTCTAGAGCCGCTCAAAAATCAAGGCTATGCTCATTGTTTTTTCCGATATTTGAGGTTTGATGTATCATGAACTTGTTCCCAAGGGACAGACGGTCAATAAGGAGTTCTATTTAGCCGTGAGGACATCCGTCGAAAGCGGACGGAATTGTGGATGATAACATACCATCGCATTGAGCCACGATTGTGACCGAATTGAAAGCCAAAAACGAAATGAATACTTTCGATTCGTGTTCACCAGATTTGGTGAACTGTTCCACAAAGTGCAATTGCAACTCAATAGAACCCGTCTTCAGTCCATCGATGAGATAAAACAAACTTCGCTGAAGAAGCTGAAGTCATCGCAAAAAGTGCCTATAAAAAGTCTAGGACTGGAAAAATCGTTGGCATCAGTTTGTTACATCTGGTGGGATTACTTTGAAAGCGACAAAATAAATATTGATGAATAATTAAATATTTTGCATTTTATTTACAATTTCCGGGTACTTTTTCATCATAATGTATAACGAGTGAATTGATTATTGGATTAAGCGTTGAACTACTTATAATAGACTCCTATTATATAGACCTATTTTGAAGACAATAATAATGAATTAAAATAAATACATGGAAATGGTTCTGTCAGTCCAAACCATATTTGATCAGGTCGTAGTATAATGAGGACAAATTAGAATGAAAAAATTTCCTAACTCAAATCTATTAGGCGTAGAAAAACTTGAAATGCCTTGTTGAAGATAAAATAAAGCTGTAATCTTGCCTCAATATAGTTATTCCCAAGGTAATACAAAAAATGGATAATAATTATTCTCTACATGGGATAAAAGCCTTGGACCAAAAAAAAAAATTTTAAGTGCTATTCCCACAATCTTAAACTTAGGATTATTTTTCCATAAATATCTACAACTAAAATCATATTATTCCCGTTAAGTCGCCGTTACTTGATTATAATAAACAAATTTAACATCAAATCCATATTGTTGCATACACAAGTACATACTTATGTGCGTCAGTATGTGATACGTAAATGACAAATGTGGAAATGTCAACGCAACTCATCCGACGACAATTTGACAAGTACCTTTAACCATAGCAAGGTGTGAAATCATAATCGGAGTAAAGCGATCCTAAAACAAGAAAAAAAGTTACCTCATATCCGTGAAGGAACTGGCTGACGAGCTCAACCGCTCCGAGGCATCCGCTAAAGTAGTAGGACCTGAACCCTTCATCGCGGTGGATCCCCATACCATAAAGGAGCTGCTCCGCAAAGCATACTAAACATAAAGAGATATAGGCAACAACTCCAAGGCATGCGCCATGCCAATTTGCTAATGTGGTGTTATAACCTCAGCAAGTTTAAACATGTCATCATCTTCTCTAGTGACAAGTTCAGGCATTCTCGCATTCTACACTGGCTACTACAAGCTGAAGAAGCACATGGGCCCATCTTCTTGCACAAATTGACAGTTCTGCAACAGGGAGCCTGAAACTTCAGAACACCTGCTAATTGACTGAATAGCAGTCTGCAAACGCAGGATAAAGGGCCTTGTATCCATGTTTCCAAATAGAGATAACATCGCTTCGCTAGCATCTAGCAATATATTGGACTTGATCATTTAGGAGAGGACACAATGGATCTAAGGTCACAGTGCATTCATCGTCTATCTATCAAATCTATCTTCGGTTGCACCAAAGCTGCAATACTCTTTACAAATACAAAAGGTTCCTTACAAGTTGCTTAGTTTGGTCGGTCAATTTGTATGGCATGGTATATTAAAGTTACTTGATCTGAAAAATTTATTCCTCCTTTGACAACAGCCGAAATAAAATTTGATGAAGATATCTGATCAAATACCATATTCTATGGTACAGTAGTCAGATATCAGCTGTTCCGGCGAATGAGCAGCTTCTTGGAGATTTTTTGCAGAAATTCAGATCGGTATCTAAAAAACTAAGGGACGGGTTCGCTTACCCCATTCAAACGCACTGAATGAGATGATTGTGAGACAAATTTCTACTTTTACAACAACAAAGCATTAACCTGCAATACTCCCCAAACTAATCGAGCCATGTTGTTGCAACAGAAACAAACGCGCAACTGTTCCCATTCATAATTACACCCGTAAAAACTTTACCCCAATGAAGACAACCATGAAGCTCAGTCACTAGACATAACCATAATGTGTACAAAAAAACAAAAATAAATAAGAACTCGCAACAAAAACAAAATGTATTTCTAGAAAGTGTGAACATCATTTTTCATAAATTTAGCAGCAACAATAACAACACAAATGACAGCTCTGTCGAGCAATAACAACAAACTACATTCGTCTCTATGGACTGACGGACGCATATGTTTACAAGGCATCAGTCCCGCATCGTCCCCTCAGCAGGCGGGCGAACACACCGTTGCAAAATTCAAGCAACACACACAACACAGTAGAGAGGGCAAAATGAAGGGAAGACAGCAAAGCAATAGTCTCCTGAGGCTTTTTTGTAAGAGCCAACAAATAACAACAACTGCCAGCTTGCAAGCTTCCCCTTTTCGAAAAGGAAGAGAACAGCAGCAGATCCGTATTTATACCCAAGTTTTGGCTGGTGCTTCCATAGAAGAAAACGTACATAACCGTGTTTTTGGCGGCGGTACAATAACAAACCAATTACACTTAGATTGGCCGCATATTAAAAATCGAATGAGAAACACATCTGTCGCGTAGGCCAACAAAGGTGGAATAGTTCATAGCAGAAGAAGCAAATGTGTGCATACTTTATGTAGACACTGTAGCAAAAGCTGCCCTTGCATCATTGCAATTGTTTCCAGGCTTTATGCTGGTGTTTTGCGACTGTGACAATAGTAATTTTTTTTTTCAGATGCATTTTTTACAATTATTACTGAATGAGAAACCCGCATTGAACGGACGAAAGAATGAATGGGGCGTACAAACACTGGTAACGGTAACAGGACAACGATAAAAAATTTACTGCCGAAATTAGCGGTCGATTTTTTTAATGAATGAATAGGTTTTGCACTGTATTTGAATAGAAGACTTAAACAAGTTAAAATTGTGGATAGATTAATAAAGATTATATCCACTTGAAAGTCAGTCTCGCGTTTGCTTTTATTTTTTAAGAAATGTTTTATCTAATAAAGAAATAAGGGATACACTTTCAGAATTTAATGTAAACAATTTGATAATCGGCGATTCATTTTTATTGGATTCTCTTGATTTTGAAGCCTATATCTTCGAAAGATGGTTTCTGCCCGCGACCCAGATTTTTCTGCTTAAAATTATCTCAAATCCAAAAATATATATTTTTAAATTTTTATAATTGACAAAATAGTGGCTTCTCAAAAAAAAGTTGGTAATATATATAACGCCGTTTACCCGTCAGTTAAAAAATCTTACAAATACGCTTTATCCGAAACTATTAACTAAATCAAATTCAAGTTTTCGGAATATATTAAAAATATTCCCATATACAATCATGCTCAAAAAAAACAAATATAAACCTTTTAAATTCAATACTTTTGATCGTGTTACAAAACGCTGTCTGTATCAATGACTTAGAGAAAACCAATATTCCGAAAACTCTAAAAACAAGTAGACATCAGCTTATGGTTTCGTCATCTCAGGGCTTTTTTCTGTCATCCCAGGGTGAAATGCAGGCATCTACTAGTAAACCCTCATATCCCAATGATAGAAACAGACAGTTACCGACTATTTAAAGTTCAAAAAGGTATACGTCCATGGGAAGTTAAGTATAGGAAAATATCCTTCAATATCGACTTTCTATGTGTTACCCTTACGAAACCCGCAATAAGCTATTTTAAATTATAAGCAAGGCGGCTATTAACATCAACAGGCCAATTAAAAAAGGAATTGGTGCTTGATAATCGACGATTAACAGCCAGAGATCTTCCTGACATCTTTGGAATATCGGAAGGATCAGTGAAAACCATTTTGAGAGTTCATTTGGGCCAAATTGAAGTGAAAGCAAGATTAGTTCAAAAATCACTCAATTTGCTAAAAACAGCATCGCAATAACGTCTGTGGAACAATGATTTCGGACTACCAGGATGTTATGAAGCGTTTCATTACTAGCGCTGAGATTTTTATCTATACTTCCGACACGGAAACAGACGATCAAAGCAAGCCAAAAATCAAGATTATGTTGACAGATGCAGGGTTTGAGATTTTACCGCCATTTGAACTGTGCCTTTATAACTAACCGTCATATTCCACATACTGAGATTTTAGCATCTGATCTAATTTGACCCGGACTGATCCATTTAAACTTTACGCCCAAACCGAATCGATGTTCTCGATGAATCTTTTTCGCAGATTGATATAACCCGCCGAAACTTTCCAACAATTTAAAAATGAGGCGACACCGAAAAAACGTTAATTCGCTGAAGATAGTGAAGGCCGAAGCTTTTAACAAGTGTCTTATATAAAGCGTTGACATGCTTGGATTGGGTCGAAATTACCCCTTTTTGAGGGCCTTAATAAATATTTTTATTAAAGTAACATGAAAATATAGTTTTTTTTTTTTGTGAGTTCGGATCAAATTTAATAAGATAAAAATCTCTCGAGCTCCCAAAAAATGGCGCAACTTATATCTAACATTCGTTCACGCCATTCTCGAGTTAACGCAAGACTTATTAGTTTTCTGCCCGCTGAACGAGGACTTTGTTAATTTTTGGCTTCTGGATCGAATATATTTATTATTGAACAATGCTATTGCAAATGTCATTTCGAGTTTCCTTACTTCATTTTTTGACTTCCCTTTTTAAAGCCGAATTACTTCAAAAAAGTTTACAAAAATGGTAAAATGGGAACTTTTACCCACTGTAGTGCAGCCAGCCCTAGCAGTCACCTCGTAAACGCAGCAGGGACTGGGGGAGTATACCCGCTGTGCGCCGTGTGTGACAAACGAGTGAACAATAGAATGTATAGAAAATGTCGCAAAACACAGAGTTAAGAAAGGCGGTGACATGAAGGGGGTTCTAGGAGGGCGGACCTGCACACAAAATATGATTATGAAATGATTACTGCAATAATAATTTGATATTGCCTCGTGTATTGTAGCTATATTATTGCTGGTGTTTTTCATCACAAATACAAATACATGAACTTCATACTTGTTCACAGATGTTTTGTCGTGAGTTAGCTGCGTACAAATATCCTGCCCACAAAGGTACTCATGTGCGCTCATATTAATGGCTGTGTAAGTGTAAGTGCGTGTGTGTGTGTGCCAAAGGGGCGACAATATTTCTTATGGCCTGTTGACACCGTTATACTTAAAACGCCATGAAGATACTTAATTATGAAAAAATAGTGCAAGCAAGCTACGGCAAAGGACCAATAAAGGTGCGAAAGCACAAATACAACAACATACGAAATTCATATGGACATACACACACAAATATTAGCATAAACTTGCTTTTAGCAGTATTTACCCTTCAAGCTCATTAGCTTTTGTGGCTAAATAAGTTGGCAGCTTTTGTTGCTTTTTTCTTAACGCATTCGCCAGCTTCGAATTTCAGGGAGGAGTTGTTGTTGAAAATTCTCTTAGGGTAAAGTTAAAGTGTGCATTATTAATAAGCAACCGCCAATGCCATCATTGAGGTTGGCTTATATAATAACTTTCTTAGTTTCTTTAATAGCTCCTGTTTGACACCATTAAGTGGAGTTGCCTAATTTGGGGTTAACGAAGACACATAAAGTGGCAGATACACTTTGTTTGCGGGCAATCGCTTCATATACCTAATAATTATGTTTAGTAAGCGGGCAAGGGGCGTTGAATATACTAAACGACATGAAAAGCTCACGTGCAAAATGGGAGCGCTTTAAGGAAGAAGTTATTGTTGATAGTATTTTCTGCAAGATCATAAATTTGTTTATCACGTAAAACATTTAATCAGGTATATTTATATGGTTAGGTAGGTGAATTCTTTATAGATGGGTGAAGGCTTTAGAAATAGTTGTAACCAAACTTTTTAGTATCTCAATGAAAGCCGAAAATTTTTGTAGGCATGTTAATTCTGTGTAGAGTGAATATAGTAGCATTTTTTCAGTTGAATGTGCTATTAAATAAAGTAATTTATTTTTATAAGGTTGGTAAGTACTTTCTATTTGAATAGTAATATTAATATGAGCATGAACTATAGAGGCAGATTAAATAGATACTAAACATTTAAAGATCAATCTATAAAAGGTGTGTTTATTTTTAAAGGAGTGGCTTTTCGAATTTCACTAACATGAAGTAACAAAAGTTACTGTTTCTTTTTCTTTTGGTCGGCAGAGGGGATCATTGGTTCAAAAATGAAGCCGGCCGTTACGTTACAGTGAAGGGGGGTGTCCCTTCTCATAGAGCCATGATTAATAACTTTCTCGTTTCTGAAGTGGAGGATGTTGATATGGACGACCTTGGTTCCCACAAGATGGCGCCACATGCCATACATCTAACGAAACAATCAATTTATAGAAAGAAACTTGTGGTTTGAGCATTATCTCACGTCGTGTGTTTGGCTCGGCCTCCAAAATCGTGCTAATCAACACCGCTGGACAATTTTTTGTGGGGTTATGTGATGTTGGAAGAAATATTCGGAATGTTAGTGCTGAAGTTCAGCCCCAACCACTTGTTTCGGGTTGCTTGCATTAAATAATTTTTAAAGCATAACCCTATTTTTTTAATAAAGCTAAATTTTTGCACATAACATTAAATTTTCCTTGTTTTATATTTTCTAGAAAATCATATGTATGTTTAGCCACTGCTTACTTCTTCAATATATTCGTGGACAATTTATGCAATAAGATAAAAATAGAAAAATTTTATAATATTTAAGAATCAAGGACAAGAACTATGACCTACTGCATTAAACAAAACTATAGTATTAAAATATTCTATGAAGTCGAACATACCACCCGATCAAGTTTAACTCGGATTCCAAAAGAGAATTCATTTTTACGTTTTTTAATAACTAGTTCAACAATTTACTTGAATTCATCAAAGTGTTAGAGCATGTGTGATAGAGAGGAAGGCTCAATAGACCTTAGGTCACGGTGCAAACGCCAATTAAACTCTATTCTGTTCTATTAACTTTATTACTTTTTCAATGCTGAATGAGACCTAATTTTTACCATCCACCTAAGCAGCCTATTAAGGGGGCAAGCCTGATTTAGAAGCTTCAAAAAATCGATTTTTTTTTTTGCTTAAATCTCTTTAAAAATAAGCTATGTCTATGATTATGCCCTCAAAGTCTTAGATGAAAATTTTAAATATTTTCGAAGCTAGAAGGAAAATAGTGACCGACCGTCTAGCAGATATATGAGCCATTGGGCAGAAAACGAAAACTTTGACGCGCAATTTCTCAGTTTTTAATTTTTATGATTTTTCTTAATTGGCGGGCAGGGTAGAAAAAAAAAAAACAAACGTCGCATAGAATTGCTTATTATCTTTGGCATTAAATTATCTTCTAATTAAACTAAAAAATCTAAGAAATGTCAAGTTTGAACACATTTTTGGACAAGATAATGTAAAATTTTTTTTGGTCAAAAACCATTTTCAATTTTTAAAAAATTTCTAAAATTTTTGTTTTTTTTAGAAATTTTTAAAAAATTTCTAAAATTTTTATTTTTTTTTGAAATTTTTTTAGTTTAACTAGAAGATAAATTTTTAAAAAATATGAATCTCTTTGAATTTTTTGTTTCCGATAGAAATTACGACCTGCATCCTGCCCGCCGTCCGACAAATGCACATGCGAGATGCATCGGGCAGTTGCTTCTCAAAGGCGAAATATCAAAGATTTCGTATCCAAAAAAAATTGTGAATTATGCTTAAATATTTTGTGCCCAAAAAATAAGGTGACATTATATTTATTTTGAAAATTCTTTATTTATTCTTCCAAATCAATTTCATCCCTTCAAAGTAATCCCCACTAGATGTAGTACATTATGGCAACGGATTTTCAAATCTTCGAAACACTGCGGCTTGAATATCCGGTGTCCCCGGAGCGGTCTTTTGAGCTTGATGAAAAGCCATAAGTCGCAGCCAGATCAGGTGAATACATTGATTGCGGAACGATATGGGTTGAGTTTTTGACATGAAATGTGACTGACAATACTACCAAACTAAAAAAAAAAACTACTTCTCCAAATCCTTCCACGCGCGCAGTTTAAATTCAAATGTCACCTTATTTTCGGATCGGAGTAATAGTTTCGGATATACAGCCTTGAGTACTTGTGCGCTCGAGGCTAGCTAGGCTAAGTGCTCCGTCTTTAAACGTTTTTTTTTTTTTCAAAACTTTGTGGTTTGAAGTCTGTTGGCAATATTCCCCGATAACTACTAAACCCATCTTTATGAAATTTTACACAGGTCTTTGAGATACAATTCTTAAAGAATTGGACGAAAGATTTTTTTCGATTACAGCTATTTAAAACAAATGTCGTGAAGTTTTCACAGAAGTATGAGATGACTAAATTTTTATATCTAGTCCGATTCGTATAGACTGAAAAGCTTGGCATTTTACGCTATAGCTTCTTAGCATTTATACATTAAAATACATTGATACATATTAGTCGAGGGTGATGAAAACGTTTTAAGACTTAATTTTCTTTCCAACCCTGCTCCATTGGTATTTATTACTTGTGGTAATAAAAATATGAAAACTTAATAAAAATACTCCTTAAAAAATTCTGCTTAAATACTATAAATTTGAAACTTAGCCCTTCATGTCCTTAAAACTCAACACTCATAACCATACACTTGTTTCTTGGCAATAACCAAAACGACCTTGCCTTCTGCTTACATATTCGCTTCATATTCATGCAGATGTTTCAACATACGACCAAGTGAGGCAACAAATTGCTAAGCAATAACAATTTATTGCAACATTGTGCACAACCTGTCACTTTTATTTACAATTGCACCAGCACATATGTATGGAGGGAATTTCAGTTAGGTAACCCTTCAAGTTTTTTATGAAAGAACTTGAACTTTGAATCAAAATAAAAATTATGAGCCATGAAAACCAAAATGAGGAAAAGTCTATAGCTGCAACACGAAATTCCCATCCCAAAAACAAAAAACCAAAAAACAGTATAAAATAAAGGCAGAATGTAATGGTTTGGTAATGGCACCAGCGATGGTCATAAAATATATACACAAGTACACCATTGGGTCACATCTGATACAGATTAGCGACCGACGAAGTACAAACACGAAAACTCAC
This sequence comes from Bactrocera latifrons, assembly GCF_001853355.1. Lineage (NCBI taxonomy): Eukaryota > Metazoa > Arthropoda > Insecta > Diptera > Tephritidae > Bactrocera > Bactrocera latifrons. The sequence goes on from NW_017534963.1 coordinate 470,844, forward strand.
AGGCTCGCAAGGACGAAGGGACAATTTGATAGGGCTGGGCGTATATATGTAGGAACAATTCAAAGGTTTGACAGGCAGCGTGAAAGGCAGACACACGAGTCGGCACATTTAAATGCCATGCATCAGAACAACCTTATATTTATTTATATTTCACTCACATACATACGAGTATGTCGGCAAAAACGTACGAGATGCGCTTGTCGAATTCGTAATCGCAGCTCATCGTTGCCAAATGATAAATTGTGCATTTGAGAGTTTTAAGGTTAATTTAGGGGTTGTCAGCCACCGCATAACCGGCTATCAACAACAACAGCAACTACTATAACAACTGCTGTAAAACACTTGAAGAGTTAAATACAAGAGTACCAATGTAACTACATAAGCCACACGCACGTACTTGGAGTAGAGACAGGGTGGTCCACCAATGAGTTTTATTAAAATGAAATTCAGGGGTTGTTCGGAAAGTAATAGGACTGATTTTCTTCTGCCGCGACTGTACCTCGGATTCGGTAGAAGGTGTTCCTAGCTAACGAACGAGCGGCTGGTCAATTGTCTCCGAGCACTTGTGGTTCATGACATTGTGACGGAGCACTTGAACATGCGCAAGGTGTGAGCGAAGATGGTCCCAAAAGTGATCACTGACGACCAGAAATTGCGGCGAGTGGAAGTGGGACACAGGGGATTCAAGCAGCATGCACCTCGGCTTGGAAAGATGGCAGCGCTACATCGATGTAGAAGGAACATATTTTGAAAGTTTTTAAAGAATTGTAACGATTGGTTCAATATGTATTTTTAAAACGACTTAGTCCGATTACTTTTCGGACAAACCAGCTGTTGGAAATTTGCTAGTTCTCAGAAATGCTGATATTTCAACTTCTTCAATAAAGACAAACCATTCGAGGAAACTATATTACAAACAATAGTGTATGGACCACCCTATATTTAAATACATATATGCATGAATAAACAGCATGAGGGGGTTGTGCAATATAAACGGTAGCGCACATGAAAAATGTTCTTGATAACACACAAATGAAATGCAGTGGAACCCTTTTTTGACTTGAAGCTCTCTGTTGTTTCAGTGCCAACCCTAAAGAATATGTCCTTGCTTGTTGGCAATTTATTGTGCACACGTATGACATATTCACCGCCTGGTGATGTTTCCTTCACGCGCCCAAAAGCATTTATTATCGCAGTCAAAAAGTGTTGTTAAACAACAATTTGAATGCAGATTGTCAGTTTAAGTGGTACCTCATTGAGGTACCATCAGCGAACAAGCATAGGAAGCACAAAAAAAAAGCAACCGTGGAAATATAAATGAATGTAGACTTGAAGAGACCTCCGCAGTTAAGGTAGTGTGAATTTTCAAGCCGTTGCAATTTGCATTACAAAGCCAATATTTTGTGACATGTTTTGACACGCTACATAAGAGAAAAGCGGTTTATTTACTTTGTAGTTGGGTAAGGGAAATAGAAGAATAACTTGCGTATTTTATAGTTTGGAGTTTTGGAAAATAATATATAGAGTTATAAGGTCCATTCTTATAACAATCTTAACAGCTGGTATAAGACTATACAAGTTTCGATTTAGCATTATCTCACAAAAAAAATATAGTTATGATCGCTATTCTCACATTAGATACATAATCATAAAATATTTTTCCTTTTTTGTACTCCTCAAAGCGACTCATAGAGCTTTCAAGATAAAAGTTTGTACGAGGGAACTGTGGAACTTTACGGATTAAGCAATTGTCACAATATACTCGTAAGCTTTAGTACCTTAAAAGTAAATGGGAAGTATAAAACAACGGTTGGAATAAACAGACAAATATTTTGAAGGGATAACCGAACCGTAAAGTTTTGAAAATAATTAATACAGCTGTATTAATACATTATTAATAGAGAAAAAGAAAAAAAAGAGACGTGCTCAGTAATGAAAAGAGAATTTGAGCCGATACAAGCATGCCAACGCTTCATCTAATTTTCCACACATACGGCTACGATGGCCTTCTGAATTTCCATCCTTTTATGTTACGGCTCATCGGAGCGAATTTCGCAAGATTGTTGAACATTTTCGACATCATCATCAGATATCCATGTTTCGATACCAGTAATGAGGAATTTAGGGTCCTCAGCTACGTTATCAAGTCCTTTGCGACCTCCACTCGACGTCTTTTTCGTCAAAGACTCTAGTATTTTGTAACACTCTTGTATTGACATATTTCATACCCAAAACATCAACCAAAATATGTATGTTGAGTCGTTGCATAAGAGATGTTGAGAATCTATGCTATTTCTCTAAAGCCAACTCGGTGATTTGCAAACACTGATTAGGAGGCACGAAAAAATCAGAATTTTAATGTTTTTTTTTTGTTTGTTTGTTCTGCTATTAAATCGTGTTATTTTACAAAAGTAGTAATATGGCATTATTATAGAATGTGTTGACTTGATATCAAGAAAATTTCAAAAAAAAAAGTTTAATTTCCAAAGTTATAGTTGTTTGTATTGACCCAGTTCCAAAAAAAGGTACTTGCGTGACAACCATAAGTCCTTGAAGATTCATCTAAAATCAATCGGACAAAAAAAAATTAGTTTTTTTTTATTTATTTTATTTTCAAAAATTAACAAAATGGCCGCCTGACGATATTTTTGTCTAAATTTTTAGGAAAAATCAACAGTTAATTGGTCTTAAAAAACCGAAATTTTCGATTTACACTAATCGTGAAATTTTCAGAGAATATTTTTAAGAGATTACACTTAACGAAAACGCAAAACAAAGAAAATTAATTTTTTTAAAATTCCGATTACCTCTTACAGAGATGGTTGCGCGATTCGTAAGAGGTAAGTTTTCGATGTCTTCGCTAAATTCTTTGAGCAACTAAAATATTTATGTTCGTAATATAGTAGACCCCTCAAAATAATAAAAAATTTCTAGAGTATGTTCAGCAGATAACAGTTTTGCTCAAAACTCGTAAGCCATAACTTCTGTGTAACCACATCTCAAATACAAAACTCAACCTCAACCAGAAAAAGATCCATAAATCTCATATGCCGTACTTGATCCACGTAGCGCACGAGTACACTACTTGAACTGATTTACCCTCTCTTTTTTTAATTGCTAGTTGTTTCGCATGATTTAAAGTTTCAGTTTACCGCTAACAATTGTGCTAGGTGGCACCACCAACTTAACATCGACTTAATCAACCCCGATTATGGACACGGTACACGGTGCACGATCAAACGGCGACGAGCCACAACCGTAACAAGTCCGATTAGGGTTGTTATTATTATCGTGTTGTTATTATTATGATAGCTTGTTTTTTAAGGCGTAAGCGAATATGTTTGTGGTTATATGTGTATATGGCTGGCTGTGTGTTGAAGCGTTCATTTTGATATGCTTTGGCGGAAATGTCAACACAACAATCTATTTTATGCATATTTTCTATCGAAATGGTGTCATATGCTTTTATCACTTTTATACGATTACACGCGCACACGCACACTGCCACACCACACCTGTGGGTAAAGGGAATTGTCACGCGAAACGTGATTGCCACATGCTAAGCAGTGTGAGAATTGCGGAGATTGGCGAGTTGATTGCGGTCTGTTATGGGGTATTGAATTGCAAACTGATGCAATGGGTTTGCGGAATACGAGATGGAGATGCAAGCTACATGTGTGTGTGAGTTTAAGCACCTATGTACGTGTGTTTTCATTATTGTAATTCGAGAGCCAATTCCAATTGTCGCGCGTAATGAACTTTGGAACATGAAAAATCGCAAAAAATATGTTGTGTGTACAAGGGTACACAGAAAGATCGAGATGGTTAAAATATTGGTTTTGCTTCAAATGAAAAACAAAAGTAATAATCTGATAGTAAAAAAAATATGAAGAGACCTTTAATGGGAACGTCAGCATTATATATACAAAAGAAGAGCTTCGATTTTTCTCTAATAAGAGGTGCAGAAAACAAACAAAAATTCAAAGGCTGCCTGGAAGATAAGGACTGATGAGCACCAAGCCATAAAAGAATAACGCTAACAGCTTTTAGCTACTACTAGAGTGCTGGAATGATAACAAATGATCAAAAATTTAACTGCAGAACAGTAACCAAGAGCTGATTGATCTGAGCTACTGCACTTTAAAAGACTGTAACACAAAACATGTTTAATATCTACCCTTGTTGTGGCAAGAACCAAGAAAAAAAATAGTCCTCAGAATGGGAAAACACCCAACGCAAAGCAAACAACAGCCTCGGGCGAGAGACCTCCCTTTTCTATCGAGCGTACTGTGATAAATATTAAAGCCCACCGTAAACGAAATGGTTGGACGTGTGGCTTCAGTCTTGGAAAATCAACAACTGTCCAGATATTCACCATGTGCCAAATATTGGGAAAGACCCGAGCCGTTCGATACCAAACAAGGTTTCAGAGAAGGCGACTCCTTATTGTGCGACTTCTTCAATCTACTGCTGGAAAAAATAATTCGAGCTGCAGAGCTTAATCGAGAAGGCACAATATTCTATAAAAGTCTACAGCTAATGGCGTACACCGATGATATTGATTTTATTGGCCTGAACATCTGCGCCGTTAGTTCTGCTTTCTCCATACTGGATAAGGAAGGGAAGGAAATGGGTCTAGTAGTGCACCAGATCAAGACGAATATCTCCTATCTACAAACAAACACTCGCGACTTGGCTCCCACGTCATCAGTGGAATCAGTATTAACACCAACAACAATGTCAGCCCAGAGATCCAAAAACTCTTGCCAACAGGGCTACTTCGGGCTAAGTAGACAATTGAGAAGTAAAATAGCCTCTCGACGAACAAAGACCACTCATTTTTCCAGTCCTGATATATAGCGCAGAGGCATGGACAATGACAGCATCTGATGAATCGACGTTACGAGATTTCGGGAGAAAAGTTCTGCGAAAGATCTATAGTCCTTTGCCCGACGGGGGAAGCAGAGGAAGGGGAAGACCTCCACTTCGTTCGAAAGACCATGTCGAGAAGAACCTGGCTGCACTTGGAATCTCCAAGTGGCTCCAAATAGCGGAAATGATTAGAAACACATGCCTTTGTGCAGTACAAAGCATTCAGCGAAGGTCGTAAATTCATCGCAAACTTGCATCATGCTGTCATGAGTCGTTCATTCACCTCTGTTAATGACGATAACAACGAAAAGGTTAAAGAAATAGTGCTTGAAAATCGTCATTTTGGCATCAAAGAATAGCAAGGGACATAAATATATTTTTTTGAATCGACTAAACACAGCTTGTTAATGTTTTGGAGATGAAGCGTGACAACGCCAACGTCATACCAAAAAATCTGAATTTTTTACACAAACGACGTCGTGTATGGGTCGCTAAAAATATACTTGGTACGATAGCTGACGACCCCACATTCATCACAGGCATCATTACCGGTGACTAGACGTTGGTTTATAAATATGACATCGAACTTGCCCAACAATTTTACGAATAGCGCTCCAAAAATAAAGCGAAAGAAAAAAAAGCGAAGGCATTGAAGGCACTGATGGACATTCCAGCCCAGGCTTAAAACAAATGTTTGGAAAATTGGATTAAGCGTTGGCTTACATATATTAACTCAGGAGCTTATTTTGATGGTCCGGGTCAAATTTGATCAATTGGCAAAAACTTAAAGTATGGTAGGGATCTGAAATTATGTATAATATAGATATACATACACATAGCTACATATAAATTAACTTCCCAATGTAATACATGCTATAGAGATTAGCGATTACCAAATCATCTTAAAATTAGAAAAAAGGAAAAAATTTAAATAAAATTTAGCAACAAACACTGTAAAATACAGATGCGACTGATCGCAAATATTCGTCACTTTTTTTGAATAAAAATAGGGGAAACTTGAAGCTTGCTAGAAGCTGAATATTCAGTACCAGTTAATTGGCTTGTTTTCGCATTTATAGCATTTAGTGTTTATAGTAGTTTTTTGTTTTTGCTAAGCAAATTTCGCTGCTCAACAAGATACACTGCGGTATAAGCAACGCTTGTTTGGAAAGGAAATTTATTAGTTGCTTTTATTTCGCACTTTTGTTGCTGATTAGCGGCGTAATCACATAATTTCTATGCATGCGAATTAGGCGCAAACAACACGAATGCCACACCCACTCACACGGCGCTAACACTCTTCATGCATACATATTTCCGCCAGTTCGCACACGCAGTAGTACTCCCAAATTATGATTTAGTAGCTAATGTGTATTTGTGTGTGTGTGAAGGCTAATAAATGTTTGAAAAAGAGTTGGGCGGAAGTATACGCCCACTTCCGTTTTATGTCGAGCTAGTGAACGTATGCGTGCACGTTGCACGAGGCTGCAACGCAACGGCATTTTCGTTTCACGCATGGCTCAAATGACAGTAAAGACAGGCGAGGCATGCCTGCAACCTTTAAAAGGTGGAACTCGTGCGCAAGACATGCTGGCAAAAGGTAATACAATGTCAACGCTTTTCCTGTTTTTCCCGCTTGTCATTGCTTGGCAGTGAGGTGGGTGATCGCATAGCCGGTGTAAGCACGTAGCAACCGCGCTGCAATGTAGCATGTTGCACGTGTTGCATGCTGGTAAGCCATGAGTCACGTGCCGGACTCGTGTCAAACGATAAGAGTGGTGCAACATCGTCGCTGTGCGCTGTGCGCCAAAGCGGTGGCATGTGAAACAGTACTCCAACATGCTATAGAGATTAGCGACATGTCATCTGCATCAATGCCTTGACATGAAGAGGCGGGCTGCTATGACGATGCGGAAATAGCAAGCTTGCTAGCGACACCCGTTCACCGCATTTGTTATCAAAATTTCGCAATCACTGGTAAGCACTCGCTGCTCTGGAACACTCCCTGTGGACGCGCAATCTACGCTTGCTTCACAATTTGGACAAAGCACTTTCACTGCAATAACAACTTAATTCATTGCAACTGTAAACCCACAACAAGAGCGTTGCTGGAACAATCATCAGCCCAAAGGCGACTGCCACGCGTCACTCACTTGCAATTATATTGCGGGCAACGGCAAAGTGCCTTCGCACCTTCAGTTCATCACTCAATCAGCTGCACTGATTTATGCTTTTGTTAAATAATAAGCGGCGCACTCGGCACTCAATTACATAAATATTGATTACAGATGTTCTTCTTCTGTTATTCAATTCTCTATTCTGCTATTTGCTTTGAAAGCCAATAATTATGGCATTAGGTACGTAGACACATGAATTCTAAACATTATATTTACTTCAGGTAGAATGATGAGTAGGTCAATAAGAGGGTTAAAGAAACATGAAATTAGGAATTAATATAGGGAGACAGTTTAATTATAGCTTATGAAAGTCTGTTCTTGAAGTAGTAAGTATATAAATTAGAACATGATATTTGGATGCTCGCTGCATTTGGCTTTAACATGCACATCTGACAGCCTCAAATAGTCGAATTTTTACATGTACATGTTTTAAGAATACACAGTAAACTTTTTTCTTCGACAGCGCTAAAAAGGAAGTTATTCTACTACTTGATTCCGACCATCTCCGTGGATAAACCCAATTCTTCTAGAAGATATAGCCCGTGCAATGACCTACGGTAAAAAAAAGAAACAAAAAATGACAAAATTGCGGCTTTTATAAAAAAATAAAGAATTTTACACAAAATGGTTGCCGTTCTTGACCTGAAATTTGGGATTTGAAAATTTGTATTCAATGGAGCGGATTTAAAAAAACTTTGTATGTAATATATACAGAGCAAGCAGAAATTGATCAGATCTTCTAGTAATCACACAGCTAAATTCGAAAAATTTAGTTTAGAGAAAAACGTTTCTAACGATAAACTGATTAAGCTAATTGAACTTAATTAACGTACATATGTAACTCAAAAACTATTTGAGATATCGAATATTGCCGCAATGAAACACTGTCTCGAAAATTTTTTGTAGAAGTTTCATCTAAAAAGCGTTTACAACAATAAGGAGCAGCAGGTTTCCTAGGAGAATATTTCAGTATGGCTTTAAATGGTATTCAGCAAAAAATTCAGAAAAAAAAACAGTTTTGATAGCTCTTTTAGTAAAATCTCATAAAACAGAGACAAAACATGTTTCAATCACAAAAATAGACATCGCATTTGCTATATTTCATTAAAAAAAATTCAACCGTTAAAAACATTTTAAACAAAACAGTGAATGTCTACTCTTACCAACACATATGTACATTCAGCTGCGAGCAGTGAAATAGTAGTGGGTGTTGGATTTTTACATACCTGTGAGTTATGCAAAATTCTAAACAATTTTAACATCAATTGAAACTGAAAAGTTTATCATATTTCCCTGCCTACTTTTATTAATAAAAATATTTTAAATTGAATGGGTGTAAGATATATTTATTCACGAAGTTGTGTCTATATATGAGATTTTATGGGAGCAGTAAAATAGTAGTAAAGTCATAATTTTTTTTTTTTTTAAAGGATTTTTGGAAGTTCCGTCTATACGAGATATTAGTACTTGGTAGCATGGCCATGATTTTTAATAACAGCAATACAACGCCTCTTCATAGAATCTACGAGACTCTGGCATCTTTTTAGTGGAATGTTCTGCTATACTTGCTGCACTACGGTCCACAACTCATTGTTGTTTTTGGGTTTGACATTCCATACGGCTTTCTTAACGTCTGCCCATTTCTCAATCGGCAAATTCTCAATCGGTCCTTTGGCAAATTTAAGACAACTTGCTATATGTTTTTTTTTTAATAACGGTACTTATCGAGGACTGCGGACATATAAATTATGTTTATGTAGAAGTCTTCTCACTGTATGAACACCGTAGGCCAGGTTCAGTTCATTCCGAATCTCCATAGCTGGCATTCTAGGTCGAGTCTTGGCACATCTTACAACTATTGGTGTAAAATTCTCGGAAAGAATCCATATTGCGCCCTTTCTTCGTCTTTTTTTTTATAAATAATTGCATTGTGAGTCGTTGTGGCTTAACACCCTACAATTCTTACCACCCTTTGTAAAATTTACCGTTGTTTATGACAGATTGAATACATTTTCGTTTTTCGTCACTGCAGTGCTTCCCTCGGGCCAAAAAAAGTGCAAAGTCATATTTTTTTTTTGCTTTTTGCATTGAATAATTAATAAAAGATCTGGAAACTTACTTTTTGTTTGATAAAATTAATTTTTATTTATTAAAAATTATCTGTTTGCAATCATCTCATCGCTCACTACTAGTCTATTTAAAATATGTATATTCTCTGAACACTTAATTGTGAAAAAAATTAAATTTATGCAATCCCCAAACTCTAAACACCGTTCTCTTAAAACGCTGTCTTCAAAGTCGATAGAGATATTTTTATCGGAAGTACTCGTCGATGTTAAGATATATTAAATTTTTAAATACACTTTTTTATACGTACATACATATACTTATGTATGTATATTTAAAATAATGACTTAAGAAAAAATTCACAAAATGCGCGTTCTGCTGCTTTGCAAGAGGATGTAATCCACCACATTACCGACATTCTCATTTTAAATGCACTGTAATATCGACATTTTGCAACTACGGATATCAAGAGACGATAAGAATGTCGGTACACAATATGGTAAGCATTTCCGGAAAATATTTAAAGGATATGCCAAAAATTAGTTTCCGATGTTAAGCTACTACATTTTTTTTGAATCATCAGATGTGTATACATATTTAGCAGATTTGTAAAATTATATGTATTTTTCATTATATGAATAAATGTACATATATAATCAAATATCAAAGCACACATACCTTTAATTGCTGCTACATAATTTAGATCAACTCTGCGACGCTTTATCATATATGCACGTATTTACCACTTTACACAAATTAACACACATAAAAATATTATGGTCACTCAATTTTCACATACTTTGTTAATGCCGACTTTAGGAAAATGATAAATTTTCATATGTAAGTACGTACTGGTTTTGCGAACACTATTAGATGCACAAACATATACAAATTTTCAAACGAACAACGAACCGGGAAAATCTTTTACAATTTTTTAACATTTGACATTTTCTTGCACATCATCATTCACAAACGCAGAAACAAAAATGCACTCAACTTTACAGTTATATTTCGTTGCACTTCTTCTTTCCCCATTTCATATGTGCATTCATGAATGGGAGCATATGCAAATGCTAAATTTTTAATTTGCCATTTAAATCAGATATTTTCAGCAAATAAACGTAATCATCCGCAGTTTTACAAGAACATTCCATAATTAACACTTTGTAAATTGGCGATAAAACCCGATATTTAAGTAATTTATGCAGTTGCGGTGGTATCGGATCTATTGAGTGGTTCACTGTTATCTTCATTTTAAAACCATAACACTTTCGATGAAGAGAATACTATTTAAGTTTTTACTTTAACATAATATTAAGCACCAGTTTAATAATTTTTACATTACTACCGCACTATTTTTTTAATTAAACTCGACGAAATTTAAACGAACAACGAACCAAGAATATATTTTACAATTTTTTTTTAATATTTGACGTTTTCTTGCAAGTCATCATTCACTTCATACGTTAGTGATGGAATGGATGCAACTTTACAGTTATATTTCGTTGTACTTCTCTACTTCTCCTTTCATACATATGTATGTTCTCTTATGAATGTGCGCGTATGCAAATGCGAGTTTTAATTTGCCATTTAAATCTGTTATTTTCAACAAATAAATGCAATCATCCGTAGTTTTACACGTATATTTCATAGTTAACACTTTGTAAATGGACGATGAAACCCGAAATTTTAGTAACTTTTGCAGCTATGGCGGTTGAGTCGGAACTTCGAAGTATATTGAGTGGCCCATTATTATCTTCATTTTTACACGAAAACACTTTCGAACGATAGAATATTTCACTATTACTATTTAAACATTTACTTTAACACCACTTTAAGCACTAATTTAATCATTTTAACACAACTAGCGCACTACTTTTTTAATTAAACGCGAAGAAATATTTTAACGCGTCAATTTTTTCACACCAAAAGAAAAACTGTCAATTCAAACGGTAAAAATGCGCCAAGAATGCATTTGCTCTCTACTACATTTACCAGTTTGACATTTGTATGACATTTCTATTTTTCTCCTGCACATGTGTTTACGTATTTAAGCAGTGCTTGATTGTGTCTAGTAATTATTTTTTATTTTCAATTTAATAAATCACAATGTCGTCTTGGAAAAAAGCTTCCAAGAGCAATCAAAAGGTGCATAGGGAGCGTCACCAACCAGAGGCACGCAAACATCTTGGTTTGCTTGAAAAGAAAAAGGATTACAAGAAACGAGCAAACAATGAACATTACAAGGAACGCACATTGAAATTGCTGCATAAACGCGCACTGAATAAGAATCCCGATGAATTCTACCATCATATGATTAATTCAAAGCTTGAAGAAGGTGTGCATCATGAAAAGGAACAAGAACCGGATGAACATAGTAAGGTGCAGAAAGCATTGATGGAGACACAAGACACACAATATGTGACTATGAAACGTACCATGGAAACGAAAAAAATTCAACGACTCCAATCACAGCTGCATATGATAGATTTTGCTAATACGGTGACAAATACGCACACCTTCTTTGAGGAGAACAAGGAGGGCGAGGTTGTCGCAAAGGATTTGAGCAAAATTGAATTAGCACAACGTCTAGAGACACATCCAAGTTTACTAGAACGTAAAACGAATCGTCCACGTATACAGGACTTGGACAAAATGAAATTACCGGAGCTAACACCACAGGTTAGTGAACAAAAAAGCACATATAACCAACAATTTTATTATTGAAAGTGTTTTACAGGAAATACGAAAAGCCAATGCATTGAAGAAGCAAGCATACCAGGAGCTTACCAAACGTATTGAGCGAGAAAAGGAATTAGCGGTGGCACAGCAGAAGCTGCAACTAAAACGTGTATTGAAACAGCCACGCTTACTGAAACCTAAAAAAGTTAGGAAAGGCACTAAGGATGCGCCACCAGTATATTGCTTTAGATACGAACGGAAAAAGTAAATTAGAAGATAATAGCAAAGTTTATGTTATATATAAAAAAATAAATATATTTTGTACTAAATGAACACATATTTGTATACTTGCGGGGCCCGAATGGAAATCAGCTGTTTGGTGTCTGTGCGGAGATGCTGCCGTATAATTGTCAGGCATATGCATATTTGAAAGCGATATCTGGTAACTTTTTAACGCTGATCAAAACAACGAATGCGGTAAACACACTAATCAAAACAAACTACATAGACTGTCAAAATTCAACGTAACGCACGTGTGTTCGTTGTCTCTGCTTATTTTGTTCAAAAGTGTATATTTTCAAATATATTTTATTGAATTTTAAAACAAAAAAACTTGGAAAAATGGTTAAAAAGAAGATTGACAATCGCATACGCGTGATGATCGAAAATGGCGTAAAGTTGGGTCATCGTACAATGTTTATTATAATCGGAGATAAGGGACGTGATCAGGTGCCGATACTCTACGACATTTTGACGAAATCCACAGTGAAAGCGCGTCCCACAGTGCTATGGTGCTATAAAAATAAAGACGAGGCTATATCGAAGTAAGTTGCTGAATAATGCATTTATATTTCCAAGCAATTTTCATAATTGTCTATTTAGCCATGGACGTAAGCGCGCTAAAAAAATTGCGGCCGGTAAAATTGATGTTAACGATGCGGATATGTTCGACACATTTCGTGTGTCCACAACAATACATGGACGTTACTACTCGGAGACACATGCAGTACTGGGTCGCACTTATGGCGTATGTGTGTTACAGGATTTTGAAGCGCTCACACCTAATTTGCTTGCACGCACAGTGGAAACAGTTGAAGGCGGTGGCTTGATAATACTATTACTGAAAACACTGCAATCGCTGAAGCAGTTGTACACAATGAGCATGGATGTGCATAAACGTTTTCGTACCGAAGCACATCAAACTGTAACGTGCCGTTTCAATGAACGCTTAATACTCTCGTTAGCTGATTGTAAACGCTGTCTGGTTGTAAATGATGATTTGACTGTGCTACCGTTGAGTTCGAAAACAATCAACGTGGATCCCGTTAATGTAATTTCACCACTGTTGCCTTTGTTTATTTCCTGTTAAAAAGTTAATTTTATTGCAGCCTGCTGAGGTTGGCAAATCTGAAAATACTGAAATGTTGCAAGACTTGAAAGAAAGTTTACGTGATACTCCACCCGCGGGACCGCTAGTAAATCAGTGTCGTACATATGACCAAGCACGTGCCGTGGCACAGTTCATCGAAGCATTAGCCGAGAAGCAATTAAAGTACGTTAAAAAACTTAAACTCTTGTTGTAATATAATTGATTGTATATGATTTTCTCAGGCCACCCACAACGCTGACTGCCGCAAGAGGTCGTGGTAAGTCCGCTGCTATGGGTCTATCTATTGCCGCGGCAATAGCATTCGGCTATGTCAACGTCTACGTCACTTCACCACATCCGGAGAATTTGATAACACTATTTGAGTTTGTGCTAAAAGGCTTTGATGCGCTGGAATATCAAGAGCACGCCGATTACACCATTATACGCTCTACAAATCCGGATTACAAGAAAGCGATTATCCGCATAAATATTACCCGTTCCAATCGTCAAACTATACAATATATTGCACCCACCGATACACATCTCTTAAACGCCGCCGATCTATTGGTGATTGATGAAGCTGCAGCCATACCACTGCCTTTGGTAAAAAAGATGATGGGTCCCTATTTGATATTCATGGCATCAACCATTAACGGTTATGAGGGCACGGGACGTTCGCTTAGCTTGAAATTGATGTCACAGTTGCAAAAGGATAATAATGCGCCACCACCGGTAAATATAACCTAAAAATGCCTACAGCGCCGAAATAATATTTGTATGAATTTTTTAGATTAAACTCGATGAATCTATCCGTTATAGCGAGGGCGATGATATCGAAGCATGGTTGATAAATTTGTTATGCCTAGATGCCACGACGGTGCCCAACATCAGTTCGGGTTGTCCAACACCGGATGTGTGCGATCTCTATTACATCGATCGTGATGCACTGTTCTCTTATCATAAAGCAGCCGAATCTTTTCTACATCGTCTTGTCTCTATATATGTAGCTTCACATTATAAGAACAGTCCTAATGATCTCCAAATGATGAGTGATGCGCCGGCGCATCATCTTTTCTGTCTACTCGGACCTATACAACGCAAGGATCAGCTACCTGAAATACTAGTTGTTGTGCAAGTTGCATTGGAGGGAGAGATTTCTTCACAAACAATAACAGATTGCTTGGGGCGTGGCAAGAAGGCTAGCGGCGATCTGATACCATGGAACGTTTCGGAACAATTTGGTGATCGAGATTTCCCCAAATTATCCGGCGTGCGTGTGGTCCGAATTGCTACACATCCCAACTATCAAAGGGTAGACAGTTCAATATTTTAGTAGTAACTTATATTAATGGTTTTTTCTTTAATAACTAATATTCAGATGGGCTACGGCAAACGTGCCATAAAACTGTTGCGCGATTATTATCAAGGTAAATTTACCGATTTGAGTGAAAATCCACAGGATGGGGAAAATACTAATGGTGAGTCTGATTTTGAAAAATAAACAATTTAACTAATTTTTCTATATCAATACATAGGCATCGAAGAAGTGGAAGAGGAGCAACTGGGTCTGTTGAAAGAGCAAATTCGGCCACGTCGTAAAATTCCCACCTTGTTAAAACGTTTAAGTGAACGCGTGCCGGAACATATCGACTACTTGGGCACATCTTATGGTTTAACACAAGAGCTACTCAAATTTTGGAAAAACTTGCGTTTCGTGCCAGTATACGTTAGGTAGCGCCGCACAAATATACTTTGCTATATTTATTTACAAATATGTATTATTTTTTTCGAATACAGTCAAAAGGCAAATGATCTGACTGGTGAGCACTCTTGTATTATGCTGCACACACTAGATAAATCTAGGGCAACACAAGAGAAGAAATGTGCCGAATGGTTGAGTTTGTACTTCAATGACTTTAGACGACGCATAACCAAACTTTTGAGCAAAACATTTCGTGAATTCACCACAAGTCTAGCATTATCCATCATAGATAACAAATGGGCGAATATGGACCATAAAGGTAGTTGTAAAAATGGAATTTAAAAATTGATATTCTACTTCACACACAAATTTCTACTTAACAGCGCTCGATAAGCACACGCTTGATGTTTACTTCCTGCCGCATGATATTGAACGTTTGGAAGCGTATTCGCGCAATCAAATCGAATATCGTTTGATACTGGATTTGGTAAGCGATATAAGTGCATTGTATTTCCAAGGAAAAATGCAGGAGCTGCAAATAGACACTTTGCAAAAGGTAAATACTATTATTGCTGCTGCAGATTTACAAAAGCAAAAGCATTGCGTTAATTCACTTAAATTTTAACAGGCTATCCTACTCGCAATTGGCGTGCAGGGCAAAACAGTGGACGCTATAGCTGCAGAGCTGAATATGCCAGGCAACCAGGTTTTGGCCAAATTCTACGATATGCTTAAAAAAACTTCCAAATATCTGCTTGCGGTTATCGAAGGTCACATAGAGAGCAATATGAAGAGTGAGACACAGCTGAACCGTGGCGAAGATTTTGTACCGGTTTCGTTGTCGCTCAACGACGAATTGGAAGAGACGGCACAACAGTTATCAAAGAAACAAAAGGAGGAACTTAGAAAGCTGAAAATGGAGAGCTTAAAGGAATTCGCCATTAAGGGAACCGATGAGGACTGGTCAAAGGCCCTGACAAATAATGATGGCAAAACGAAGCTGATATCCGTTAAAAGGTACACAGTTTACAAACTTATTGAAAATATTTGATGCTAATTGCACATTTTTTGTTCAATACAGTGGAATCAAGCGCTTGGAAGACCCCATAGAGAAAGGTGAGCCTAAAGAGCAACCGAAAAAGAAGAAAATCAAATTTAGTAAAAAGACTAAAGCCTCTATGAAGTCCCTAATTTAATATTTTTTTTTTTTGTTTTTTTTTGTTTATAACAGGTAGTAAAGATTTTACTACAAAAACTTAAGAATAAAAAACTTATATACCTTAACCTTCGTCGTTTGTGTAATTCCGCTTTATTTATAGAATATTTTTTCATTGACTATTTGCTTGAAAATTGAATGTGACACCGTGCAAGTTATTTAACGGTCCATGCAGTTTCTTTAGTAACAGCGCAGAACTAGAAAAAGAATAACATTACAAGTTGTGTTTAAGCGAACTGTGTTCCACTATATGCGTGTTTCATACCCGCAATCAACTAAACACATTTGTATAAGAAAACTTTGTTAAGCATTTAATATCCTAAATTCTAAGCACCCTGCTTCTCGATTTGCTTTTGACGTTCGCGCAACCTTCGCTCGCGTTCAAACTCCTTCATACGCAACACGTAGTCCTCGTATTCGCATGTTAAATAGTCATGTTTCTCATGATGACATTTGTATACAAAGGGGAAGGTATCGGCACGGCATGCACGGTATTTCAACAACTTGTGTGCACAGTAGTCCCGATCCTCAAGCGGCAATTTAGCAGATTCCATCTCTTCGACAGTCGCTATCATGACACGCTCCTTGCGTGATTCGAAACCCAACATTGGATCGAATGTGGGCACACAATCAGGGCCAGGCATAACATCTGGCTTAATGGCACGTGCATAAGCATTACCCATACTGTCGTCGTTTTGTACGTTTCGCTATTAGATGGATAAAATTATTATTTTTTCAAAAAATTGAAATTTTTTTAAACAAATTACGTAAATATAGTTGCTCGCTTTATTGCTGGCTGCTTGCAGAAAACGTCAAATTTGACAAACAATGAATACATAAATGTAATAGATTGGTGGCGATGTCAACTCAAATGAATAATTTATGTCCGAAATAAAAATATGGCAGCGCATTACACATGAAATGATGGCGCCAATACTTTGACAATCTTTAAAATTGAAACCAACAGAAGCTTCAGCAGCAACATATATTTCAATTAATAATATTATTGTATTACAAGCACAATAATGAATACGCCAAGACGGGAGACACGTAGTATGCATTTGCAAAATGTGCAAAGGCTTAGTACACCATTGCGCATACCACCATCGCCATTTATGAAAAATCTTGGATACGGAACTGGTGTAAATGTTTATAAATTGGAGCGTTCACCTAAATGTGGCAAAATGCTTTCACCTTGGGCTGTGAAGCGAATTTCTCAAAGAACACGTAACAATGAACACGCTTCGCTCTTTAATTCACGCATTCATGAAGAAGCGAATATTTTAAGGTATTTATTTTGATTGCTCATGAAATTTGATTAAAAAAAAATTGGAATTTTTGCAGGAAGCTATCTCATCCTAATATTGTAGGTTTTCGTGGAATAATTAAAAACTCAGATGGTGTTGAAACATTAGCACTCGAATGCTGTAAAACATCATTAGGTACTTTGCTAGAAGATCGCAATGAGGACAATGAGGGTCCATTACCTGCAAAGTATACACTCAAAATGATTAATGATATAACCAGAGCGTTGGATTATTTACATACAGAAGTTAAATTATTACATGGTGACCTGAAATCGTTTAACGTATTGGTGAAAGGTGATTTCGAAATATGTAAATTATGCGATTTCGGTGTAAGTTTGCCAATGGACGAAAATGGATTGATTGATTTCACCAAAAATCCGAAATTACGATATGTTGGTAAGCACAAAATCATTTGCTACTGTAGAATTGTTCAATAATTGGAGTAATTATAGGTACAAATCTTTGGTCGGCACCCGAAATAATCGATGAAGTGGAAGTCATCGATTGTAAAGCAGATATTTTTAGTTTCGGTTTGATAATATATGAAACAATTTCGTTAGTGCCACCACATACACTATTTATGGGAGAGACTAGTGACCGCGAAAACTCTAATTCATCAAACTTGGCTGACAGCAGTGGTGCACAATTAGAAGTGTCCGAAATCTGCGAAAATGCTTGTGGTACACGCCCACCACTACCACAGGCATTCCAATTAACGGATGAATACAATATAATTATGGAGATATTTTATTGTTGTACAAACGAAAGTGCAGAAGATAGACCAACAGCCAAAACCATATGGACAATGTTGCAAAATGATAATGTTAACGACAAAGAGAACCAAACGATGCAATAATTGAATAGGGAATTGACCAATGAAAAAATAAATCTTAATTATTAATGTCAGATAATAAATAGATGAATGACCAGTTAAAAAATTAATTTTCTAAAAACAATATTTTTTTTTTTATCGTGTCGAGGATGCATACTTTATTTTTTAAGTTTTTAATAAATAAAATTTCAAAAATAAAAAAATTGTGTAAGAACTGCATGCGTAGCATTGAAATATTTTGTGTGGAACTATTTTGTTTGGAACAATTCACCAATTCTGATGAACAGAAATCTCTTTCGACAAAACACTACTAAACCGTACTAAAAAGGAACTGGAGGAGTTTTTCTGAAAACAGCGCTACAAGTCATATATATCTATTTGTATCCTAAGAAGGGGATCCAGCTAGCATTCTTTGGAACGTAACTAGACAAAAGGAAAGGACGATCTCGAGATGTCAATTAATTATGAATAGCAGGGGTTTCTGGTACTGAACCAACGCTGTTGTTTGTGCTATTTGTCGCTGTTGTAGAAGTACACGAGGAGATGTGTGATGGCGATGGCCAAAAAAATAATGAAAATTACTAGGTTAGGACAGAATCAATATACAGGAAACGTAATGACAGCATGACTGTCAAGCTCTTTAATGGTATGCTCAGACTCTGCTCTTTTTCTTCCCAATGGAAATATGCAGCGATAATTTTGATTCCAAAGCCTGGCAAACCTGATCATACGGTCAATTCATATCATTCGAATAGACTACCTGTGATTATTTCGAAAATATTTGAAAGATCTATGACTACAACGAAATATATCCATAAGAGGCCTTAATATTAAGAAGATTGACATGTACTCCACATGGAGAGACAATGTGAAAATCAAAAATACAATGCTCAGTTTCAAGTTTAAGCAGCTTTTCCGATTCATAAGGTCGAGATCCCACCTCTGTCTAGAGAACAATCTACACATATAAAAAGCAATACTCAGACCGATCTGCTCATATAGAATTGCAATCTGGGGAAACTCAGCTAATGCAATTTTTTAAGTGATTCAAGTCTTACAAAATAAGTTTTCCCACTATAGTGGATGCAGCTTTTTATGACGTCTTCTATCGAGAACTAAAAATGTCTGCTCTAAAAGAAAGAAACTATAGAAGAATTAAGTAGACTTTACCTATCTCAATTGAAGATCCATGATAATGTACTAACGATGCAAGCACTGCACAATAGTCCGCAATGTAGGAAAAAAAGTCATTGTCATTTCTAAATAAAATTTAATATTATACAAAAAAAAAAAAAAAAAAGAAAAATACCTTACTTCGGTTGCAGCGAAGCTATAATAACCTTAACAAGTACAATACATTCCTTATAAGACATTTATTTTGATCGATTAGTTTTTATGGCAGCTATATGTTACAGCGTTCCGATATCGACGGTTTCGACAAGTTTTTTTTTGGGGAGCTAAAGACGTGAGCGAAATTTCAGATCGGTATCTCAAAAATTGAGGGTCCAGTTTGAGTGTATACAGACGTAAACGACGGTATTTATTTATACAAATATATGTATGTATATTTTATAGGGCCTCCACTTTTCATTTTGGATGTTGGGTATAAAAAACAAAAATTTGTACATGCTTATAAATGGCAGTGGAGGATATCAGTTACGCTCTAATCAATAACTTGTATCTTCTAAATCACAAGTTTACTGGCGCTAACACAACCTACTGACAACGATAGCAAAACGCCCACTTACTGTGCCCAACTACAGTAAAATGCTTGCATATAAAATATAAAAGGGCACAATACTGCAATATTTCAACATAAAGGCAAAAGAATCGAAGAAGTTTTAGTCGAGAAATAATTGAAAAATATACCGGAACCTTAAAAATTGTTAAAGCATAATGCTAAAATTTAGCACCGTATTTTGTCTTGCTCTCAAGGAGACAATAATGGAATATTTGAAAAATACCAGCCTTAGCGGATTTCATTTGTTATACTATATATGTGGCGATAAATATCAACGGTGAATTATATTATCATTAATGAAAAATAAAATTCAGAAAGTTAACAGTTTGATAAAAAAAAAATGTTTCCCTCACACGATTTAGAATTTGTTGGTCCTTCTTTCTGTTGACTGGTATTATCAGCGCAACGTATGTAACGTTGATAAACGTAGAAAATATATTGGAGAACCCGATTGTGACCACCTTGGAATCTAATCATCATAGAATTGAGAAAGTGCCATATGCGGCAGTGGCTATTTGCAGTGTCAACAAATTTAGTCGAAGCGCTGTAAACGCTTTTGTAGAAGAAATGTAAGTTAAGCACCTTGAACTTCGAAACACTGATACTTAACCCTGAAATATATTTATTTAAGGGTCAACAAATCCGGTTCGCAATTCTCACAACAACAGTTGTTGCAGAAGATGAAATTATTCGGCGGTTTTTTTGATACTGGTTCTGTGGATTTCGAAGAAGCTGCGGCTTTTCAAAGGGATTTTTTAGACAAATATAACATCAGTATTGAGGAAACTTTACAAAAGGCATGAATATTTAAAAAAAAAAATTTAATATGCTTATTTTGCTTATCATATCATAATTAAACTGCAGCTAGCTCCTCGGTGTGAGGATCTGTTAATAAAGTGTCGTTGGGCGGGAAAACTTCAAGAATGCAGTGAACTTTTCCAAAACAGTTTAACAGCGAATGGATACTGCTGCATATACAATCAAATTTACGATGTAAGGGATATAAGGTAAGCAAACTTATTCAAATATTTTCTAAATAGCTTTTCAGTATTAAATTTAGTTTTTAGGTTATTTTTTAAATTTGAACTTTTTTTTTTTTCTTTTGTCAACAAAGTAAACTCAGGTACGTAGAAGGTGATGGTATTCACAATGGACTCACTTTACTTCTAAATACGTCCAAAGCCGATTTCTTTATGACGGATCGCAGCTTTGCCGGTTTTACAGCGCAAATATTCAGTTCTGGCCAATTCCCCGACAAATCGATTGGCGGTCCCCTTAAGGAAATCTTTATATCACAGTCTAGTGCCATTGATATACAATTGAGTGTGTCGGTGCAAACAGCGACAAGTGAAATGGGAATCTACAATATTGAGCAAAGAAAGTGTTATCTCTTTGGGGAAAATGTCGCTGGAGGGGATGACCAATACAGTACAGACAAATGTGTTTCACTTTGTAAAGTGTGTGGCGTGTTACGCATTTGCGGTTGTGTACCGTATTACATATCTTTGATTCTTGATGAAAACAATGATACACTCTGTACACTGGCACATTTGGAATGTTTGCATAGGAATCGAGGTTCGCGACGATATGTTTAATGATTTTAAACTTTTTTCCAAATATATATACATTTTGTACTATTCTTCACAGTTACTTTAAATACGTTCAGTCTCATCGACAGTGGTAAACAAGGGGCCCTGACAAACCGTTCACTTCAATGTTCCCAATGTTTGCCACTGTGTAATTTTTATGCTTACGGCACACGACGTCAAACGATATTATTAAAGAAAGCGTATCTACTAACAATAAATCAAGAATTTCTCAAATTAATTGGTAGGCAAGAAAGTGACGGCAAATCTAATTACACGTATGAGTCGTTGTAAGTGGACTTGATGAAATCCTGTTGCATATACATACATACATATGTACATTAGGATGTCCGTTATTTCCCGAGTTGATTTTTTACAAACGGCATTTGAAGCTCCACAATTTTTTTTTTCATAAAAATATGCGTTTAAATGTTATTCCCAGCTAAATTAATGCACCAAATGTATTCTAGTTCATACAGGACACCATGTCGTATGAGCAACACAGAATGTATGCATACTTGTATGATGTATGAGAGCTCAGTACATGATGATAAAACTTTGAAAGATACATATAAAAAAATGTTTTTATGAAGAAAAACAATCCAACCTTTTTTGTAGTGCGAAAATATTTGTGTTCGAATTTAATTTTTTTTTTTTAATTTTAGATTTACTAGCTTATTTAAAATATCACAAAATCCCAAATGTTATGCATGAGACAAGAAATATGATTCAAGTTTTTATATGATTTAGGATTTGATTTTTTTAGTACGCAAACTGAAACCTTAAGGCCCGTTTGCAAAAAAAATAACAGACACCCTAAGCATATACATAGTTTTGAACATTTTTATACTCTCGCAACAAAGTTGCTAAAGA
>NW_017534963.1:494082-518869 GCF_001853355.1 Bactrocera latifrons
AATGATGATAGCGGAATAAAACTTTACACAAATACGGTATTTGATGCGAGAGTATAAAATGTTCGGTGACACCCGAACTTAGCCCTTCCTTACTTGTTCATAATAGTTTATTCTGTTTAGAGTCGCTTTGATAAAACATACGGATGATCTGAGTATTGTGAGAATCTATTTTGATTCTACGTACGCTATACTATATGCAAAACGCTCACTCTACAATTGGTTAGAAATTTTATGTAAGTAATAACAGTGGTGATTCATATCAAATCTACTTTGCTTTCTTGACTTTAAAGATGCTTTTAATGGTTTCTTTTGATTTTCTATTTTTGTATGTATTTTTTCTTTGTAGCAAATATTGGTGGAGTCATTGGCATTTTTGTGGGCTGCTCTCTAATTAGTGCATTTGAAGTTATCTACTTTTTCATCGTAAAGTTGATACATAACATTCGAAAATATTACTGAATTATAAAAAAGTTAATCGATAATCAACTGACGCCATAGGAGCTTGAATTGTAATCGTTTTCATACTCTTGCTACAGAGGATAATAGAAGTGGCAGCTCTTCTGGACTAAAAATACAAAAAAAAATTGAGCGTTGTCCGCTCAACCAAAAATCAGTTTACGTTTATCTTTATTTTGGTGATCCTATGTTACATTGTGAAAATGAGCGCAATCGGAATACAACCACAACTACTTCCCATATGTTACGATTTTCAATTCCAACTGATTCTTTCACTATCCAGTACCCAAATCAAACATCAATGAATATATTCAGGTAAAACTTTAGACAAATAGTGTCTTTGAGGTACCCCGTCTACAGATTAAAAATTGTCAAAATCGTACTGTAACTGTTCAAGCCCCCATATACCAAATGCGTAAACCCCAGTGCGTGTGACGCTCTTTGCGCCGAAAATATGAGTCAACAAGTGAGATAGAAGATGAGTTTGGGGAAAATAGGTTTTATTTATAATAGTATACTCTTGTTTCAAAAATGGGTTGTAATAAAGAGAATAAAGATTTTCGAACTTCAAGTTGGCTTTATACTACATATAGCGGCCTTAACTCCCTTTGAACTAACAAACCTTTTACACCTAAAAGTATTTCACCGGCTTTGATCCTTGCAAGTTGCAAGAATACAAAATGTTCGGTTACACCCTTAGCCCATCTTTACTTATTTATAAACGTCTTTACAATGTGTTAATGAAATATTAACGTCAAGTCAATATTGGATGCCATCACGAGGCTTTATTAAACAAAAATACAATTCCACTTGCCGCTTAATGCAATTGTAGAACTATACTACATATTTGTGTGTATTTATTTATGTATAAAATGTGTATGTATGTACTTATTTTAAGAAATATTTATTATACCATTATTCGACTCTGACAATTATTAAGCTCAAAATTTAAAATAAATATTTGTTAAAAGTGTGTTTCGAAGATTGCATAACTTGTTTTATCTTTACTTTTTATCGATATAGGTAAACTGCTCTTTTCTAGATTTTTCTTGCTGGTGTTTTTTTTTTTTTTTTTTTTTTTTAAAAACATCAAATATGAAGGCATAAATTGACAAGTCTTCTGAGTGCTTTGCTATTTGCTCTAAAATATTTGACAACTTTTTCATTCAATAGTTTGGGTAAGTTAAAAGTTGTATTTGTATGTATCTAACTACTAGTGGACGAGCATAAAATAGGACTGAACCGTCTTAGTTGTTGTATACTGGTATGTATGTGTATATATATAGGACGTATAGTATTGTATAAGTACTTTAGTTTGCTAATAGACTATAAGACACATGCAAATTGATGTTTTACTCTTAGTTTTTGTTTTTTTTTTGTTTTGAATATTCTAGTTGCTAATTATGTTAGCTAATTTGAAGGCCATTGAGATTTAATATAAAAAAAAGCTTTTTTGATGTATACATACAAATAAACTTAAATAATTTTTAAAACTTTGAGAAAAAATTTTGTATATAGGAATATTGATTAAGGTTTGCGAAATACCCTTTTCAAAACGCTCTGCATACAATAAACCGACTTTTCTTAGAGAAGTATGTATACTAGGGTTCTGATTTGCGTATTTGCGTTAGATTTGTTAAAAAAAATCGGTTTTGTGACTATTTCGCACTATATACTGTTTGACTGTCTAAATGTAACGAGCGAATAGGATTCAAATTAGCAGAGACGGTAAATTATTTTCTTTTGCCTTCCTAAATTAGTTACTTTATATGTATTTGGGTCAAGGCTTAAAATATGATTCAATTATATAAGGTTGCGTTACTTGAGAGCTTACTTCTAACGAAAATAATTTTTAATCCATGTCAAATATTATTTAGAATTTTCTGATGATAATTTTGTTTATGGATTATGTGTGATTTTTAATTTATTACTCAAAAATCACATTTCCATTGGCTAGAATACATATATGAAAAATATATATTTGTACCACAAAAACAAAGCAAAACAGCTGATTTTGACATCATAAAAAAAGTTTGTGGGCTAAAGACATACCCTTATATAATTGAATCATGGCTTAAAATAAATTTTTCTTTTCAACAATTTTTTTTTTTGAAATTTAATGGAACACATTGTTCAGTTACACAATTGGAATTTCGTGTAAATCATCCACGCTCACATACAGTGCAAACAAAAAGTTTTGCACCAATTATGTTACATAAAAACCACAGAATTCGTTTTTTTTTTCTTTTTGGAATGTGTAGCTGCATTGTAACTGTAAATTAACACTGATGGGTTATATACGAGCAATTTTTACCAAACACATTGTACGTTTAACAGACAAGTTTACACTAGATTTAACTGTAAGTGAATGTGTATATGAAAATAAGTAGGACAACTACAATAAAAAAAACATGATTAAAAATATTAACAATGCATACGTAGATATGTAAATATGTGTATATGTACCTAATAATACAGCATGTTTAGTTAAAATGCGTTGACGTATATAATTTGTAAACAATAAATGAAAACAATACGACGAAAACGTCAAACGCATTGATAACATTACACTTTACACATTAATTTATAATTAAACAGTACTATTTAAGTATATAATAGAAATAAAATGAAAAGTGAAGCATGAAAATTTGTGTGTATATATGTGTTGTCTTTTTGTTATGCCTAAGATTGCTTATATTTTTATAGACCCGGAAACTCTGTGCAAAATATATTCATTTTGCATGTACTATATACTATGCATTTCCGCTTTGTTCGACCTGAAAGTTCCGTTTGTCCTTTACCATAACATCTTTGTCTTTTGCGTCATTCTTTGTTTGTTTTAATTACTATACCGCTTCATATTCAATTCATAGATGTAGTACTCCGTCTTTGGATTCACTGCCGCCGACAATTGTTGAGGCTGTTGATGACGTCTGGTGATGTTGTGACGTAATTATCAGTGCCGGTGATGGCACCGTTGATTGTTGTGGCTGTGGGGCTACATTGTTGTGATCATCGAGTGTTATGCCGGTCAGATCGACGACTTCATCTTGCTCATCTTGTTCATTTTCATCTGATGTATTGGTTTGATTGGTATGATGTGAACCGCTCGATAGCTGACTGTTGCGCGAGAATGAGCCGCGGCGTGGTGAGGTAAGTGTACGTTGATTTGCCGGCTTCACCGTTATTATTAGATTAGAACTATTTGCCACCATCATATCGGTGACCTAAATAAAAGGTTGTTTTAAATGTATTGTCAATTGAAATTATGCCGTACCTGATCCAGTGTTTTACCAGCCACTTCAATACCATTTACTTCTATTACCTCGTCGTTGACTGCTAAAAGTCCTGTGCTCTCAGCAAGCCCACCAGGCACGAGGCGCGATATAAAAATACCAGGTTGTTTCTCTAAACCATTTGCGGTTACGCGCACAGACGTACCATCTCTATGGAAAAAATATATATTCACAGAATTTAAGAATGCTATTAAGTCGAAACTCGATAATTGGACTCATTTCAAGAAATAAAATAAATTGTGCACTGTGTGTGTGTGTGGACATTTGTAAAAATGTAATATTTGCAACAGATTTTTTTTTTTTCAAATTATCGAGTTTCATTCACATATCTTACCCAAAAATTAGCTGTTTATATAATTTAAGATTTTACCTTATATAAAATCCCAAAGGCTTATCGCTACCATATTTAAGTAGACGCACACGTCGATGCGTCTCTGGCACAATATCAACATCAATTATAGCCGATACTTGTCGGAAATCATGTGGTATTGATATTGTTGGTAGTTTTGTTTTGACAGGAGTCTGTCCCAGTATACTGCTGATTAGATTATTGCGCGGTTTCATTGTGCCAAAACCGGGAAACTCTTCCAAATCATCTAGTTTAAAATAAAATGTTTAATAAATATATATAAAGCAAAATAACTTAAGTTACTTACCTTTACGTTGAACGATGATGCGCAACAAAGGTTTGGCAATTTTCAGCGCTCTACCAAAGTTGTCATCATTATTAATTGGCAACAGATCATTATCACGTGGGTCAATGTATAAAATAATAAACTGTAGTGTGTGTAGTCTATGCAATTTCTCAATAAGGGTAGAGAAATCTTCGAAATTTTGCAATTCGCCATGCCGTTTAAAGCTCCAGCGGCGGAATTCGGCATCAAACTAGTAATATATATGTATACAAGTATATATTTTTTATGAGATTACGTTTTGCTGAAAAGCATTTTCATAGAATTTTCTTACAAGTTAGAAAAAGCGACAAAATGCGTACACAAAACACACTAGCTGCATAGCCCTTTAAGGAAAATGTGGAATTCGCACAATGAATAAATTAATTAGTAATGTAAATTATCGAAACACTCCCTCTTTGCACGCAGTTACACACCTAATATGTAATACATGGTAATGGATTCTATACACTCGGTACAAGTGCAGTAATGAAAACCGCTGAACTCAATCGAGGTCACGTTTCACATGACATTGTGCACCCAATTGCCATAGGAACTATGCCTATAAACACTTCTATACTTTGCTGCTTAAATAAAAAATTTTAAAATTAAATTGAAGATCGAACTATCCCAGTAAGGGATTGGACGCCTGTTGCGTCTTCATAATGAAATATTTGATGATAGTAAACGTACAGTACATTTATGGATATGTAATGTCAAACTTAACTGCGGCATGTTGCAGCATAAATAGCAGAGCTCGATTAAATAGTAGGTATTGATGGGATTAGCGACGGTAGCGGCATGGAAGTTGGCAATGGGTCTATTATGAATCACCTACGATACCTTGTTTGCTTAAGCGATGTCAATAACCACATATCTCTATTTTTATATAATAGGAATTCCCAAATTAAGAAAATATTTAATTTATATTCTATACAGAATATTTCCGATTTTAAATCGCTATGGATAGCAATTATTTTCATTTCATCCATTTCACTGGTTCACCTTTGATTTCACTTCGATTAGATTTGTTTCTCCGGTCGCCATTAAATTTGTTTTATTTTTCGACATTTTGATTTATAGCATGAAAATGCCAACACACCAATCAAAAACTTCTATTAAATTTTCTTATTTATTGTTATTCACTCAATTTTATTTTACAAAACTAACAGAAAATCTAAAATTGGTTAAAAATTATAAAAGAAAGAACGAAAAGCAAAGTAATTGAACAACAAAAAATAAAAAGATTGCAGTGATGCACATACACACATACTTAAACGCAAATAAAAATATTTTGTACAAGATCTTTCAGCCGCTATTGTGAATGAATTGTAGAAAAAAGTACAGATTGGAAACGTTTCCAACCAAAAACCGTTTTATATATTTTCAACAACCTAACTTTTTTAAGTAACAACAGAAAATAAGTAGTAATAAAAATTATTAAAAGTAATAATTGAAACTTATTAAAAAAGAATTTCGCAACATATTAATTTTTAGAGGACGGGATTTTTTGGGGACCTTTATAGTTACAAGTTGTATAAAGGCGCAACACTGTTCTTTCTATATACACAAACACTATCATAAAACGCTGCGCTGGTAAAAGGGAACGTCAAAATTAGGATTTTTAGTTTTCGTATTAGCAACGTTTTGCACAATTTGTTTAATAAATTCTAATTAAACTATTATAAAAATGGATGTTCGTCCGAATCAAACAATTTACATTAACAATCTAAATGAAAAGATTAAGAAGGAGGAACTGAAAAAATCACTGTACGCCATTTTCTCACAATTTGGACAAATACTAGATATAGTGGCGCTAAAAACGCTCAAAATGCGTGGTCAGGCGTTTGTAATTTTTAAAGAAATCGGAAGTGCGTCGAATGCGCTACGAACAATGCAGGGATTTCCATTCTATGACAAACCAATGCGCATCGCTTATTCTAAGACCGATAGTGATATAGTGGCCAAAATAAAAGGTACATTCAAAGAGCGTCCAAAGAAGGTTAAACCACCAAAGCCGGCACAAGCCACAGAGGATAAAAAGTGAGTAAACATACTATTAGCTTACTGTAAATGATGCTTTACGATGTATGTTATCTTTGTTTTGCAGGGATAAAAAGAAGAAGGCGGCAAATGCAGAAAATACGAATCCTAATACACAAACTGAACAACCACCCAATCAAATTCTTTTCCTCACCAATTTGCCAGAGGAAACAAATGAAATGATGCTTTCTATGTTATTCAATCAATTCCCTGGTTTCAAGGAAGTGCGTTTGGTTCCAAATCGTCACGATATTGCCTTCGTAGAATTTGCCACCGAATTGCAAAGTAACGCTGCCAAAGAGGCGCTGCAAGGTTTCAAAATAACGCCTTCACATGCTATGAAGATCACATTTGCCAAAAAGTGAAAATCCGATCACAGGCTTGAGGGTATCTTTACGATCTATATATTTAAATTTAATATAGCACTAGTGTTCTTTATGGCTACCCTCACACGTTGTGCTCGATTATGTGCAAAAATTTCGTTTATATTTAGAATTTAATATAATGGATCAATAAATCAATATTAATTAATTAAATAATGAATTGATTAAAGTTATCCTCAATATCCCTTTGAATACATATTTCAATTTACTTTTATAAAATATAATAGTACATAACTTGCACAATAACATGTGAGGGTGAATCTTCTGATAATCTGAAGTTACATAGTACATTGAAATGTACCATATTTCTTATGGAAATTAAGTAAATGCCAATTTGGCAGTGGAATGTGTAAAAAAAAAATATGTTTCATTTGCAAAGAAAAAGTACCTGAGTAAGTGATTGTTAATTTAAAACATGATAAGTATGTATATTGATTTCAGGAAAACAAATCTAATACTATTATTTCTTTAGTCAAGGACAGTTTCTTCCTCGATTATTTGTTCGGCTTCCACAATTTCTGGCATATTTTCTACGGGTATTGGTTCGCCTACATATTTCTCCATATTCTTGACCAGTTTCTCTGAGTTGCCGCCAACGAATACATCAATAACATGATTATCCTTGATAAAAACGAATGTTGGCATACTGGTCACGTTGTACTCAAGGGCTATGTCTTCACAATCATCCACATTGACTTTCAACACAATCGCTTTCTCGGCATATTGTGTGGCCAACTCTTCTAGTTTCGGACTAATAATCTTACATGGTCCACACCAATTTGCAAAAAAATCAATTACCACCAATTGGCCAGAGCCAACGGCTTCCTCCAGCTTCTTATCCAGATCTTCTTTATTTTGTACAATATACACCATGATTTCGAGGCGTGAGAGTGAAGTACTGTCAAATTGTTTGCTTTTTCAGAGATAATTTTTGTGAATTTTTGTTTGAAAGACAGGAATTTTTATTTTCAATATTTTCAGCCCTTTAACAGAAAAATCTCAACAGTGTGGTTGTGAATTTAAAGAGCAATTTTTTGTTTTTTTTAGCAAAGTGTAGTTTGATCAAAGAAAATTTAATAACATGAAATGTACAACATTATTAACATCAGCGCTTCAAACATAATCGTTATTACTGAAAATGTTTCTATACCGTTTAAGTTGGCGCCAATGGGGAAGCTTGAGCCATTTGTGCCGTCGATTCAATAGGTATTCTTAGCTGTGCTTGTCCAGCTGTCGTTGTTGGATTTGTTGTTGGATTTGTCATTGGTGGGTCACTAACGACATTCGTTGGGTCTCCCACATTTTTTTGTATAATGCTCACTAACTTCTCTTCACTGCTTCCGGCGAACTTTTCCAAAATTTGATTATCTTTTAACAATATAAACGAAGGCATCATGCTGACATTGTTGTCAAGAGCGATTTGTTCGCAATCATCTATATTAACCTTCGCTATGATCAATTTACCACAATATGATACTGAAAGTTCTTCAAGTTTCCTATTTATAAGCATACAAGCTCCACACCATGGTGCATAAAATTCAACTAGTAAATATTTATTCCCCACATCACTCAAAAGTTTATTGTAGGTAGCACTTTCGGTTATTATTATCAATTCATTTACGTTTTCTCCAGCAGGAGTGTTTGGCGGCGTAACTGGGGGTAATGGATGGATTCTAGGTATTGGGTGTACTTGTGTGGGCTGTCCTGCGGTACTTGCTAATGGCTGAGGTGTTGGCTGTGGTGAACGACTTATAGGCGTTGTTGGAGGAGTCGGTGGTGTTACGTGAGCTTGTGTGGTGGTGGTTGTGATATTTGCAACTGGAGGAGCTGTTGTCGTTGATGGTGGGATTGGAGTTGGTTGTTGTCGATTCCTACCCGCTGTAGCTGGTGCCGTATTGGATATAGGTCTAGGCGTTTGACCAGAAGCCATTTAAATTTTATTTATTTTCAATTTAAAAGACAATTATAAAATAACGAATAAAATTTTTAAATCTTATTTTGACAGTTTTTTA
This sequence comes from Bactrocera latifrons, assembly GCF_001853355.1. Taxonomy (NCBI): domain Eukaryota; kingdom Metazoa; phylum Arthropoda; class Insecta; order Diptera; family Tephritidae; genus Bactrocera; species Bactrocera latifrons. Next base: position 502,944 of record NW_017534963.1, read on the forward strand.
TTAAATAAATATGCCAATATACTTAAGTACATATACATAGATACATAGAGACAACTTATTCGAGATTGCAGTAAACTTAGTCTTTTCTGTAGTATATAACACACATGCAAAATGAAGGATCAAAATCAAGTTCTTGGATGACAATCTTTTGTAAAGGGTCTTTTTGTAAAGGGTATTTTCTTGTTATTTTTATAACAATTCGCTACAATAACAACTCAAATAAACTTTCAAATTTACACCGGGAGTTACATATGCCGCTATATGTTGAATACATACTTATGTATGCATGTATACGAAAAAAAAATATATATATGTATATACATACATATATAAAAAAAAACATTGTACAAATACAGTTAAGGTGAAGATGTATATTAAACATTTGTTGTTTTTTAAATTATTTGTAACATACACACATTTGTACATGCAGATATGCATGTATGCATTTAAATAAAACCGTTAAGCAACAAACTGTATCCTAAATTTGGTATTTTAGAATAATGCAATTAAATGCAAGGTTACTTTTAGTAAAGCTCACGAAGTGTTAAGACGTTCCAGTTGTATTAATAAGATACTGGTCTTTATTTCATTGTAATTTTGTTTGTATTGTACAAGTTTTTTTTTATAAATTATTTTGTCTCTAAACGACGATTTAAAAAAAATTAAAAAAACAAAATGTTGCACACTGTCCGAAGTAATGCTGATTTTGATAGACAATTGTCGGCCGCTGGCGGCCGTTTGGTGGTTGTCGATTTCACGGCCAGCTGGTGTGGTCCCTGCAAGAGTATTGAACCCAAAGTCAGAGCGCTATCGCGCAAATATAAGGACAAAGCAGTTGTGCTAAAAGTGGACGTGGACAAGTGTAGCAATGTGGCACATGATTATCGAGTATCTTGTATGCCCACGTTTGTATTTATCAGAAATGGACGTAAGATCGATCGTTTTTCAGGAGCTGATGAAATGGAGTTGGAGTACAAAATGTCTAAAATGGCTAAAGTTAAATGAGACAGATGATTGTAATGTAAATGAAAACTATAAAATTAAAATTTTAAATATTTATAACAGAGGTTTTTAAAAAAAATTGTAATGTACTTAACTTTATTGTAATTTAACCAATGTAAAGTGCATCTGGTATGCAATTAAAAAAATTAAAGAAGCAATGTGAAACTATTGTATGTTAAATTATGTAATAAAATGTCAATGAGCTAAAAAATTTGGATTTCTATTTAAAAAAAACGCATCATGGTTACAATGGTAACATAATCACAATAGTCCAGCTTACATTTCTAAAAGATTGGCCAATAATTTCAACTAAAATGAACTCTAGAGGTAAAAAATATTTTAAGAATTTGAAAATTGGACTTTGATCTGCGATTACGGTATTTAAAAAGGAATGTTTACCCTGAACCTTGACCAAGGAACAGTTATGTATGTCTTGCGTGGTTAGTAGATAAATATAGACACCAACATCGCAACAATACGCTATAGTTGCCTTCAGATCGCCTTCGATTGGGTGTCTTGTGAGTTTTTGCATACTAAAGAAAATATTTACAGTTTGTAACGCATACTTATATTAACAAATTTATTTTGGAATTATTTAAGATGGTCAACAGAATGGTACGTCATTTTATATTGATTGTAAAAAAATATTAATATTAAAAATATTATCAAAAATAGTATTTAATTTTTTTAATTTATTAAAAATACATAAATGGACATATTTAAACAGTGTGGAAAATTGCTAAATGGTATGAAGTCAAAACGTCAAAATCAAACAACAAAGTACTTAAAATTTTTGTTTATTTATTAATATTTGCTTAATAATGAGTTGAACTAATTCAGACTTACCCACTTTTTCCTTTTATGTATTCCAAGCAGTCGTTGTTTAGTGGTTAATTTTTTACGAATACCATCCACAATGGAATAGAAAAATCTTAATCCACATTGTTTGTGAACGTTGTAAAAATTGTGACAAGAAGAAGAAGAAGAGAATAGTTTTTGTCTAGCGATTTGTATGGATTTTCAATTGAAAGAAGTTTTTCGTAAAAATATAAATATTTTGAACAAAATGAGTGTAAGAAATGAAAATACGCGAACAGATGCCAAAGAGAGTAATGCCGAATTAGGAGAAATAGATGAAGCAGAAGTAACCACATAAATACATAATATTTTGTACGCATTTTTTATTATCATATCAATTTTGTTTCCTTTTCTATATTAAAGGAGGAAGCTTTGTTAAAATCTGATGACGAGTATGATGCTGTGCGAGCAAAAGTACAACCAGCAATTGGAACTCTGGCCCCGCCAACAGCAGTACTCACGGACGAAGATTCCCTTATGAATGAAGCTGCGCAGCTACAAGATGGCACAATTGATGATGCCAGTTTAAGTGATGAGGATATAGCCGAACCATCAGAAGTTACTGTTGGACAAAAAATGGAACACGGGGAGAGTGAAGACAGCGGTGATGATGATGATGATGACATGGACGATTCGGAAAAGGCACTAGCGGCGTATAAAAAGTTATGCAAAGAATTGGATGTCAACCAATATGCATACGATAAATATATACAACTATGTGATTTAGCACAGTAAGAATCTACAATTGTTCTTTGAGAATATTATATTTAAAATTGCTCTTAAATTTATTTTACAGTACTACAGACGACCTGGATATCATAAGAGAAGCATATAGCCGGTTTTCCGCTGTTTACCCTTTGTCGCAAGAGCTGTGGTTAAAGTATTTGAGTATTGAAATGAATGTAGCTCTATCTCCCAAAGAAATGGATTTTGTTGAAGGTCTTTTTCGAAAATCATTGGCAGACTATTATTGTAAGTTAATTAAAATATATTTGGAGATATTATATTTATAGATTACATTATAATTTCAATTGTTTTTCAGCAACTGCCATTGCTTTAGAATTTGCAGCATTAGCTCCACGTTGCGCTGATCCCGACAAAATATGGTGTGAATTATTAGGAACTTATGGTTTACATTGCCTTGAGGGCCAACAGTTTTTCAAACTATACCGGGAGTTTTTATCAGCACACCCTGCTATGAGGTAAATATATTATATATATATCTAAATAGATTATATTATGCTCATAATTTGGTAGTGCGGAAGCAAAACAAGAGGCGTACATCAAGAGTTATCTGCAAGAATTGAAGTACCCTCTTTTCAATATGGAAGAGAGTTACATTGAATTTAAAGTATTTTATGAAAAGAGCAAAGAACACATCAACCACGAAATAAGTTGGGAATTGTTGGATAAAAATTATTTCAAAGCAAAAGAATACCAGAGCAAAATTTTACCTTTCGAATATAAACTCAAAGAGTTAGATGTTAAGTGTTATCGCGAACGTGCTGAGGTCTATATGAACTATATCAAAGAATCGGATAAATTTCTTGATGAAAATGTGTTGCAAACAGTTTATGAACGTATGGTGGCTGCTTGCTGCTTAAATATTGATTGCTGGTTAACGTACATCGACTTTCTCACATACCGTGACGCTTACGGACGACCAGAAGAACTACAAGATTTACCTATATTCCGCCAAACAGCAGTTGATGTTAATAAGCGGGCGTTGCGCAACTGTACATGGTCGGAAAAATTGTATGTTAAACATATGTTACTGCTGGAGCAGTTGGGTAAATCGCGGGAAGAAGTGCAGGAAGTTTTGGAATGCTCTATGACAGCTGGTTTTCAAACAGCCGAGCAGGCTGTGACTGTCTGGTTGGAGTATTTAACGTATTTGCGACGGCACACGAATTACGAGAATGATGACGAGGTACATTTATTTTTAACCTATTTTAAGGACCAAGCTACATTTATGCGAGTTTTTCAAAACTTTTAGTGCGACATTCTACGTAAGAATTTCAATTTAGCTTGGACTATACTCGGTCAGCAATGGGGTGTGTTAGCGGATTGCAATTGCGAGATCTTACAATTGTGGGGGCGTTTGGAATATGGACCGTTACAAGATGCTAAACGTGGAAAAGAGCTCTGGACAACAGCTATGGGTATTTTATTTATTTTATAAACATTTTTTTAGCGGTTAACCGGTTTTCTTTAAAACAACGTAGAAAGTGCCGATAATGCAACTCGCTCAGGCCTGTGGATAGAATTTGCGCAATTAGAGCTTCGACGAGACTTGGAAGCCACGAGGAAGTAAGTTTTTTTTTATGAACTTATATTATACAAACTTTTTTTATATTCTGTTTAATTCCCAATATTTTTTCCGTAGATTATTTCGCAAAGCTTTGCATTCACCTGGGCTTGATAATCCAATGGTAATTATCGCAGCTTGGGAACGCTTCGAACGTTGCAATGGCACAACCAAAACTCTCAGTAATTGCATAAAGGAATGTGCTGAATTCAAGCTACAGTATCGAACAGAAGTTTTACCCGTGAAATCCGATTCAATGGCAGCTAACAAAAGTAATCGAAGCTTAAAACGGAAAATAACCGCGGCGACTGACTCTACGCTGCCTGAAAAGAAAGCGAAGTCAGAAATACTAAAGAAAAATGCACAACCTAGTAGCAATAGTGGAGGTGGTGGCAGTGCCAAAGTACCTGGACCAAAACGTGTTGAGACCGAAACATTTAAAGAGCATGAAAATCAGGAAATTGATTTAACCAAAGATCATCTACGCATATTTCTGAGTAATTTGGACTACAGGTACAAAGCCCATCATTTACTTAGAAAAAACTAAAGTTATTAGAAAAATGTTTCATTTTAGTTTATCAGAGGATGATATTCGTGCAAATTTGCCAAGTTTAAAAATTGTGAATGTGACGCTTATACGCTCTGCGAATGGCAAAAGTCGAGGGTTTGGTTATGCAGAACTGCAAAACGAAGTAAAAATCAAAAATTTTAGTTTATAACGATTGCAACAACTTCTATTTTACCTTTAGGTTGAAGTAGAGAAAGCGTTGGCTATGGATAGAATATCCCTGAACGGTCGGCCGCTGTATATATCCAGTGTTTTGCGCGACAAGGAAAAGCGACAGAAATTCAAGTATTCAGGTAAATTTTTACATATAAGATTATAGCTGTGCACACAAAATGTACAACTTTGCTTACTGTACAGACGATGTAGAGCCAAAGAAACTTTTCGTGAAAAGTTTACCCTCCGACACCACAAAGGAAGAATTAGAGCAGATTTTTGGCGCATTTGGGAAATTGCAAGATGTTCGTTTAGTATATCACAAGTGCGTTGCATTTAAGAGCTTTTTCATTACAAGTCAAATAATAAAAAATAATTGTACTTGCAGAAGTGGTAAATTCAAAAATATCGCATATATCGAATACCAAGAAGAATCAGCTGCAGCTAAAGCTGTGCTTGCTACTGATCAAATGGAATTGCGAGCGCATATTGTGAGCACAAATATAAGAAATAACTTTGTTGGCATGTATTAAATAATTCAAATTTACAGATTACAGTAGCAATCTCAGCACCGCCTCCAAAGCCTGCTTCGACCGCCATAAATACCAACAAAGTGTTTGGCATAAGCAAAAAACATAAAGGTTTTGATCAAAAGCCACGCATGTCACTTATACCAACAGTGGTTCGTAAACAACTTACCACTGCGCAAGATACTAATGTCACTAGTGCAGCAACTAGCAAAGCTACAAATGGAGCGTCTCTTTCCAAAACAAATGACGACTTTCGAAAATTATTACTCAAATAAGTGTGGCTTGTCGTCAATGAATGAAATTACATCCACTACCGATAATATTGCGGTAGTAATTACCTACCCTATTGTGAATTAAACAGTGATTAGATCGTAAATTAAAAAAAAAAAAAAAACACAATGCACCATAATAATGTATTAATCTTTGTTTACATTTTGTCCTTCCATAACACGAAATAAAAGGTAATATATTTTTTGTATGAATCACTTTGTGTTTTATATCAACACTTTCCACGTATTATCTACTCGACAAAAAATTAAGAATATAATTTTTGAAATTATTATACTTTGAATTTGACACTCTTGCTGACCGTCGCTTTGATACCGGATATTTCGCCACCATACCGTGTTGTTTCTTTGCGTACGGTGCGAACAGCACCCTTGCGTCGTACCAAAGCTTTGCGGAACTTGTTGCGATGCTTGACGCGTGGATTGCGTAACTCTTTCTTGCGCGCGGGTGTAAGACCTTTGTTTTTGGCAATTTGATAGGTAATGCCACGACGCGTATCCTCATCCGCATATGGATCCGCTTCAGTAAGGTCCATATCTTCATTGTCTTCATCATCTTTGTCTTCAGACTGCTCATCAACTTTACTTTTCTCATCATATTTTTCGAGTATACCCAATTTCGTCTTCTTTTTAGATTTCGTTCTGTCAGCGATATCCCTCACATCCAATACTTGGAATTTATCACCATCTACAATTCGCTCTAATAACGCCTCCAGTTGTGGCCGTATTATATTATCGTATTTGTCTTGCAACTGTTTGATGAGTTTTTTCAATTGTAATAAACGTTTTGTAACTGGGTGGTTGCGTACCGCGTTACGTTTAGCTTTCAAAAGCAAGTAAAATGTTACGTTGGAACAATAACTGAGCGCTATATTTTGATAGAGCTCTGCAAATTGTAAAGCAGGTATCTTTGGCACATTGTTTTGACGCACGTACAGCATAACGGGTGCTATAATCTGTTCCACTTCTTTCACATACTTTTCAAAATCGTCCACAAGTGGTGCAAACTCTGGTGAGTCTTCTTGAAATAATCTTAATTTATCTCGCTTTGTAATACCAGCAAGATCAGCTTTAACTTCAATTGGTTCGGTCGCTGCAGTTTCCACTTTTAGATTTTTTGGCTTAGGTTTAACGGCAGAAATAAGTGTGTCATCCAATAAAAAGTCCTCTTCTTTCATTTGTTTCGCTAAACGCATTTGTATTTTTTTCGCTTCCTCTTCCTCTTCCTTGGCCATCTCCTCTTGTTCCGCAGTATATGTGCCATAATCAGGATCCACAAAATCGGTATTGTAATAATTTCGGCTCTTATCGCCCCAATCTGTGGTATCGGGTAAGTCATCATCACTCTCGGCGCCCTCTATATCGCTATTCCGCATTAAAGCGCCCACATCATCATCATCGTCCTCATCATCACTTTCATCGAATGCCATCAATTCGTTTTCTTTGCTATCAACCTCATGTTTACGACCTTTTCGAACTTGGCGCAACAATTCTTTATCATCCTCACTATACTCCGCTTCAGAGTCTGTAGGTTCATAATCGTCAGCATCATCGTATTTTTTTTGGTCAATGCGAATTTTATCTCCCATTTTACCAAAAGTTTAAAATAATTGTTGGAAAAATAACTTTTAGCTTCACTAAACACACATGTGATTCGCGTCCAATAAAAATAGCTGTTCAATGATTCTTCTTCTTACCTCGTGAGATTCACAGAGAAATAAACAATAAGTAAAGAGTAGACAACGTATCAACTATTTTAAAAACTGTTTTATAAATATGCGATACATGTCTTTACCTAGGTTGTACTTAGAGATACAGGTAGCGGTATTTTTGAGGTCCTAGCGCCAACTTTATTCAGCTTTAGGCTTCTCTGAATCCCGTAATATTCCCGATTATTTAAGCTCTATCTCGGAAAGTCTAAAATCCATAGTCCATGTAGGTTCAGGAAACAGGGTGCACTAGGCAATCGGAACAGAAGTAGATGGGTGTTAAGTGAGTGGGTTTTTCGAGCCATGCAAACAGATGGTAAGTGTCATACGTGGACTCTGTGAATACAGCACATACGTATATCTATTTTAGATAAGTAAGAGTTTAACCTAAAATTGTATCCAGAATGAAGCTGCTCTAGGATTACTCTAGTTTCACAATGCATATTGAATTCACAAATCCCTTAACAGCGGGTGATATGTTATCGGATATTATCCGGTAAAATGCTGTTATTTCGTGGAGCTAACCCAGTTTGGGGTGTTGTTTTTTTGTGATGTAATGGGGCATGGTCAAGCGTCTGAGTAAGCATCAATAGTGTAGGACTATACCCAATTCATACTCTGACGTTCTCACCACGCACCCTGGAAAAGACGGGGTAGCCAACCGGAGTGCAGACCATGGTCACGACTAAGCTAGAGGAAGCTTCAGCCGACTCACTTTGACATATTCGCTTTAAGGGTACGCTGAAGTCTAATTGCAGTGTCATGCGACTCGCTACATAAATGCGTCCAATGAAAAAGAAACATTAGCATTGGATGAAAGACCCTACTTTTGATGCCGACCACAGCAAGCGTAGTAAAAACTATGATTCAAGGGCAGGTACCTGGAACGCCCGGAGTCTAAATTGGGAAGGGGCCGATGTCAATCTGATTGATGTCCTCGAAATAAATAAAGGCTGACATCACCGCGGTCAAAACGGGACAAGGACGAAAATGAGTACATCCTTGTAATATTTGTTACAGCGGCCATATAGTAAAGGGGCGCAAATTCTCACGCCCCAAAGGAAGAGAAGGACGATTTGACAGTCCCTCATCGTTCCCGTCCTGATATATGATTCAAGCTGGTTGGTGTCCTCGAAATAAGTAAAGGCTGACATCACCGCCGTCAAAACGGGAGAAGGACGAAGATGAGTACATCCTTGTAATATTTGTTACAGCGGCCATATAGTAAAGAAGCGCAAATTCGGTTTAGGATTCGTGGTGGGAAAAAGGCTTACTTAGTCTCATGCCCTAAAGAAAGAGAAGGACGAAATGACAGTCCCTCATCATTCCCGTCCTGATATATGATTCGGAATCATGGACAATGGCATCATCTGACGAGTCGGTGTTAGAAGTGTTTAAAAGAAAGGTTTTGGGCAAGATTTATGGTCTTTGCGCATTGGTAAAGGACAGTACCGCAGTCAATGGAACGACGAGCTGTACGGAATATACGGCGAAATGGAAATAGTTCAGCGAATCCAGAAACAGTGGCTGCACTGGCTACGTCATGTTGTCCGGATGGAAGAGAACACACTCCATGAAGCGACAATTAAGTTCCTAATTTATTGCGCAGACACTTGAAAACAGAGTAGCTTTGTTCAAGAAAGGACAAGTATATTTTGATACACAACTTAGGATGAATAAGTCCTCCATGGAAATAATAATAAATTGAAACAATGAAGAACTGGGTTGAGACTTTACGATTCGTCAAGATTAAAACACAATTTTGATGTGAAATATAGTGATGATACTGTTACATTTTGTAAATCAGTATTTATGTATACTCATATACAAAGACGTTCAAGGTCATCTGTCAAGTATATTCCCGGAAGATCAAGGGTCATCTTATCAACGTTCCTAAAAATATCGCCCCCTACAACTTATACTTCGTTAGCATCGTTAGATTCGATGCTGCACGTCATAGATCATTTGGCAATGTACGCACAACAACAATTGCAACAACATTCAGATAGTTAATGTTATCACTTACTTTGCTGCGGTCGAGTTTAAAGCCCAAGGCTCACAGTCATGTAATATTATAGTTAAATATATATTTTTATATTAGGGTGTGTATTTTTTATACATTAACAAAGTAGTGCACAGAGCTTAATGCAGGATGGCGCACGAATCGTGGTACAAAAACAAACCTTAATTTTTAAAATGAATGATTGGGATACTGAAAAGCGGTTTGGTTAGTGCAGCAGAACCATATTTTGCAGTTCGTCATTTCCGTCTAAAGGGAATTCAGACGGGATTTCACCGGCACTCTTCGAGTAGATGGACCATTATAAGGTTGGTAAACATGTTTGCCAGATCTGGAAGTATCAAGATCCGAACGTTCGTGTTCAAGAAAGAATAGCAGCTGGTACATCATCAATTCAGGCAAATTCTAGAGTTTCGACATGCAACTTATCGGCGCATCTTGGAGTTAGCAGACGGCCATTACAACGGATAATTCACGACGACTTAAAGTAGCTGCTTCCATATAAAGTTCAAATAATAAGCTGGTTAAACCCTCTGGATTTGCCTATTCGTCTGGAATTTTGCCAAACATTTATTAAAATAGCCGAAGAAGACAATAACTTGATAAAAAGCCTGTTCATGTCTGATGAGGTCTATTTTGATTTAATTGGAAATGTAAACAAGCAAAATTGGGGTATATGGAGTGAATCAAATCCAGAAATAATCCACGAGAAATAATCCAACCAGGACGACCCAGAACTAGCCATTAGGCCGTGTACAGTTCCATCAAGGTGTATTGTCGGGCCATACTGCTTTGAAGAAAACGCTAACTGGCACCGTTATTTAAACTGTAGCATGGATACTTTTACCCCGAACTAACTGCAGAGAGGAAAATTTAGATATTTTGGCGATAAGTGGTATCCTAAAAGGCCTGGTATGGGATATGGGCGGGATATTATTTTTGCTACTCTATGAGTCTTTATTTGAAAACATAATAAAAAGATGTACAATTAGTTAGTCTGCGAAACTCACATGATTTTCATGAAGGTCACAATTCGAACGTTTCAAAAGTTTTGAAAAAAACTGGCCCCGTAAAAAGTTGACGGCACTATCTCCTTATTGCTGAATCTCTAAGGGGCACACCCAGTACGAAATTTGAAAAATTATTTTTTTTTTTCATATTTTTTAAATATCATACTAAAATTTAAAATGAATGAATTTAAACACTGGTAGGTGAGAAAATAAAAATATCATAAAAGATGATACAACTATAGTGGTACTTCATTCCCAAATTCAAATATATAATAGTACTTTTTCATTTATGATTAAAGAAGTTCTAATTAAAAATATCCAGATTAATTAATCGCACGTGCGGCCGGCGCTGATTAAATCAAATGAATTGTGTTCGTTGAGAAGGACTGCTGGCCCCATAGCATGATTTTTTGAAATCGCTGGGGTCCCAGGTTAACAGCGGCACGGCTATTGATGGAATATACTATATATGTAAATACAATCAAATTATGGGATCTGCTTTTAAAGATCAAAGCTCATTGCAACTTTTATATTTTAACAATTCAAAAGCCTCATATTTCTAAGGCTACTTAAGACACACGACTGCTGATAACAATGGATGATAATTGAATGTATAGTATTTTGTGTATGATGTGATCCGATGAACTGGCCTTAAAAAATTTTTGACAAAGTTAATTGGCAAAAAATATTATCAATAAAATTCGGTTCATTCTGGAAAAAAACTTGAAGATAAGGGTTTGTAAAGTGAACGCTACATATAGAATGAATCTATTGAAGTCAAATGTACATGTTTATGTTTGTTGGTATATGCTTAATAGTACAGTAGTGTACAAGGACTACGTTAATCGATCGGAATATTCTTGCGGGTCAGGGTTTATTATAAAATTGTATAGATTTTTTGCAAGCATGTAATTGACTATTGGAAAAATTATGTCGGAGCTCTACATTTATCGCTGTATTTTTTGGAATTTTTTTACCTATTAAATAAAATTTGATTTTTATTTGAAAAATATAAAAAAGTAATATATAAAGACGCAGTTGAATTAATAATAAAAACTGTTTACGCAGTAGAAACGGAAGTTCTTCCAGATTAATATTGACCGTTCAGTAAATTTGGTTTTTTTTCGGTTTTGACTAATTTTTAGAGCGCCATTCCGGGCCAAATTTAATCAGATGAAATATGATTATTATTTCATCATTTAAATTATGACGCCCGAGAGTATAAATAATCGACGATATGCATGTTGAGTTAACCTATCTATTTTCAAGGTAACGAGTCAGAATTTCAACAGCGATACGTCCTAATTATATGGAATTGACGTTTTTGGAAAATGTCATACCAACTCAAACGGTTAGTTAATGTCAAAGGTATTCAATGAACAAAAGAAGACGTATCCTATACCAAATATATATTTTTACACTATATAGTATATATGCATACATATGCACTTCTTTTTAAATCTCTTGAATAAAATTTCCCAAACATACGCTGTATATGGTATATGAATTTTGAGTATAATCGCAATGGGCTGTGATGCCTTTTGCTGGGGGCACGTACAAACGCTGATCATAGTCCAGCTGATAAATAAATGTTACCCGTAAAATAAATATACAAAATAATTTTTTTATATGTACATACATATTATATAGTGACTAAGAATGTATATGTGTACTGTATGAAATCAACCATTATGGAGGATGATGTCCTCAATCAAGCGTATTTGTTTTGAAATTATAGCCTAAATAATCCAAAAGTCCAACAGTAATTTTTAAAATAACAAAAAATCGCAGCACTATATCGCTTCCTGTTACCGTCTAAGATTGCAGGTATTTACATATATTTAATAATAAAGGGGTTAATAATATACGCATATTTACTAAAAACTAAAATAAAACACTATAACAACAAGCAACTGAGCAAAATCTTATTGGTGGAAACTGATGGGCTCGTCTAGTACAAATGCAAATATGTTGGTGTGCATGTATATGTGAGTGTGGGCTTTTGATATGTGGACAGAAATGAAGGGGCGTGAATAATCAGCTGATTACGAGAGTCAAAATACAATAATATTTACCTCGCTATGGTCAAGTTGACTTAATTTATTGTCATGAATGCACAATAAATACGTGAGTATGTTTGGGTATGAGTATATGCATGTACTACACATACATGTGTAAAGTATAGATAACCGCATGTAATATAAGTCTGAACAAAAAACTTCGAAAACGGAGGATTATCAACTCTTCATTCATATTTTTGTATTTGGTCACAACACACGACTTTAGATATTTGTTATTCACAATTGGCAATTATTATTAATTAATTAATTAGGGGCTTGTCTTAGCACTGTTTTTACAGTATATTGCAAAGTTCCAAAATAATCGAAATTTGATGTAGACGAACAAGAAAGTTAGCGAGACGAATTGTTTTTTTTTTTTTTTTGTAAATTATCTTTTCATATAAAGATTAAGCAAGACTTAAAACTTTTCAGCTAAACTTCTTCATAATGTAAAGATTGAATATATTCTCCGATTTCTAACCAAAGTGGTTTCTAGAAAAAAAATAAATAAGAAATTATGAAATAGATAAAAATATGTGACCACTTTCGTATCCTCAAATAATTCTATTCTAAATAAACTATAGTATTTTGGTAGATGGTGAATTTGTTCTAGTTGAACGATTATGGAAAAAGTGGTCTGAAAGATAAAGAATATTCTTGCATTACTCTAACAAAATTATTGCCAAATACAAGAAGGGCCCGCAAAGTATTTGGAAGTCTCTTAAGCGGCCAATTCAAAACGTTTAAAAGCAGTTCGGTGACACATGAATTGAAGGCAAGAGACGTTGAAAGTCGATTTTGACGTTAGAAACGCTGCTTGAACGCAGCAAAAATAAGTTCGTTTTTGCTTCGGATTGTGACTGGTGATGAAAATGGATCCACTACGACAGCCATGATCTCAAAAAATCATTTGTGAAACCTGTTCATCGAGCCAAAACAATGGCAAAGCCGAATATTCTTGACGCCAAGGTAATGATCGATATTTGGTGAGATCAGAAGGGCATGCTCTACTATTAGTTTCTAAAACCTTACGCTATCCACAATAATTCATCAAATTGTAGTGAGCGATTGCCGAAAAGCGTCTTAAATTTGCGACTAGACATGACGCAATAATTTTCCATCATGCAACGTTCGGCCTCATGTTGCAAGTTGAAAACTATTTGAAAGAGCGTGGCAGGGAAGTTTTATCTTACCCGCCTTATGAGCCGGACTTTGCCCCTTCACTTCTTCCAGTTGATACAGAACGCCCTCACCGCACGACCAGGAAAAACTGCAAGTTATACATAGATTTTTAAAAGAAACCAAAACACCACGCATATGTATTTTATACATATCATATTTTATATTACACTAGTTAACTTTTAATGAGTACTTAATCACGATAAACTTTAATATAATATTATTTTTCTGAGATACTACTTTTAAAAATTAAAAAAATATATATAAATTATAGTACTCTCATTATTTATTTCTATAAGGACTGATTTAAGAATTTAAAATAATTAAGTTACATAAAAAAATTATATTTCAATATCTTGAGAATGAATAGGCACTTGAGATTTCAATGTTTGTACGCCCAACCTATCCACCTGCCCACCGCTAATCGACTAAAATTTGCAAAATATTGATGAAACATGGTTACCTCAAAAAAATGCTCTAATTTAACTACAGAAAACAAAAAAAAAAAAAAAACTATATTCAAATTAAGCAATGCCAAACTAAAGAAGAAAATAAAAAAGAAGAATAATCTACAATATATCACACGCACATAACAGTCTAGTGGATCAGCCTATAAGATGAGTATCTAAACGCTCAGAATTACGTGCTTTAGTAGTATTAATCAAACAGCAAAAGTAGCATTCACTTTGCAGTCGGTTGTATTTTCCTGTGGCCAAGGGTTCTCTAGTGTAGAAGTAACGTTTCAATATGACTTAAAAAAAATTTGTTTTTCGCAAAATATTCCAATAACTGCACATGTACGACAAAATTGGGTGGGCGGATGGGTGTGTGCGTCAAAAGCAAATGGAAAATTTAAAAACAATAAAAAAAAAAATACATTTGTACCAGAAATCTATATGCAAGAGAATATTTATTTTTTCAACAGATCTTCTTGGCCATCCCACATTTTCGTTTTGTTGCGCTTTTTTCGCGCGTTGTTTTCATTCCGACGTTTCTGTGGAGTCACATGAATCTGAAGCTCTGTGATCTTGTTGACTTGCGTTTAAATACTGTATATGTAAGTGCGTATGTACATATATTTATAGCAATGTAGTATAATTTTGTATATAAAAGAGGACTATCAACGAGACACGTTCATATGTATATTATCTGTCAGTCCCATGCTTCATTTTAAGAACATACTACATTTCGTTTAATACTTATTATTTCCCATTTTTTATTGCTTTTTGTTTCATTCGAAATTTTTGAAATATAAAAAGCGCGTCGACAATTTGACACATCATTTAAAGAAGGACGACAATACCTTGAAGAACACATAAGTATTGTTTAGTGATTCAAGAAAAGTGCGTTTTTTAGTAAAGAAATTTTTAATATTGCAATATTTATTAAAGAAAGCTGAGAGGATAGTAAAATTATTTTCAATTATACTGTTTTATATGAACGTCTGTTGGTGTCGCCCTTCAGCAAATAAGGTTATTGCAAAAGCAGTTTACCATAACTGAAGCGCCTTTAAATCGAGTTGATAAAAACGTATATAAAGAAACATTTCACAAATATACAAGTGCAGATAATAGTCACAGACGGAATACGCAAATATTGGCATTGACTATTGGAACAGTAATCTGAAATATTGAGAGGTAATAAGCAGAAATTACTCGCATGTGTGCATCCTGTCAACAACCATAAATGATTTATTTAGTTTAATACGCGCTAGTGATCAACTCGCTTGACTTTCAACTACCGATAAGGCAAATAAAATCGAGTGAAATTACACAATTCTCCAATATACAGACAATCAATTATATACATATTATTGTGTATATAGTTGCTGTGCAAATTTAAAGGTAAGTACTTTTACGTGTTCTATTTATTATACAAATGAGAGTACCTACAGACATATATACAAATATAGTATATGCAAATTCATTCAACACACATTTTAGAAATCGTGTATTTTGCTATGCAAAATTTTTTTTTTTGTTTTTTGTTTTGTTTTTTCTATTATACCTTTTTTGTTGCTAAAATAAATATCACACGAATACGCATTAGTGGCCGTAATACCTGTACGCAAGACAGTGATGGGCAGAAAATTGTGTCAAAAAATGTTGAAATTGAAATATTTGGACGCGAAACCACGAATTAAATAAAATTAAAAAAAATTTTTATCCCAAATACCGAATTGAAAGTTAAAAATAAAATTTGAATGCCAACTACGGTATTGAAAAATAAAAAAAATAAATAT
>NW_017534963.1:518930-535786 GCF_001853355.1 Bactrocera latifrons
ATATATATTTGTTTTTGTTTTATTGAATTTAAACCTGTCTCTTATACACATCTTTTTAAATTTTAAAATTTAAAATCTCAAACATCCAATTGAAAGTTAAAAAAAGTAAAAAATAAAAATAAATACAAATAATTAGAATTAATATCCGGGTTGCAGATAATGTATTAAAAAAATTGAATTATTTTTGTATATAATTGATTTTTTTTGTAATCTCGAAATCATTCACTAAAAATAATTTTAATATTTCTAATCCCAAGTACCAAATTGAAAGTTAAAAATCAATTTTTTTTATCATCTACGGAATTGGAAAACAAGAAAAATGATCCCATTTCTAACTAAAGTTGAAAAAAATAATAATAATATTAATTTTGACCCTTGCGTACTTCGTGTTATACCAGGTTCAGCTAGAACTCTACAGAAACATTATCAACACAAAATTTTAATTTAAAATTTAAGCTCTAATTTTTATTAAAAAATTGTTTAATTAATTCTCAAATCGGATTAGTATACACTTGGAGACTTTTCTCTTTTTTCTCATAAAAAGTTGATATTTTTGTTTTTAAAATAAGCTTATTATGAGAAAATTTTCCAGTAATTTTTCTCTGGCTTTCCAAATAAATATATATACCAACAACAATCTGCACAAAAATATCTTCACCAGCTTTTTTAAACTTTTTTACCTAATCCATATACATATGTATCAATACTAACTACTACTATTGAAATTATAACTGTATGATTGCTTGCTTTGTCTACACATACTCTCTAATTTGGTTAGTTGGGTGTTTAATCAAAACTTGTCGTTTAAAGGTCAAGTTAAAAGCATATAGACAACAGTGTGTTTACATATTTTCTATAACTTTTACATACATATGCATGCATATATTAGTTTGTGTATACATGCAAACATATAAGGTATTTATTACAATACATAGATACTTCCCCGATTTGAATAATTACAGTTTCTAGTATTTCAAAGCGATTAATAAACAGTAAGTAAATTAATTTAGGCTTTGGGTATGTTTGACTTGGTACAGTTTAAATTCAATAAAACAAAAACAAATATATATATATATATATATATAAATAAATAAAAACTCACCAAAATATTGCAGCTGGCGCAAAGGTGATTGATTGTTAAGATGACACTGAAATAAAATGAGAATTTATGAGTTTATAAAACTATGATTTTATAAATAAATAAAGATATGTTGTTTTTTAAAGTCAATGCTTCTTTCTTTATTGTTTAATTGATATCAAAAATTATTTTGGATCAGAAGATTAGGCTACTGATGCAATAATAATTTGTTTACTGCTTATAATATACATTAACCTACTATCTGGGAATAAAAGCAGTCTTATATTATTTCTGAGCAGTGCGGATTTAAGGATATATTTGAGCAATTTTGTGTGCTTTTTTGATAAAAAAAGCTACACATTTGTTGGAACTACCAATATAGGGTCACTGTATCGTAATCCTGCCTTACAAACAAATCAAGTTAATAAAGTTTTTGTATGGAAACTGCACGAAACTTAGTATAGATTATTGATCAAAGGTACAAAACTCGTTATTCTACAAGAAATGCATCTGTAAAGAGTATAAAGGCTTTCCTTTGTTTTTTTTCCTTTTGTTCTGTAATATTTTTATTAAATGAAATTTTAAAAAGTATAGATCACCAAACAATTTTCTGTGTGTCAGAATACTATTTCTCTGCGACTTTCTTTTCAATCAGAAATTTTTCGCTTTTCCATAAAGAAAAATATAGAGTGTAAATCAATGAAATCTAAAAAAGGTAGCGAGGCCTTGACTATTTCTTACGCCATTTTTATTTTTGTTTTTAATTCTACTTTAACGGTATTTTTTAAAATACCAAAGTCATTAATAAGTTTTATTTAATTATTTTTTTTATTCTACTTTAACGATACTTGATCTTTAGAATTTGCTATGATATAAGTGATTAAAAAATGTCGATGTATGTATGCTTATATATTGTTCCACACATTGAAAATAGCTTACAAATGTGATTTAATTTTATTTATTATATTCATTTTCTACTTTCAAAATACCCAAAATTGCAAACGCATCCATTCAGTAAACAAATATGACTGAAAAATGTTCGTTAAAAATATTAAGTATTATAAATATAATAAATAAACAATTTATAGGTATTTAACAAGTAACCGCTTGAACTACATACATATGTGTGTATGTATGTACATATGTACATATATGCAAAATGTGTACTTATATTACTTAGTACCGTTCATCGCATACTATAAAATCAATTAAAAAATCAAAGGTTCAAAATATCAAAAAATTAAAATATATTAATTTGCTACAACAGCAAAATAGAAACCGCTATTTGTATGCCAATACACTCGAGCCCGTTTACGTCAACAGGCGCCAAGTGGAAATAAATCTCAAAAGCAATTTTTTCTCAGCGCAGATGCTCAACTCGCAAGCAAATGAAATATTATATTTTTTATATCTATTGCTTTTTAATTCCACTAAAGTGGCAATACATAAAAAACAACAACTTCTATATAATGAAAAGTGCTGCGCATTTTTTCACTAATTAATTTTAGTCTCCCTACCACCTCTCGCCTTGTTTAGGTATCATTACACATGTGCATACATACGTATGTAGATACCACAACAACAAACCTACGTCAGTAAGTGCATTTTGAATTGTAGTATAAGATTGCGTAGGACAGTTAGAAACATTTTTTAGTTAAAAATACATATATTGGAAGAAAGCAAAATATAGTCTGCGGTTTGTTTTTTGCATGCAATAAATAAAAAGCGGAAATTTTATTTTTTGTAAAAAAAAGTATATTTGAAAAAGTATTTTTGAATAAAGAACAAGCAGCACGGGACTTAAAAAGAGTGGGTGCAATGACGTGCCTTTCTTCGCTTTTCAAAGCGCAAACACAACTACGTAGGTATGTACATATGTATGTATACAAATACCATTTTTTGTTGTATGTATGTATGTATGCATGACTTTAAAATCGTAAATATTGCAAAGTATGTACTGATGTATGTAAACGTGTACATAAATAAACGTGCGTCATAGAAATTGACCACGTGAGTAGCTTACTCGGCATGTTTAATGAAATATTGACGCATCGATGTATAATATAGAATTTTTCGGAAAATATTTTAAAAATTTTCCATTGTTAGCGCTGTTTAATTATACAAGAAAAGTTTTAGTAATGAAACACAAAATATAATATATTTAAGAAATTTTTAATTACTTTGATAATAATATTTAACTATGAAAGTATTTACCAAAAAAATTGCCCCCTCCTCTCTTAAATATGACTTGGTTTCCCATCAAAAATTTGAAAAATGAGGATAACCAAACAAATTTTTTTTTTTTTTTGTCAAAATACTACATAGTATCTCCCTGCGCCTCTCTTAAACACGACATGCTTTTGAATAAAATTTTTTTCGCTTTTCAATAAAAAAAAAATAAAAATGAAAAAATTATGACGAAATAATTAAACATTCTGTGTTTTTCATTACTTTTTTATCTGACTCATAAGTACGTGATAGAAATGCGCGATGATAACAAAATAATGGAAATATGTAAATATACATTATTATATATCTATACATATATACTCATATGTACATACATATGTATATAATCTATATAAACAAGCATTTTGCGAGCGCACAAGCGATTAGCTATTCGGTACTTTTCCCTACAAAATTCCCATTACCGCGCCCATTGCATGCTCTTCGTTGACCCGCTTGCATATTAAGTGCAGCCGAAGAAGCAGAATGCAAGCGGCAGCAGCGAACGAGCCCACTTTCTGTTGGCGCGCAGATGAAGCAACGTCACACGATAAGGCTGCAACAACTGCAAAAAATTGAAAGGAAGAAGCAGAATATGGTCAATAGTATATAGTATGAGTCTAAATGCAAGCAAGAGATACAATATACATATGTATGTATATAATTATTCACATATGTATGTATTTCTACAAGCAGGCCTCAAGTCATACATACATAGTTATATACATATATATGTGTGAATGTAAATAAGAAATAGCGGCAAAATCAGAGTCCACTGTGAATTTCAGCTCCAAATTTGCAGAGCCAGCTACAAGCGCATTGATAAAGTGCATGATTAAAAGCAAAAAAAAAACCACAAATACATATAAATAATAGTATACAGATATATACACACAAGCATATACTACATACGAAGGAATATACTCAGACCAAAGTCCGTTGAAGTAGGCACGTTTAACCTCAAAAACGAAAAAATCAATTATTTCACATATTTAACACAGATGCTTTTACGCTTGTACTCATACACATACATATACATATGTTTATTTATATAAGTATGTAGATTACAAAAATTGTGTATGTATAGCACAAAAAGTCACCTAGCCAACAAAATGAGTACATTCATACAAAGAGTTTACATACATACATATGTATGTACATCCAAGCGCACATTTTCGCACGTAAATACACATGCAAGGGCGCACACTCGTGCAAACGACGTCAGACCAACCTCCAGTATTTTGAGGCGAGCCCCCTTAACTGGATTTAGTGAAGAATGTTGTAGTCAGGATGACAGACACGCTGGCGGGGAGGAACAGCACGGTAAATAGGCATGAAAGCAGAGACCGACAGCAACAACAACAGCGCTAGCACATAGTATATGTATATCAGGGGCAACACCTACGGCATTGTGTTGTGACAGAGCGCGGCAAAATGTGGAATCGTCGACAGCAATAAATAGCAGCTGTAACAGCAACAATAAATCAACTGTCGAAGTAGTGCAGGGTGTTAAGGGGGCGCTGTCGGCGAACTCACATGCCATATTTGTAGTAAACCAGCAAAACCAGATGCCGCAACAGCGGAGTATGCGCGATTGTTCAGGTAGACAAAGAGAATGAGAGCCGTATACCGTATATGTAGATATAAAGGTGTAAGCCACAGATATATTATATATATGTACAATGAATGTATTTATCTATGAACTGCCAAAGACGTCAGATTGTTGGCGGCTTTTGCCGAATGCTGCTTGGAGCGTTACAGCGCTGCAAAGGAACGGTTGAAAATTACACGGCAGTGAGTGAAATCTATATATATATAGACGTAAATGAGTGCTGCGGCGTCGCAATGGCAAATTACACTTTAGCCATAGGTTCACACATATACAGATTTCCGCTGAAAGCCACCAGCTTTGAGTTTTTAATATATGTAAGTATGTATATCTGGTAAATACAGCTCAGCATATACTACAAGTATATAAACATGTTGCGCCAGGAGCATTTGTGTAAAAGCGTCACATTGGCTGTTGTGTAATTCACAATATAACTGATGTTATTCCCCACTCAGAAAGGGAGTGTAGAGCGTAAGCTGAGAGCATTCGGGACCAAAGTCAGTCGAAAGTCGAATAACAGGCTAGAAAATGCTGAAAACTGTGCGAAAATGCTGCAGAGATTCGACATCACCATTAATTCGCTACCTGCCTCCAACACGTGTATAACCTACATATATTTACATACATACATACATATATCGTTTGGAAGTTAGAAATGTAGTATTTGGCTTTTGGGCGCAGCTCAGCTCCAAAATATTGTAGGTGGATACTATTCGGTACTTCTACACGTTTAAAAATAGATCCAGTATATATTTCCAAGCATAAATACACATATACATACATAGATATAGAACCGTGTATATGTATACATCCAGTAGTGCTTACGTACTCGAAAGCGTGCTGCGTCTAGTACAGAGAGAAATTATAATAAACCTGCCGCGCTCAAGAGCTTTCAGCGTGATGGAAGGTGTGTCCGCCTAATTTCAAACCGCGTGGTTTTTATGTGTCTACAACAGCGCCAATAAAATATAGAAATCTACTTCAAGTTCTTGGCGATAAACGCAAACTAAATACATATTTATATATGCAAGTATGTAGCTAACTATGAATATATCGTCATTAATGTCTCTAATCGAATATATAGTCAATACAGGGGCTTAGGTGCATACAAGTTAATACGGAATTTCAATAGCGTCCACATACATATTTAGAAGTGTACTACTTACAGTCTTCAACAAATGTGAACGAACAAGTTATATTGAACTCAGGTTTGATAGAAGAGATCGCGTTAGAAACTAGAATTATGTTTAAATATTTCTCACTTAGCATTTTGAGCAAGAATTTATAAAATATGTGTGAAATTAGCATATCTTCCACCAACAACAAATAATTTTCAAACTACTAAATAAGAAACGAAATATTATAATAACAAGAAAAAACGTTAAGTTCGGTTGCACCGAAGCAATTATATGTATGTACTCTTCCACTACTCCAATAAAAAAGGAGGTTTTCCATACAAAAACTGTATTTTGTTCGAGCAGTTTGTATTGCAGCTATGTTATATGCTATAGTCTCCGATCTGAAAAAGTTATTTGGAGATTGTAGTGTTACCGTGGACCGATCAATACCACATTTTGTGAAAATATTTTGTCAAATAAAAAGTTTTCCACATAAAGCTTGATTAATTTCTATAACGATGGTTCCGACATATGAGCAGCTTCTGTGGGAGAGAAGACATGCGCAAAATGTATGATTGATAACTCATCATCAATCTTAGGGACTAGTTCCCGCATATACGGACATACGGCTAAAACCACTCAGCTTATGCCGATCACTTATATACATGCATACATACATACATTATATAGAGTTCCCGATATTTCCTTCTGGGTGCTACTAACTTAGTGGTTTTCAAATTTAACAGGCTATATTCAAGGGTATAAAAAATGTTCAGTATTGAAAGTTGTCTGATTAGTCTTCTGAAAAATACATGTTATCATAATGAATATTAATTTATATATTTTGCATATTATTAATAAACCTGCTTATGCAGATGCAATGTGTTATTAGTGATCTAATCTTGTTCGGCTTTAGTGTCTAAATAAAATATTTATTCAAATCATTACCACTATTCACATGCTTAGATTTTACTTTCAATTCATTTTAGACAATACTTGCAGCCAAGCCCCCTTGGAATAATCCACAAGTGGTATTGTTGTTGTATAATATAAGAAAATGTAAAAAAATTATGTTAAATTTGATTTTATATATTTTATAATTCCATGCTTTTAATTATATATGTATGACAATCGTTCTTTACTTATTGCAACCACTGTGGCATAGTTGATGAAGAATTTTTTAAATGCCGACCAAAGTACACACAAAACTATGAACTCAGAGTTTGAGTGTCATTTCCTGCTTGGCGCTGATAACATTACATGTACATAGTTGTACATACATATGTATGCCTGTATGTATGTTTGTATGTACATATGTTTGCATGTTGCCTCCGTAGCTATTGTGCATTGAAATATACACAAATATAAATAAGAACAAACTTAATGCATATGGACATTTGGGCATTCTTAAATGAGATTGACTGATTAGTCGATATGTTAATCACAATGAAGAAGAAATGAGCTGTCCACAAAATACAAAGATCTTTAATTAATTTCACTAGCATAACATGATTTTCCACCTTCAATAAAGCAATTTGCTTCTATATAATGCATACATTTATATACTCATATATGTACATATAATATACATATATATTATATATTTTCCATAGAGCCTATGTGGAATATAGACCCTCCTTATATGTATTTATAATATACATACATACATATTTATTTATCACACCTCCTTTCAATATTTTTCCTTATCATACAACTATGATTCATATGCACACCCACTCGTACCTTATCAATAAAATTGATGAAATTTACACTCCAAATTTATCTCTCTTTTAACGGCTTGGCAGCATATCGTTCGATATTTTTATATGTATACCTTATATCGGCTTTACGTAAATGGCAGATAAATAAGGTACTGATATAGGAGTAATCTGCCAATGTTGGGAAGTTCAGTTCAATGTAGATCAGTTCAAAGTCATTAATGGCTTGAGTTCCATATTATTTCACAATAATTTAATCTCCAACGAACAGCTCATAAGTATGATAACTTGACATTCACCGGGGAAACATCGAGGAAAGTTTTTCTCACAGTTTTGCGTCATTTGTTAGTACATAATTTTATGACTTGTCTAAGTATTGACAATTGTTTGACAAGCTTCTCTATTTTCTGGTTAAAGTCTACAAGTTGAAAGTCGTGGAATATATAAGTTACATATATGTGTATAAGTCAGTACTTTAAAAAATGAATTTTTAAGTGCCTTAATTAGTACTCGTAATTAGCGAACGTACAATACTTACATATATACATACTTTACATGAATAGTAATTTGGATATATATAAATATTAATAGTTATAAAAATTTAATATAAATGTAAATATGTATGTCACTTAAGCTCTCTTCAATTAACCTTAAAATAACTACTCGTGAACCAGTTTATACTATTTGTATAGATATAAATACGTATGTACATAAGTATTTGAGAATGACACGACAAGAAACGTATGCCTCTTTGGGCCCGAACTCCATGCATTAACTTGTAGCTTATACAAATGGCAAAACGCCCACTAAAACGTCACATACATAAAGCAGTCTAATACACATATGTACATAAATATAGCGCACAGACGTGTACTGAAAACCTGTCGCTCACTCACACATGTGCGCACATCAAAATCCACCGCCATCGCCATCGCCGACAATACTACTACATATATCCATATATACATACATATATTTAGATATATAAACATATCTAGATAGAGTATAAATTCCATTCAGCCGGGCACCTACATACCTTGTAGCTCGTGCGCGTTAAGACATTAATCGGTGCGACCGAATATACGACACGATAGCACGTTCTACGCAAATCGTATGCACAGTTGCGAAAATATTTATGTATACGCTTTTTAAGTCGTCTGCCCTACTATGTATGTAGATATGTTTGCATACGAGTATCGGTAAATATGCAAAGTTTAGGTTTTTAAACAAAAACTATAATTTTGTAGTGCGCATTAGTTCGTATGCACAAAGTGTGTATTCCGCATACATACATACATACATATTTGCTGCTTAGGTATGTATGCGAATATTTGTACATATGTAAGTACCTTTGAGGCGGGAGCAAGTTGGAATGCTAAAGGCCACTGCGTATACTTAAAAATTTTGCGAAAATAAGAAATGGTTATATCTCTATGTGTGTGTGTGTGTCGCAAAAAATTCGTTCAACGTTGAAAGTAATTCGAACGTCAGCAAATTGCCAGAGGTTTGGCATATGAGCGCGTGACGTTGCCTTTAACGAGCGTTAAGGCGAAAGAAAATAATAATATAATTCGTCTACTCCTTATGTTTTGGATTTTCGCAATGTTGAAATGCTCAGCTGCAGATTAATTTCGACGAATGAGTTAAGCATACAGGAATTGACTCATACAAACATATATGCTTGTATATTCGTAAACCTATCCACACAAAAACAAAAACTCGTACATATTGACATTTGGTTGTAAGGTATGTATGTACATATGTCCATATATCTGGTTTTCTGCATGCATTCATTATTTTGTGCTGACGAGTGCAATATCGCGTACGCACGAGCTTTTTAGAGAGAGCCTTCAGTTGGTAATGCACACAAGCATATACAAATATGAGTATAGGAAATACATATGTACATACATACATATGCATACTGAAAACTACATCTGTGTAATAGTGCAAAATAGAACGCTTATTACTACCGTTTTCCAAATTGAAACGATCAAAACAATACAAAAGGCAACTGTACGAGCTCATGACCGTTCTGTCATTGGTGGTCTGTACACTTGGTTAGACGGTTGCACTTGTACATCCATATATACATACATAAATACGTACAACAATATACTGACAACTGAATATTTCGACATTTTATTTACTTTTTTATGACACTGACATCAATAAAATATTGATGAACATTTAGTATGTGGACCTGTACCGGTGATGTGTCGTATTTCTGTTTGTACCTGCAGCTGAGCTGTGGCACGTAGGAATTATTTATGCCGTAGAAGCGGCAAAAGGTGTACTTGAAACAACACCTCACCTTTGCCTACATATGCTTATGTTAACATACATTCATACATACATATATATATGTCTGCACTCACATTTGCATGCACGTGGGTGTATACACTTAAATACATTTTACACAAGTCACTTCAATATATGTACATATATACATATGTATATGTAGAGGTGTTTTAAGTGCATTCAACATTTCTTAACTCTAAGGTATGGAAAGCCATGAAGGCGAGCCCATTTCTAGGAACAATAAATACTGTGAAATTAATATAAAACAAAGTACGGGGGTTTTTCTTCAACTTTCCTCTACTTTGCCGAGCGAACAATACCACCCAGCCTGCTCTGACAAAAAAATCCCCTTTGCTTGATGAATATGTATGGAAGTGTCGCATGCATACTATATGTAGCTGCCTGAACCGCATTCCAAGCATGCAACATGCGATACACTGTGAAAAAGTTGCGTGAAAATGCAGTTTACAAAGACGAGAAAATTTGAATGAAAAATATTACGGTATTTAAAAAAAAATCCAAAAATATAAGGAAATTAAACGAAAATAAAAAAAAATTTATTTTAAGGAAAAAAGTATTTATAAATGCTATAATTGTTCATCATCTTATGTTTGTAAAAAAGTGTTTTTATACGAAAACTGAGAAAAAAGTTCATTAAAAATTTTTCTTGCTCAACAAAGCAAATATATCAAAAAGTATAACTGCAAAAAAAATATCATAATGAAATAATATCTCCAAAACCTTGGTAGTCGACTATTTTGAATGCTTTACTGCAACTCGTTGGGGCAAGTACCGAATAAAGCATAGTTTTGTATCATAAAAAGCGTACTTTTGTGTAACTTCGCTCTCGAGCTTAACCGTCAAACCAAAAGAGCAATAATCTGTCATGGCAAAGTCCATCAGTACTTTTGGAGCCATCTTATGAACTGATAAGATAGTTTTGACTGGTTATTTTTAATTATTACTTAATATTATCTCATGAATTTTTACACATAATTTCGGTGACTGAATTAAAATGTAATTACAAATTACTCAGAATTGCCACAAAAATGAAAGCTTCGCTTACAAATTTCTTCTCAGTGTAGATTTTCCGTAATCAAACACGGTAAAGACTGAAACAATACAAGAACTCAATGCCTATATAAGTAACTAAGCGTCCTGACAATAAACTACTAGCATTCTTTACTACCTCTAGAAGCAAAGAGTAACCTCAACAATATAGTTAACATAATTATGGGTTGACGACAGACACCACAACGGAGAACATGTCGTTCGGACTTTAGGATAACACGTGTGAGCTGTGAGTTGTGAGTTGAATTAACGAGAACGAATTTAATGAATTAGTCAGAACCGTGCCCACATTGAGAGCGCGCCAGAGAGACAGTCTTTATAGGGGAGCAAAAGTTACGAGCGGAAAAAAATAATAACTGGCATACCTGCAGTAAACTGTACGAAAAGAGTATATACTAGAATTAACACAAATTGATATGAGTTGAAAGAAAAAATGAACAAAGTCGGAGCAAGTGATTTTTTTAGAGAGAGCAACAAACGTGCCTCCAAAGTCGGCACCAATACATAAATGCAGCATATGTATGGATATATGAATGTAAGCACGTGTGTTGCAAATACTATATACATAAATACATATGTATGTGCTATTTCCATGCAAAGCACGAGCTCATAAGTTAGTGACCACGCAAAACAATGCTCATATGTGATTATTAACTTGACGCTGTGGTGTTGGCAAGTAGTGCGGTGTATTTAAGGTAGATACATACATACATATACTAAGTATGTAGGGTTGTCTATATGGCCAGTACGCGCTCACAAATAGGCTGGCGCGTATTTGCCCACTTTTTATTTAGAAGTATGCTGACTCATGCGTACTCGAACGCTCTCGGCTCTCAAATTTTATTGTTCCAGCGAAGTCTATTATTGGCGTTTTCGTATTTTTTGTTATTGCGGCATACGTGGTCACATTTACTTTTCAATACATAATTTTTGTGCGCTCTCTTCCATAACATATACACACATGCATATATGTATATAGCTAAGTTAATATATAAGTATACTTAAGTATGTCTGTATGTATTAGGCATTTTTGTACTCTCATACAATTTTGTACGATTCCATACGCGCTCTATACATACAACATACTAATTGTCAATTTTGACCTTCAAGGTTCCTTCAAACTCAACAACGGAGCCGCCGCTACGAGCTGTGAGCTGTGAAAACGAAACTGAAACGGTTATTCAACCAACAAACTGAATTGATTCCGAGGCGAACGCTTAAAGACGACGGTTGGTCGAGCGGGAAATTGAAAATATAATACAAATCGTACAATTCAAAAAGTCCAAGGAAATAATTCTGTAAAGAATACAATACTTTGAGTTTAAGACGTTTTTGTAAAAGTCAACATCACTAACGGTGATAATTAAGCATTGCATTAGTTTTTGCAATAACAACAACAACGTGCATGAAACGACGAAGTTGAAATTTGTGATTCGTGCATTTTTTTGGTTGTGTTCAATTTGTTTCTGCATTTTCATGAGTGCAAAGTCAAAGACTGCATTTTGAGCAAAACAAAAGTCAACAAAACATACGATATACTAGCAAAGTGTTACGAAAATAACCGAAACTACTTGTATATTCAACAACGGCAAAAATTCACACAAAGAATTGCAACAGCAAGCAGAATAAGTGCAGAGTGCAAGCAGAGAATAGAAAGTAGAAAGCTTTGAAAAAAAAAACTCTTGCAGCCAAGGAGATACACAAGAGGCAGGAAGAGTAGCACAAGCATATTGCAAAAAAAGCTAATAAAGTGTATATAGCTTACTCAATTCAAACCTACGCACACACCCCCCACAGTACAGCGCAGGTCTTTGTAAAAAAACAAGAAAAGAAAAAAACAGAAACGTACTATTGCAAAGTCACATAAAGCTTTGAGAGCATCTAACTAAAACGTATTTGTGCGAAAAAGCATATATACCTACAATTTGCATTGAACTAATCGCGGAAGCGAACGAATTGTGAAAAAAACAACACTAGATACCTCGTTGTGCAAAAGCTAGGCAAATCGACAGAGATGGAGAAAGATTTGAATGGTGCAATGCAGAGCCTTGCTATTAATAGCAGTGGCAGCGCTATTGTCAATGGTTGTTGTCGCGGCACCGACGGCGACGTTATCGGTAAGCTTTCGTGCCACAGTCAACAACAACAATTTGACGATTGCAGCAAGCTCAGCAACAATCAAAACAGCGGTCATTGCGGCGCATGCAAGTGTAACGTTAGTATACAGTCAGCGGACGAGACAGACAACGTACGCGTTGCTAACGGCGCAGTTGGCGGCGTAGCCAATGTTACATCCAGTTTCGCGTACAAATTGGCATCTGCGCAGCAGTTACAGCAACTTCAGCAGCAGCAACAGCAGCAAGCACAGCCACAAACACCACCGCCACCATACGCTAACGCTAGTGCCGCGGAAAAACACAAAATGGTTCACGAGTTATGTCAGCAATTAATATTAACGGATGAACAGATCAAGGAATTAAATTATCGCATCCTGCACGAGATCAAGCGTGGCCTCAACAAGGATACACATCCCAAAGCCGATGTCAAGTGCTGGGTAACGTATGTACAAGATTTGCCAAATGGCAATGAACGTGGCAAATTCCTTGCACTCGACCTTGGCGGCACCAATTTTCGTGTGCTGCTCATCCATCTGAAGGAGGAGCATGATTTCCAAATGGAATCACGCATTTACGCTATACCACAACACATCATGATCGGTACCGGTCAGCAGTTGTTCGATCACATCGCTGAATGTTTGGCTAGTTTCATGTCGGAGCATAATGTGTATAAGGAGCGCTTGCCATTGGGCTTCACCTTCTCCTTCCCACTGCAACAGCTCGGTCTGACCAGAGGTCATTTGTCCACATGGACGAAGGGTTTCAATTGTTCCGGTGTAGTTGGTGAAGATGTTGTGCAACTATTGAAGGACGCCATTGCGAGACGTGGTGATGTACAAATTGAAATTTGTGCTATTCTAAACGATACTACTGGTACATTGATGTCGTGCGCCTGGAAGAATCATAATTGCAAAATTGGTTTGATTGTTGGTACCGGTTCCAATGCTTGCTATGTAGAGCGTGTCGAAGAATGTGAATTGTTCGAAGGCGCATCTAATGGCAAATCACATATGCTCATTAATACAGAGTGGGGCGCTTTGGGTAATAACGGTATGTTGAACTTCCTGCGCACCGAATTCGATGACGAAATCGACAGACACTCCATCAATCCGGGCAAACAACTGTTTGAGAAAATGATTTCGGGCATGTACATGGGCGAATTGGTACGTTTGGTGATAGTTAAGCTGGTCAAAGCAGGTGTACTCTTCAAGGGACAAGATTCAGATGTGTTGATGACACGCGGCCAATTCTTCACGAAATATGTTTCAGAAATCGAAGCTGATGAACCAGATAATTTCACCAACTGCCGCATGGTGTTGGACGAATTGGGCTTGAACGACGCCACCGATGAGGATTGCGCCAATGTCCGTTATGTCTGCGAATGTGTCTCAAAGCGTGCTGCGCATTTGGTGTCCTGCGGTATTGCGACGCTTATCAACAAAATGGACGAAAAACAGGTGACAGTCGGCGTTGACGGTAGTGTATATCGTTTCCATCCGAAATTTCACACGCTGATGGTGGAGAAAATCTCAGAACTGATAAAGCCAGACATTAGCTTCGACCTGATGCTGTCCGAAGACGGTTCCGGACGTGGTGCGGCGCTAGTTGCGGCGGTAGCGTGTCGGGAGGACAATATCATCAAAGCGAAGTAAAAGCAATAGTCCATTACAAGAAAGAGCTTAGTATAGTATGTGAGTAAGCCGATTTAGTAATGAAAGCGAGCGCAAGCTACCAGTGCCCCTCTCCCTCCTAAGCAAACCATAAATATGTAGGTGAATTATGCTAACGCTAACACGCCAACAAAACAATAACAGTAATGTTAATTCATATGAATGTGACAACCGTCACACAATTCAAAAAGTAGTAGTAGTGATGTAAAAACAACAGCAACACAAAACATTAAAAGCAAAAACAAAGAAAGAACTACGATGCAGCAGCAATCACATGACATGACGTTTTACGCGCAAACTCAGTGGTGAAAGCAACAAAGTGATAGATATATATTATTAAAACAGGATACAAAGGATGGCGAGTAGATGTGCTGTGCGATATACATATATATTATATAATAATAGTGCAGAGCAACGTGTGAGAGATGGGGGAAGGCCGCACGGCAGCCCTCCAAAGCATGCAGTGAGTGATGTGACGAGTATTGCCGCAAAAGTTGTAAAGATAAATAGGCAGTAGTAGCTGCAACAACAACTTCAGCAAACAGTTGTCACTACCTATGTATATTTGTTGATTTTTTTAGCGATAAAAATAAATTAAAATTATTTTAACTATGTAGAGAAATAATTATAAATATTTGCACTATTTTTTGTTTAAGAAATTCGTTAACTTATTCCTATAGCAAAGCGAAAGCAAATACGAATTTTAAACATTGTAAGATTTGGCACAAAAACGTATTTTTTATTTAGTTTTATGTTACCTTAGCACCTTTTTAGACTATTTAGTTGGTTAAAATTAGCAGCAAAAGACAACTGCGTAAAACTGCTTTAAAGAAAATATGTATGTACATACGTTCAAGTAGATTTCAAAAAAAAAAAAAAAAAAAACAAGAACACAAATGAATTATACACATTTTAAAACTTGTGCAAAGCGTAGACATTAAAATAAATAATATAAATACAAAAGCGTTTAGTTAATGCCGTTTTACTTTGTAGCAAAGAGAATCTAAAAATATAAACAAAGGATTGAGTTAAACAACAAAAATTAAACAGAAATATATACTATATATATATGTATAACAGCTCGTCACTAACGACCTCCTTTATTTTCATTCATCAACTAAAGAAATGTTCACTCATACATTCATAAAATTGTAAAAACACGCATCCATATTATCTATAGTCTTAGTTTGTTAGTTAATAATATATATACTATATAGTTGTATCATTTATTTTAGTTTGCTCCCTTTTTGTTGTAAATTAATCAAAAGAAAAAATGCAAATGACGAAATTCGTTTAAGCAAAATTTTATGTTTATGAAAATCAAACTTTTTATTTTTTTTCGAACTTAATGTTTTATTTCGTTTAACTGTTATGTTAACCCAAGATATTCTTTTGTTTTACATATTTATATATAAAATGAAACTTATAATCTAAATGTTTACATAAAAATACATACCTATACATATTATATATAAAAAATAAATACAAATTTAAGTTGAAAAACTCATGAAAGCAACAAATTGTTACTCAATGTTGAAACAACTTTGGCTTCGTGACTAGTTTTAAATTTATAAATATATATAAATACTTTAGAATCAAAAATTGCATAAATAAATTGGCAAACAAATGCATATTTTTAGAAAATATTAAAAACAAGTTTTCTTTTTTGTTTTGATTTCTATAAAAGAGGTGTGTGTGGTGGCTGAATTTTATTTGTTTTTGGGTTACGCTAATTTTGATTTAGAAGTTCTTTATTCGGTTGAGTTGTGTTGCTTGGAAAATGCCAGGTAGGGTGTTGAAACAAGTCGAAATAACGGAACAAAACAAAATAAAGTAAAATAAAATAAAATGAAATAATATAGAATAAAGTAAAATAAAATAGAATGAAAGAAACTTAAAAGATTAAATAAAGTTCAAGAGAATAAAACAAAATAAAATTAATTAAAAG
>NW_017534963.1:536226-589803 GCF_001853355.1 Bactrocera latifrons
ATAACATCTCAAAAGTTTTAAAATTTTGTATATAATTTTATATTCATTTGGTTAATTTTATGTATGTAATTTTGCACCAACCAATTGGCATTGACACATTCATAACGAACTTATGTATGTATGTATTTAACCTTGGTTGAACTTTATTGTATTCAATTAAGCCCACTTCATTTTCTTCACTTTCGATAGATGTACATAAATACATACATAGTACACAAAAATATTTGGTATGAATTGGAAAACCATTCAAAATAAGTGCACAGAGAATCTTATGGGATACAAGTACACAAGCATATATGCACATGTACATACATATGTATGTATGTTTATATTTAAGTACATACACAAAGATATGTTATCATGTGACTAAAATTGAAAGCAGAAAGCGAAAAAAGTCATCATGACAGTATCGCAAAGAGCAGCATTCGCCTTTCCAATAACATAACAAAAGCAATCCACAAATAAGAATGAACAAAAACATATAGAGACAAAAAGTATTTTTTCATATAAAAATGAAAAAGTTGTATTTCCAAAAATTGTAAATATTTTTAATTATAATTTATGTAACAAAACAAGAGTTTTCAGTTGAGTTATATGCGAGCTCAAGCAAAAATTGTCGAAAAAGCCTGCGAGGTCTTGGCAGTGCGTAGCTTCATAGCTCAAAAGTCACCGCCTAGTTGTAATAAATACCGATTAAAATACACACAAACATATGTAGATATATTGAGACGATAGTTAATACCAGTTATCGGCGCCATGGTCGAATAAAAAAAAACAACAGATCGAAGCGGAACCAGCATAGCAACAATAGCTGCAGTAAGAGAAATTTATTGATAAAGTGTCCAGCAACAAAAATAAAACAAAAAACTGGTTATTGTTAAATAGTAATTTAATACGGAATTTATAATTTGCACTTTTTGAAAATTAATATTGTTATTGTAATAAAAAAAACGAACATTCCTCAGTAGAAATATTGAAAAACTGAAAAGAGAGTGGAAGGTATTGAATTTGCAGGAATCCGATGGAGGTAAAGGCAGATTCTGCATTGAGAAGCGGAAGATATGAAAGCATGTGTGCAAATTGGTGTTAATTTCTATCACAATTAAGATGTAATATTAGTTTTATACATTTCAAAGGAATGGAAGAGCATTACAAATTAAAAAAAGGTATGGTTACTAATTGATTGATGTATTTTTGGTAGGTTATGCTTAATTTTAAATATTCTATAAATTCTTACAATAATGTCAAAATCGCTCTCAAAAACCACAGCTGTAAATTAAAAATCGGCTTTAATTATTGTATTGCGTTTACCAAAATTGCAAACGATCTTCTATGAAAATGATTACTTGATTTCGGTTGTGCCACACAGAATGCGAATTTGTACATATTTGTAATCATATGTGGTAAACAAAACACAAATTGTGTGGATTGCACACTAAGATCGTATGAGAAGACCCTGTATGAGTTTACGCGTACTAGATATTGTAATGAGCGAAGATGCATAGTTAGAGATATTGTAAATTATATGATTGGAAGTATACGGCAAGAAATTATGAAATAAAGAACGAAATCTGCTAGGAATGACAATTGGCAAAATTAAGAAATAAAAAGTAATATTACATTGAATGCCAAACTGTGTTTTATTAGAAAAACAGTGCATGTGATATGATTAATGCGTATTTTATTCCACAGAAAAAATAATGGAATGGAGAATATTTTGGCACTAATACAATAACAATAACAGGTTCTATGACTCGTTTTAGTCGAATAATAACCCTCTTTCTAGCAAAGCCGGCGTTATCTCGCTAATGACGCTCTGACCTTTGGTTTCCAACTAGATATCTGAAGCTAGCTTCTTCTTGAAGTGAAATCATATAACCAAAAAATAGATTTATTGATAACATTCGACCCCCAAAAGTTCGATCTAGAAGGTTTCAGACCCTTGTTTTTTGTTCCATCGTTGACGCGGAGAACCAAACCACCAACTTATATTTAAATGCCTATATTAAGTTTGATATTTATATATTTTTGTATAAAAAAGGGAAGAATTCCACGCAAGCCACCAATTAAATTTGTGAAGTATCAGCTTGTGATGTAATAGTTCGCTCGCTTCCATTCTGGAAATTTCGATTTATACTGATAGAATAATGTCTCTAGCGGAAAAATGGCAAAAAGTGGTCGACAAAAATGGTACATATTTGTCTATTTATTTATTAGTATAAATATAAAAAAATAAGTTGAGTTTGATTACAAATACGAAAAGACGAGATATTGCTTTATGAATAAGACGTGGAAACTGTCGAATAAGCCGAGGAGGATAACAAGAGTATGGAAAATTGGTTTAAGCGTTGGATTATTTTATTGGCTCAGGAACCTAGTTGGAAGGTAATAAGGAGTGTAAAAATGTAATATTTTTTGCCAGTCCGGATAAAATTTTATTCATTTATAAATATTTGATAATGAGGTATCAAACCAGTTAACTATTTAGTTAGCTCAATAATCGGAATACGAAAGTTTAATGAAATAAATAAAAATATCAAATGTAATAACATTGAAGAACCTTGGAGAATCACGTTTGTTGAGCCGTGAAATATCGTAAAAACCATATGATAGGTGTTTTTATTATAATGAAATATATACGTTCATATATACTCGTAAGTGGTCAATAAACCTGTTCATGTACATATATAAACAGGGATCATAGAAATAAATATACATATCCATATTTATAAGAGGATATATTATAAATTATATTTTAAAAAGCTTTATGAAATACATACGCCTACAAATAAAAATAATCATAGCCACCTAATTGGAAGGTAATGTACAAAAATACCGATTCATGTACTTTGAAATTTGTTGAAATTGTTTGGAATGAATGCAATCACTTGACGGGCACAAGTAAACAAACTGTGGCGATATAATTCGTGGATTCGCTACACAAATATGCAGTTTTAGTAAGTTCAATGGCTCTATTTTTCAAAAGCTCGAAGCGAAAATATTACATATGAAAAATAAAAAAAAATTTAAAATATGCAGAAAAAAGACATTACAAAAATAATCAAATATAATTATTTTTAGAAATTGACGCTATCGGGGGATTACTGTTATCTAGATTGTTGTTGTTTAACCTCAATCGGCAATTGAACTTTGGGTTATAGCAAGTCAGGTATTGTTTATGTCCAAAGTGCGAAATAAACAGCGGAAGAAGACGAATTGCACCTACATACACACATACTTATAAATGCAATCTACGTACATATATATAGAATGATATAATTAGAAATAGTCATATATGAGAGGGATGGGTTTTCGCGTTTGTCATTAGATAAAGATCTTTAATTTTTTTTACAAAGAAAAATGTGTAATAAATAGATGTAGTTTACTGGTTTAATACGATAAAAACAATTGCATACATATATACAAGTATATGAATTTAGTAGTCGGACTACTATATGTATGTATGTATGCATGTGCTCATATGATAAATGACATACACATACATACATATATAATAAAAATCGATTGACATGCTCAAAAACGAGTTTATATTCTAACACCTTTGGACACCAGGCTACTCCCTAAAGTCCCCACCTTTCAACTTGCATACCTACATACATGGGTATAAAATAAGAATATGAATATTAATATCCGACACGTGTTTGTGGTCAAATAAGCAGTTGTAACTCGTTTTTGGTGACTCCAAATTTGTCATGTTCGATTTGAAAGCACATTCACTGAAAAGTGGGAAAAACAATTAAAGTAAAATTTACCCACCTTATTTACGCTATTACGCATGGATATGATTCAATAAATTTACTTGTGCGAAAGAAGTTATTGACCGCTTTTCAGTATTGTAATGTGAATTTACGTCGGTAATGAACACAAAATGAAGTATTTTTTAAATGACAAAAGTAAACAGCTGCGAAATGGCGGTTTATAATTATTTCTTTTATAAAACTTTGAATTCTTTGATTAAACCATCTGATTAAACATTAAAGGACTGTTCCATTTAAACTGCGAGCACAAAACGAATCAAAAGACCTGACTCTTTTGAAAAACCGACGTCGAGTAGATGTCGCAGAAGAAATACGTATTATTAACGTAGCGAGAACCCTATTTGTAGTATGACGTCGAAACTGTCCAACAATCTAGCCAATGATGATCCAAAAATGTGCCGAAACCAGAAAATCCAAATTCGCTGAAGGAACTGAAGATTATAAAGATTTTTTTTTTTATTCATTTTTAACACGTGCAATTTTTTTTTGTCAGCCCGGGCAATTATGATCATATGATATTTAATGTATATATTTAATATTTCGTAGTTCATTTCAAACTTACATCCCCGTTATGTCGTTTTTTCCAATTTAACTGAATTTTAACATACTTATTCCTTGCAATTGGTAGAATATCTATAATATAGGATAAAAACAAAAATCCCTATAAATGAATATTTTATTGAATCATTACTAAAAACCTCAGTTTAAGGTCGGATGTGACACATATTTGACATTTCTGTATTAAGAAGATATATTTTATTACCCTAGAATTAAGAGAATAACGAAAACCTCCAATCAGTTGAAAAGACCAACTGGAGAAGGACCTGGCTAATTTGTCCGCTGTTTACTCGAGTAAGAATATCTTACGCCGATCTGTTACGAACACGAAACAAAGGGTACTTTCAACTTGCCCGGCAGGACCGAATGTACAAAATAGACTGAAAGTAATAGGTTTCACAAAACACGCATGATACACGAACAGTTAGTTTGCGAAATACGATCCAGCAAATTAATATGTCACGGTTACTTTGATCGAGGTTTTGAAATTTGGGTTGAAAATAACAGAATTAAAATTATCAGAGATAAAAGTATTGACCAAGGATCCTATTCCGCTTACTAATCATAAGAAATACAAATATTTAGCAAATTCACTGCGACACCCTTTATCCAACAACTTATATATTATATATATTTTTTTAAATTGTACCTATGATATATTTGTAGATATGTGTGGAAGATTCGATTGAATTATATCACCAGACGTTCACAAGTATTCATACTATAAATATAGGCACTTGCGAATATGATTTCAACAAAAATATTTATATACATGTATGTACATATATAGTATATGTATATGCAAGTAGGCGCATTCAAGCAAATATTTATAGTACAAATAAAAATTCGTTGTACTGGCGGCGCTATTAATTTCAATTGATATAAAATCGCTAAACAACAGAACATATGAATGTGTCAAGTGACAATTGAGGACTCTGTTTCTCAATTAAGTGGACCAATGTGGATAATTTGCCAACTTGCAACAAGCTAGAGAAGTAAAAGTATAGCAGTTTATAAAGATGTTAAGCTTTTCTATATTTACATATAAATAAATTACGTTCTTAAGAAGGAACATTATTAGAAAAGGAACGAAGTGTTGGAGGAATCGAGAACATTAGTAGTGGAGGCTTAATTTAGGTGCTTTTGACACAGAACACTCTGGAGCTGAATGTAAATCGAGAGAGCAGATTGAAAACCAGCACGAAACGCAGATTAATTTATGAGTGATTTCTATATGACGTCACACTAGCGTTCTACTGAAAGAAGAGGTGAAAATCAAGGTTATGAAAAGCCAAAATCAAAAAAACAGATAATGGAAGCCTGTACTTTTGCGAGTAAAAGAGTGTCATTCAATAAATACCTATAGATTTTCAAATATGCCGTTGAAAAAAAACTTAAAATCTAACGGACTAAAAACTGATATCTGGACGAAAAAATCATTTCTTGTAAATATGGTATATAGAATGGTAAAGATATTTAAAAAATCACATGTTGTTAATTCCAAAAAAGTTCAATATAATCGGGATTGTTAGTTCGGGACCGCATACAGTCTCAAAATTGCACATCTCTAATATGTGTACATATATAGTTTTTCACACACTATTGATCTTCACCATGGAAATACATACATAAATACAAATGTACATAATTTGGCCATGACTTCCAATCGCCTTTTCACGAGGCGAAATAATTAAGTACTTCGACAGTAAATTTATAAAGAAAACTTAATTGAAAAAAGCTTAATCAGGCATACGTACATAAGGAGTGGTTTGGAATAATCACATATTTTTTACAACAAATTGAGACCAATCTACTTATTTACTCATTCATCGTAATTGAAATGATTCCAAAAATAACCACATCATTCCGTTTAAATATTAACAGATATGCAACAACATTTTCAGTAACTTTCACAAGTGCAATTACAAGTAAAAAATGATCAAGACTTGCCCAAACCATGTCCCCTCACCTTTCTAGCAATTATCAATAAAATTATAAAAAATAAAAAAAATCTACACAAAAAATTACCCATTGCTGACAAAGCCGCGAGTAAGTCGGGTGTGAGGTTTCCCACATAAAAATGATAAAAATTAAGAGGCTTCGTGAGAAATATGATACACTTTCTTAACCAATGCAGTGATAAATTAATAATCAGTTGCATATAGTCTTCGTAGAATTTGCTTGACAAAATCACAAGTTATTGTTTTAAATTTCTTACAAGGAATAGCAATGATTCAGATATTATATGAAAAGCACATCTAAGTTTAAATCATAAACTTGCGACACATATCTAATAATA
Source organism: Bactrocera latifrons (assembly GCF_001853355.1). Lineage (NCBI taxonomy): Eukaryota > Metazoa > Arthropoda > Insecta > Diptera > Tephritidae > Bactrocera > Bactrocera latifrons. The sequence continues at coordinate 542,863 of NW_017534963.1, forward strand.
TGAATATTCTAATGTGATAACTGATACCGAGACACATTAAAATATTGTTGACATTTCAAGGAAGTTTAACAGTTTCTTAGAGTAATTCAACCTATATTTTTGCTCGGTAGCACATTTTAATGACCCATTTAGTTTATGAAAATTATTTACTCACAATATGTATGAACACTCTTTGCAATCAAATAAATTTTATGGTGGAATCGTACAGATTATATTTCAAAGTATCAGGAAGTTGTATAGAAATGATTAATGGGCTTACCTTATGACAAATCATCGAAAAAAACCTGTTTATTAGGCAATCAAATATGGAAAACCCGAAAGTTATTAAATTTGAAGATAACCAAAAAGAACCCCGCTCGATATTGCATTGTGATCGAAAAATAAATATGTTATAGATTTCTTGCAATTGAATTTGTTACAAAATTTTTCAAGACTGTGGACTAATTTTTTTCACCCAAAGCTATGTTTTAGTCTTTCAGAAAGGCAAGAACATACATAATATTATCAAAAAAAAAAAAATACCTATAGACACAATTGGATTTGTATCGGAAGAGTTTCATTTTGATTCCAAATATGTATAAGGTTCAGAAAAGAAATCCTCAATGTTTCATTAGATGGCTTTAGTAACCTGTATTTCGGGAAGCCAAAAGAAAATATACCATATTTAACAGTTTTTATTCGATAAAGGCAAAATAAAATCAAAGCCGAAGTTTAAGGCTGAGTGCTGAAACAGCCAATTGATCGCAATTTTGATTTCGAAAATTTTAATGTCAAATATGTACCACGCTCTGAAAGGCCAATTGTCGAAAATAGCGATTAAATAATGGAAATCATCGAGTCCGACTGAAGTTCCATCTGTGAATTGCTGCTGATTCGTAATACATTTAATCCAATTCTTGACTTGGAGAGTTACAGGTAATAAAAACTCAACTTACAAATAGGTGGTCAAGAAAGGATTAACGGTCAGGAAGGTTTAGCTATGTACATATATTGGGTCTTTTCGTATTTTGACTTAATGTCGTTGCAGTCGCATATAGTTATAGAATGGCGAGATTTTAAGCTTTATTTAAACAAAAAATATTAAATTCCGGGAAGCTGTTAAAAACTGGGTGAAAATAAAGAAATGCGCCATGTTTTGAATTTTTTGTATAAAAAAGGAAAGAATGCTACACAAGCCACCAACGAAATTTGTGAAGTTTACGGAAACGATGCCGTATCAGTTCTTATAGCCCAACAATGGTTCGTTCGCTTCCGTTCCGAAAGATGCATCTCGCTCTGATCGAACTATTGTTGAAAAAGTCGATGAAATTATGGAAAAGATTAACCAGGACCGTCACATAAGCAGCCATGACATTGCTAAGGAACTTAAGATTCATCATCAACCGATTTTGAACTATTAAAAAAAGGCTGGCTACAAAAAGAAGCTCAATGTTTGGGTACCACATGAATTATCTGTGAAAAATTTAATGGACCGAATTAACATCAACGATTCTTTGCTGAAACGAAATGAAATCGTACCATTTCTGAAGCGAATGGTAGCAGGAGACGGTAACTGGATCAATTACGACGAAAATGAGCGAAAAAGATCATGATCCACATGGCCGAAAAGCTAGGATTGACGCCTCAAAAATTTATGCTGAGTGTTTGGTGGGATTGGAAAGGAATCATCCATTACGTGCTGCTCCAGCCTGGTTGAACGATTGATTCTACATTTTACTGTCAACAACTGATAAGATTGGATCAAGCAATCGAAAAAACGGCCATAACTGATCTACAGAAAGGGCTTCGTCTTCATATAGCCCTGAACTTGCACCATCTTTTGAATTTCGCGGCTATGTATAAAGCGCTACAGAACTCGTATACGTCAGACCATACACTTCGTTGATGACTTGTCAGAAGCTACGAGATCTCGGATGGGAGGTTTTAACTCATCCACCATACAGCCCAGACATAGCGCCAAGTGATTACCACCTGTTCCTGTCCATGGCGAACGCACTGTTAATGTAAAGTTGAACTCGAAAGAGCCTTCTGAAAAGTAGCTGTCCGAGTTCTTCCAAATAAGGAGGGGGGCTGCGCCGAGGTGGGTATTATGAAGTTGCCGTCTAGATGGAAACATATTATTGAACGAAACGATGCTTATTTGAACTAAATCCGGCATAGAGCATTGAATAAAGAGCAAAAAAGCGAAAGAGAGATATTTGACAAACTAATAAATATAAAAAAAAAAATAAGTTGAAGTTTGATTAGAAATTTTCGACTACTCAATATTTGATAGAATTGGCAGGGAATCTTCTACTTTGCGGTGTGTCCCTGCGACCAAAATCTTAATGCGAACCTCTATTGACAACTATTGAAAGGTCTAAAGGAAGCAATAGGAGATGAATTGTATTCTTGGTTGACACGTTCTTATGCATTCACTTCAAAGGCCCAAACTGACACTAAGAAAACAATAATATTTCGAACAAAACTACGCAATATTGATCTAAATCGGGTCTTTCTAATAATACAAAAGTAATGGATTTTTTTATACTGTCCATCATTATTTGTTAGACGCTATCTACTAGAGTAGTTACGTAAATTGGTTTGTTCGAAAGATAATCGCATTCCAACTGTAATTATCAAATTTTGAAGGATTATATTTAAAAATGATGCAAACAAAAATTTATTAACAATTCAAAAAGCTTAAAATATTTCTAAATATCTAGTATGTTTCACATCAAGATGAAAAACGTAAACATCCTCTGGTCAGAGAAATAAATAAAAACAATGTATGTAGTAAAATAAACCACTTCGTCATTATAAAATTCTACTGAATTATTATAATATTTTTTTTTTGATTTTTTAATAAGACTGCGACACACCTCCTCGAAGGCAAAAAATCACATGCATATAAACGCATACTATATATAATACATGTATACTTATTCAATGAAAATATAAATGGCTTTGTGCTCATTTTGTGTAGGTGTCTGCTACGAGGTTATCACCGCAATTCAAAAATCCCTAAAAATTAATTTCGTTTCTACATTTAATGTATGTGTGTACATGCACATGGTGTATATTCGAATCAACAACAGATATACATATAGTATATATTGCATATGCGTATATGTGATTTTTTTATGGCAGTACATGAACTTTTTGGCAGGAGTAGAGATATGCTCTCGTACATCGACCTGAAGGTGATTCGAAAGACATTTTTACACCAATACAAACATATTTACATTTACATATATACATATATATAAATAAACAAACTCAAATATATACATACATATGTACGCCATATTTCGGCTATGTATGTACATAAGTGTCAAAAAAATGAAAAACGTGTTTTTTGAATTTTTCATACGTATTCATTATATTTTATTGTCTGTAAATTGCCACCAATTTTACTCTCGTGCCTGTGCAGTCGAGCGTAGTCCACTTTGATTAGCAAGTGCGACGGTGGCAAGAGTTGTGGGTGGCAATTATCGAACACATTATGTATGGAGATGCATATGGATATGTAATATATGAAAATACATATGTGTAATGGCAATAAATGAAAATTATATGAGCAGAATAAAAGATAATGGCAAATACAACAAAACACCTGTGTAAAATTTCCATTCCGCTAATATAGGGTATTAGCGCAATGATACTCCAATTACCTGTTTCCATATTTTAGTTAATTTTATTACTAATTTCACTTTTTTGTTTAATTTTTTCCAGAAAATTTTCAAAATAAAAGCTTTCCTAAAAGTGCTTACTTAAATCGTATGTTTCCTTTTTTTTGTTTTGTGCTTCACCACCACCCTGCGGAGGTGCGGAGGACTTTAGATGGTACAGTATTGCTATGCTCATATTTATTATTTAAAAGATGTGTTCTATTAGATCTAATCAATAGATTTAGCCGGTGTCGATATTTATATATATAATATATACTATATGCATTTATGGGTTCTTAAAATTGGTGACCTTTAGAAGCAAAAATAATTTTTGGGAAATTTCAATTTAAGTATATAACATAGTTTCCCTCGAGAGTGACAACCATATTACAGTAATCTTCCAACATTATCTTCAAATTTTTGTAGTGCGCTTGGTCCGTTGTTTCAAAATACTATCGACGACTACTTTCCAGAAACCATTCTTTTGGCGTCTGAGGATGGAAAAAGTTCATTGAGGGCCAGATCCAGAGAATATGGTGCATCCAAAAATCGACTAAATGCATTTCGCATACTCAAATGCCATCCAAGACCCTTTGAATTGTTTGAATATTTCGTCAGCAGCATAACCTTGTGGGAATCCACTGAGTTCAGCGTCTATTTTGCTTAGACGACCTGTACGGAATTCAATATACCGCTTACGAGTGATTGCTAGGCCTGGCGAATAACCCTTAATAAGTCATAAACCATCTCGTTGTAGTTAGTTTTTGAAATCAGGCATACTTTCAATTTAAAAAAAAAAATCGAATTCCAGTCTGCAAGTTTTCTAAAAGTGGAAATGCATGGTCGCGTACCAAATTTGATGGAAATCGGTCGGGCGAGTCTCCAGATATGCGATTTCACATAAAAGTGGGCGATGCCACGCACATCGTCTAATTCTGACACCGGTTCCATTAAAGCCCACTTATGCCATCTCAGGGGTTACATTTAACGTCTCTAGTGTATTTAGTTATGGATTTATCACGCGGAGTCACGCTCATTTTTCCAAATTTTTTTGCCTAGAGGTACCTCTTGCCACTGCGCCTAATTATGGTACTTTATACGTTTTCGGTTAATTATGTGTTGTGAGCGTGGCAGTCTACGAAATCGTTTTTTATTTTTACCAAGGAACGCGCATACCAAGTTTCAACAGGATACGGACGGACGGACGAACAGACAGAAAATTAGCCGGATTTCAACTCGTCTCGTCATCCTGATCTATTATATATACATAATCCCATATCTATATCGATTGGTTCATACATACAAAATACAACGGTTTGGTGAAAAAAGTTACAAGAGTATAAAAAATTGGTAAATATCCAAATAAGTTCCCTGACTTATCAAGTTATCCTCGTACACACACCTATAGTATGTACATATGTATGTATGAATGACAGTACTTGAAATGAACCATATTGTCACCCACAGTTATAAAAATAAAATCAACACTTTGTGGCATGTAATTCTCCTACATCAAGCGAATGCATAAAACAAATTATTCTGAGTGTCTGGGGCACAGTGATATCTGATACCCGTTTGTATGTTTGCTGTGCCATTAAATGAAAAGGGGGGAAATGTAAAAAGTAAAAAAATTGTACCGAATGTTCCGATCTAATGTAAAATGATCACATGAATTGCGAATAGGCCTTGGATGGGCGTGTGAGGGTGTGTACTACAGTTATACCCATGCTGTGTTCTATTGCAGCTGTGGGCGAAAGGGAAAAGTGAAAGGCGCATGACAGTAATAGACGACGCATTTGTTGATTTAAAGGTAAAAAGTAGGTGTAGATAATTTTCGCAAGTCCGCGCTAATTAGTAGTATTAGTAAATAAATAAAATAAACAACGAAAGATACAACTGTAAATCGATACATGAAAGTATGTAAAGTCATGGAAGTACATATGCAAAAATCAGTACATATACATACATATATTCGAAATACAGGTAAATGGGTGTATTGAGCAGATCAGATTTTGCTGTATTTGACGCATTTTATTAGAGTGCTGGAATACAAAGTAAGCATAGCATTTTATTTTCATATTTAGCTGGTTTAGCAATTGTACATGTGCAATCAGAATATATTACGTGATATTGTTTACAAGTAAGTGATCAGTCGAAAGAGCACTAATTAAAGGGTGTTTGAGGATTTCATATCGAACACTTTCAGATAGGTTGTCGTTAACAAACTAAATATTATATATAATTAATACAAAAAGAAAAGCGCTATCTAGGCTGTACCACGGGTATAATTCCCTTGATACCCAATTTGTGTGGCAGCTGTATACTCTAGTGGTTCGATCTGAACAATTTGTTATATTTAATTTATAGGATCTCCGACGTTTCCTGCTAGGTGTTACCAACATCGTAGCAAATTTAATGTACCCTGTTCAGACTATAAATACAATCAACCGGTAAGAATACTCGAAATGTATGTAGTAAGCATTATTTGCCGCTGAAGCTTCTAAAAGGTTTCGCGGAATGAGGGAATTCGCAAGGTTTTCAATTATAGTCCTGGTCGACAGTCTAATGACTGATGACTACATGTTTTTTGGTGGCTAAAGCTTCCGTAATTATACATGTCAGTCCAAAAATTAAATTACTAATTATCCACGTTACGAAATGTTTAGTACACTCGCAATATCGGACCGGGTTGCTTAGCTTCTTTTTGGGCTTCTTATACTGTTAGCGGTTTCTCAGCGATACAACCAATAATTTTTTGAATCCTTTGTAATACTCAACTGTAAACCAAACCGAGTTATCGGCAATATTAACTATAGTAAAAAGGCCTTCTGCTTTTGGTCAACTTATTATCTCTTTTGGCATCTTGGCAGTTTTATGATTTCGCCTCTACCGTCGGTACAATTGGCAGCTTTCAAAATAAAGGCCGCCTTACCCACTTCTAGTGCTTTTTGGTTGCTATCCAGACTGCAGTTAGGGCTGTTTGTATTTCCAGCCTTAGCGCAGTTGTGAATATATTAGTCTGGTTCAATTTTGATCTTAAGTGTACTCTGCAATTTCGACTTGGTACTTAAACGAGATATGCTGGCACGGTCCGGTATGATACACTGAAGGAGGTATCGATAGTGAGACTACAGAGTCTGTTGAAATTCACGTCAAGCGCAGGGATCCTAGAGGATGACTACTCCTCATGGACCTAGTAACTGAACTCCATCTGGTTTCGCAAAAGACCAAAATTGGTCTATGCGCAGCTCATTGGCCTACCAGATGAACCTAACCTAACCTAGACGAAACATGAAAATCGTCGTTGGTGTCATTGTGTTTATTTATTAGCAAATTTGCCACACATCCTCTGGTGATTGTCCTGCGACGTAGTGCAACAAAAATTATCTGACTACAATCACCGGTTACACAGTACAACAGGTAATCTGGGGGGTGAGAAATTCCAAGTCAGGGTGATGGTACTAGGTCAGTATAGTAAAACCCTCAAAGGGTTTGGCGTTCGTATGTGTCAGTTTTTTTTTCATAAGAACGCCAAACCCTTTGAGGTACTCTACTGACCTAGTACCATCACCCTGAGTTGGAATTTCTCACCCCCCAGAACAATAATCCCAAAAATGTTCCACAGTATTATCAATCGTATTTATTTTTATGATTTTGTAATTGCATTTTTTCTCTTTTTTCCCCTAGTTATTACTGTGTTATTATTATTATAGTTTATTGTCATAATAAAATGTAAAGTGCGCAAAACGTTTGTAATAAAATATCAACATGATAAGATACTTATATACATACATTTATACCATATTATATAGTATGAATATGGTTGGGAGCTGGGAAAGCTATTTGGCCCCATACGTTGTACTTGTATAGATATCAGCTCAACGTACATGTTTATATGAGAAATTTTGCAGGTCCATTTCTTTTAAACGTAATAAAACATTCACTGATAAATAACAATTTAAGTTTTTATATATACACAAGGACACACATATTGCTATATTACTACGTGATAACAGTTTTGCAATGGTGTTAAGCATTTACCTTGCGACAGTGCGCCTTACTATGCAACCACCAACAAAGAGATTGCGTCTTATCAAAATTAATGGTCGTAAATTCCTGTTGTTAAAATGCACAAATACTTAACGGAATAATTGTAGCACTTAGTCATATAATCCCGATACCCCATATAGCTTTATGGACTTGTATTTATTTTGCATTCAAGGTAAATTATGTGCAAATATGCTTTTATTAGATAACACAATATTTTATACTTTTGACGTTTAGATATTATAAAATAATAAATACATTAGCAATATGTAAACAAACGCTATAAAACCGGCTTAGTCATAACTTGACATTGGGAAAACAAGCAGTGAAGTATTTTGCAAGCATTCGAGACTCGAATGATGATCAATTCGAATCATACATATGTTGTATTTCACAAGTGAAAAATGTAAGGCTTTTCGGAGTATATCTTTCGAAGCAGTGGTAAGAATTTTTCACGATGTGGTGACCAGAGGTTGAAGAACCGACTGTGTGTACAGTTGTTTCTGTTTTTGTGAAGCAAAAGTTATATAAACTGCCCTTTTTTCTATTCTTAATATTTCGAAATCGCCGTGCAATAACACTTTTCTGCATTAAATTTCAAATATGTATGCAATATACATATATTTCCCCAGAACGTCATTATGATAACTCAAAACAATCAAATCAAGTTTAAACTAAATCAGTAGTGTTGCCACATTAAATATAAAATAAAAACCCCCGATTACACCGACATGGGATCTGATATACTTTACATATGTATGTATATCAGGTCAGGTCTTATATTCATCATGGTGCAATTATTGCACAACCAAAGAAAAGAAACTCGTCATTCCGATTAATATGATATACCAACATACACATACATACGTTATAACGCAATATCTATTTGCAATGATTCAAGGTGTGAACTTCAAATTTGTTTAACTTTATATAGCAAATTTAATTATATTGGGTAGTCTATTCGTATTTTGTCAATAGATATCGTCGCAGTCGTATATCTCTGGTGCTACCAACAACATTGTGTCATATTATATAGTATAAGCTGAAACTTTAAGCTTCAAAATGAAATGCGGGGATGTTGAAAAAAAGTTCCAGTTGATCAAAAATGGTAAAAAATAAAGGAGAAATTAGCTATATTTTGAAATTTTTGCTATATTAGTTCGTGGAGCACAACAATGGTTCGCTCGCTTCCGTTCTGGGAATTTCGATGTGAAAGTTGCACCTCGATCTAGTCGATCTATTCTTAAAAAAGTCGATGAAATTATGGAAAAGACCAGGACCGTCACAATAGTGTGCGAAAAAGATCATGGTCCAAGTGTGGTGAAGGTCAACAAAAAGTCAAAAAGCCAGTATTGTCGACTCGAAAGGTTATGGTAAGTGTTTGGTGGGATTGGAAAGGAATTATCCACTATGAGCTGCTCCAGCCTGCTCGAACGATTGATTCTACATTTTTCTGTCAACAACTGATGAGTTAGAAGCAAGCAGTCGAAAAAAACGGCCAGAACTGATCAACAAAAAGGGTTTCGTCTTCCATAAGGACAACGCTAGACCACGCACATCTTTGATGACTCGGTAAAAACTGGAAGAGCTGGACCATATAGTCCTGACCTTGCGCCATCGGACTACTATCTGTTTCGGCCATGCAGAGCTTCCTTAATGAAGTAAAGTTGGCTTCAAGAGAAGCCTGAGTAAATTACTTGTCGCAGTTTTTCGCTGAGAAACCAGAAAAATTTTACACTGATGGAATAATGGCGGAAAAATGGCAAAAAGTGGTCGACCAAAATGGTACATATTTGGTTTATTAAAGTTCATTATAAATATAAAAAAAAATAAGATGAAGTGTGATTATAAATACGAAAAGACTTTCTCGACTACCAATATTTGAAAATATTTTCGGAAAATTTGAAGTTGATCCTGCAAGTAGTCTCGAAGATATGTATATATGATATATATTTGTAATTTTTAACTTACTGTAACCAGCTCCGCAAACTCAAAAAAGCGCTTATCTGGACCTGCTGTTTTAGGAGGCGGTGAAAAAATTTGCCTGAAACGGTTGAACATTTACATATTATATTTGCCAGGTAATGATTACAAGAAGATGATAAACACTTTTAGAGTTTTCGGAGCTGATTACAGTAACCAATTCAATTTTTAACCCAACCCAAACTTTTTTTAGAAACCGCCATTTTGTCAAAAACTAATTTTTATTACAACCTTTGGATCAATACCAGTATTCATCTAAGGAGATGAGAATTTTAAAAAGAAAAATCTTCCTCACCACAGACATTTTTTTTTTTCGGGAATCCTCGTGAAGATCGGCGGTCTGTCGATTACTAAATTATTACTTTAGTATATTTTATTAATTACATTTTTTTATTTACTAAATAAAATGCCTCTTCGAAAACATTTCACAAAAAACATGTATTTTTCTGGCTTGTAAATGGATATAGCCCCTTAAGCTAACAAAAATACCCTCATCCCTTGTTAGATAAAATATGCAGATATTATACACGTACTCCGCCGGAGATCAATATTTACTAGAAATTCTGACCGGGAAGTTTACTTTTAATTTAGCAGAGCATACAAAAACTCGTAGCTGTATAGCTAGCGTCTACAACTAGTTTTTATGTGGGCAGAAAAAGTAAATAATAAATATGGTAAACACGTGAACAAACCAAATGCCTCGTGATAGCCTTTGCATGCAGGTAGGTAGGTACGTACGTACGTACATACATACATACATACATACATACTCACACACAAATATACACACATATATTACTTTTAGTTTTATTATTTTAATATCAGTATAATTAGTAGCTGGAAAATGTAATAAAAATTTAATATTTGTCAGATGCAGATTGAACATTTTTTATCGGCTTATCGATCGCCATGCACGAACAAGTTTAGCACGTGATCAGCAATCAGCTCATACTGAGTTCAAAATTATGTCAGTCTTGGAACTTATGACTTTTTTTTAGCAGGACTTGTACCAATTTTAAAATATCATCAAGTCGTACACCCACCTACTCGTCAAGAAGCGCGGCTAAACATCAAATATAATATTATATATCTCTCTACGATCAAGTGCCATATTAAACGCTTATAATATCAATAGCGGAAAGGAAGTAATTATAATCAAGTTATAATAACCGCTCTAAAGTGTAATTTATAGTGCTGACTAACTTTTTTTTACTAATACACATACATATGTACACAATTATTGGTATAAATATATTGTTTACAGTTAATGAAATTAATTCATTGCACGCAAAAATTAGTGTACTAGCGGAATAGCGCTAGAAATTAGTTATTTTGCAATTGCGAAGCTCTAATCTTTCGCATTATTGCCATTTCGGGCATACAATTCCGTGCATTTTTTCATAGCTTTAGCAATTAGTGCTTTTGCCATTAGCTTACAAAGTTTAAAAATCCGCACACACACGCACGTGCACTTAAAAAGTAGCAAAACAAAAACAAGTGAGAAATGCGGCAACGTGATCAAAATATTGCCAGAACTTCGTTGAAAAACAAACAAATCGATGATTGTAGTGTAAAGCATACAAAACTGAAAAAAAGTAGTCATAATAACAATAATGACAAATGTCTAATGTATTTAACTTAAATAAATTAATGAAAATTATGGTAATTACAATTTGTTGCATTTTATTTTGTTTTGTTCGTGCTTTGGATCTTGTTCTCAATATTTTCGAACGTGTACAAGTGCAGCCGCGAAAAATTTTTAGTTGGAAATTATTTGAGTTTTGCTTTTCGAATGCTTTGTAGCACATAAAGTAGCGAATTCTGCACGATCAAATACTTATTAATACTTATTTCGGCAGAGAAAGAACAAATGCAAAGAATTGATTGAAATCGCCTGACACCGCGCCAAGTTGGAAATGTTTTGCAAAAACAAATTTCGAATATCGAAGAAGACTGTCACATACAAAAATTGAATTTACTGAATCTTTATGTCCTGTGCAGAGTTTGCCACGATTTCGATCTGAAAATGTTCACATTCCTTTTAACTCTGCTCATTTGCCGGAACCGCCAATATCGGTCAAAATGAAGTTCTTGTATCGAAAACATTTTTATTTAAAATATATTTTCTTGAAATTTGGCACAGATTGTTGTCCTAGGTAATATCCGAGCCACTTCTTTAGACGGAACCAGTATAGCGTATAGCTGTCATTTAAAATCGACTAATCAAAATTATGACCGATTTATTTTTGTATCATTTTATGCTTCTCATAGCAAAATGCACCTGTGAGGGATATTATAGTTTCGTTTCAGTCAAAGTTAACGTTTTTTCTCGTTAATTTTTGAGTTGAGGTTTGGTATGATCCAGAAAATATTACCACTGAACGTTATACTTTAGAAGTCCATGTGAGAAGGAGAGAGATACCTAAGAGGCTAGTTTATTTCTAATTTTGTTTCAAAATATGATTGAGTAATCTATTTTAAAGTAAATAATGATGCAATGTAGGAAGTAGAAGTGGTTGCTGCTCCGTTTTTAAATTTTACTTTAAGAACTGAATTTTCTTGTATTTGATAAAATTTTCTCCAAAGATAGACTGTGCTACACTCATTGTTTATTTTATTTTATTTTTTTAAGTTTTAGGACAAAAGGAAGGCGAATTTAGTTTATCATCCGTAATACAAACTTTTTCTGAGTGCCGTGAAAAAGAAGTTAGTGTTTGTTTCGCCTCGATATCTAAATATTTGTGCAATTTATTTTTGTTCAAGGAAGCACAAAATTCTTTTATGGAGGTTCCTTTCGATAAACGGGACACATGCAAATTGCTGTATAAGCACAGCGTGGCAAAAAGAGGGAGGAAAGCTAGGTATGGTCTATATGCGCGTAGGCAGAGGCTCGGCACAACCTGCTAAACATCTATTGTAAAACTAATTCTGCTCTATGGTGCATGTCGTAATGTGGACAGGCGTACGGAAATCCACCTACCGGAAGCCAATGGAAAGGATTCAGAGGGTCGCTCGAGAGCTTTAAAAATAACTTCAACGGTGGCTATTGAACTGGTACTAAACCGGCCACCTCTAGACCACTTCGCTGAAAACTCCGCAACAAAAACGACTAATGCAGAAGAATAAATTACATATAGAACCTTTGGGCATAGCTCGGTGAGTAATAGCAGCTGGCCAAATCCCACTTTCAACTGGAAAAGAAGCTTTTAAGTAAACATAGAAAATGAAGGCTGCTGTAAATGCTTGTTAAAGGCTACGCGCATCATTTTAAGTTGCCACACCACTGCAATATATTTCAACCTGAGGTCTTTGTTATTACAAAAGCCGGGGAGCCAGCCTCAAATGCATCTGCAGACAATCCCAAAGTCAACATCTCTCTCTCCTTCTCAAAAGTACATAGACATACAAGCCGCAATAAAGGCAGTAACATCGTATCGCAAATCTGCCAAAAGTGTCTTCGGAAGCTGTCACTGCCCAGTGGCAAGTGTTGCCAGAAGCAAGCAAATTCACTTCTACTGGGTGCCAGACCACAAAGAGAAATGAAATAGCGGGCGAGCTTGTCTAGAATGGTGTACGGCTATCATCCTAAAATGTGATCAACATTGAGAAACTTGCATTGTCTAAACGGCGATTTCGACATAAGCATGATAAAGAAAATCATAACTAGATGGCACGACCTACCAAGGTGATCAAAAGTACACAAAATTCCTTTTAGCACCTGAGAGAAGAGACTGCAGGAACATACTAACTGATCACTGTCTGGTGGCACGTGTGTCGCAGGATGGGGCCGGTAGAACCAGAAGACTGCAGGAAATATCTTCACCAGGGCACCAGGGAAACAATGGAGCACTCTTGTGCACTTGCATAACTACGCGTTAAGAAGGAGGAGGTATCGATAGTGAGCGCAGGCATCCTAAACGATGACTACACCTCTTGGACCTAGCGCTTGAACTCCATCTGGTAGGTATTTCAAAGGATCAAACTGGTCTATGCGTGTCTTATTGGCCTACCAGATTAACCTAACCAAACACATTGCTTTTACATATTACATATTACCGTTAGCAAATAGAGCTTTGGAAGAAAGAATTTAATTTTTAATTTTATTCATTGCCAAGTATTGTGCTGACTGTCGTCGTTTTGGGTCTAGAATTGTTGGTTCTAACAACGCAAGTGTTAGCCGAATAAAAATTATTTCTTTAAACACTTTATACTAAGTATTGGTAAAACATTTGTTAATTGTGTTCATTTCTGTGTTCATTTAAGAACATTTGCCAAGATTGTTTTACAAGTCAGCTGTTTAACTTCGTACAGCGATTCTCGAGAAATTGTTGAGCTGAATGTGGTTTTATGTAAATAGTGATTAGCTTTTAAAGCAATAACGAAAGACGATAGAATAATAATAGAAATATTTATAGAAACTTGTTAAATGCTGCAAACGGTCTGATAGCAGCGTTGTAAACACATATCTGGTGATACAAATTTTTACAAAAGTAGTAAAGAATTTTTTCAATAAAAAATAATGTATTACTTTTCTAGTAAATACTTCACTTTTCAAATGCTAATTTATATTTTAAATAGAATTAATACAAATTTTCCAAACAAATGTTAAGGCTTCTCAAAAATATTCTTTCGAAAAAACTTTCAGAATATCTCATATACCCTTATATTCATATGTATACCCAAATATGCCCGTATGAAGTATTACCTCATTTATTTAGCGTCAAGTTAAGTGAAGAAATAATTTAACAAGAATGTAATTGAATTATTTCATTACTTAAAACTTTCAATATTGCTCAATTCTGCTCAGGTCTAATCTGTTCGATGCCCACACAGACGTTTTCTTTATCTCATCTCTTCCTTTTTACTTACAAATTTCCAACAAGTGGAAACCTAAAATTTCTTTAAAACTTCGGAATTTTTTGCTAAAGCATAAAAATTTTTATCTTTAACTAAAATCATAGGAAAATTTTCATTACTGTAATAAATATAAGAAGAGAAATGTATAAAGTTCTTATCTATTGCTAATTTTTTAAATTTTGTTTCCAAGTTAACTTATAGTATTATTCGCCACAACGTTAGCCATTATTACCCTTAAGTTCGCATATTTGTACGCAGGCGAAATTTCGGCTCCAGACGAGTGATAAGCGATTATTCACTTAATACATATATTTTTGCATTGCTTTGGTGTTGAATATTGAAATTTCCTAGAAACGAGTGATAAGACATCGCTGTACACAAGAAACACAATGCCATATGTACTATACATAGTATGTATGATGTACGTATCCACCTAGCCGAACGAAGGTACATTATAGTCATACATATGTATACTATACTATATGTATACTATATGTATGAAAATTGAGAATCAGTAACAACTTTACTATCAGCACATAAAATAATAACAATGCCATACAAAAAAGAATATAAAGCTGCCAGTTACCAATTAATCGTATAGCCTTTCATATATATATTTATGTATGTTGAAATGTATACATAATTCCTTATAAATATTATATATTAATCTATTAATTTCGTAGCACTGTTGCCATAATCAGTTTGCTTTCGCTTTCAATCGGTTATCTCGTTTAACCCATGCGATTGTCCGCACTGACGCTAATCAAAGCGCTCAGACAACCGATTAATGTAATGCAACTTTAATCATTTAGTGGCTCTTGACGGGAGTCATAAAAGTAACGGCAATTACGGGCGCATAATAGGTTTATAGCTGCCGCTGGATGCATTAAACGTTCAAAGTGTCGTTGTTTTTTTGGTAAATAATTTCTTTATAGCTGATTCAATTGCCAAAGAGGTAATTAGGGTGTGGGTAGATATGCGTACTTATACGTAGAGGAAGTCCTGCACTCCGTTGGAAAGGCCAGGCGGAGAAGGGCTTTTCTTCGCTTGAAATCTTCCATTTTGCGCTAAGAAGAAACGATTGGCGCGGTGATGTTAACACGCCAGTATAACGAGGAAAAGCCTAGTACCGACTATGATTTGAAATGCAATTATTCTCCTTCTCCGTCTTCCAAATACAATTATTACTAAACGAAAATTTGTCATCAAATGTTACCAAAAGGCCAAAGCCTCTCTTTACGGAAAAATTGGACTTACTATACTAAACACAGAAAGTTTCTATAACATTATTACGAAAATAATACAAGGGTACCAAGGGTACATGGACCTGATTTACAAGGCCGTCATCGATTTAGAACTTGAATAACCAATTTAATATGACCTTTCAAGATAAATAATAAATATTTAAAGTAGGATATTTGTAATAGTTTTAATTAGTTAGAATTAGGCACTAGAGTTTACAGTTTGAATATACTAAATAACGTTATGTAAATCAATTACTCTGTTTCAAAGCACAGCTCGTGTAAATATAATTAAATACCGCGTGATTTATAATAAGTAGTCATTATATATGCAAGATGCAGTCTTGTGATTTTTTTAAGAAAAATCCCCGGGGGGAATAATTAAAATAACTGTACATAACAAACACCCGCACTAAAACCGATTAAAGAGTGATATATAGCGGTTTATGTTAATTAAAAAAATATATATAACATTTTATCTCTAAAGTCATTAACAGACCGCAAAATATATTTAGAATGAAATTACTACACCCATTAAGATAGCGACCAGATAGGCTTAAAACTTAGTATGTTTCGAGCCGACAAAGTCAAGTGTATAAATTTCAGAGTTATTGAGCTCACGAAAGTGTGACTCACCACTCATCAAGTTATTCCGATTATGTGCAAGGGAAAGCAGCTATTCGAAAGGTTTGCTATATTAACTAGTCGATAAATGCGCTAGACATCCAACAGGATAGACATTCACAAAATAACAGTAAAAATAAATTGATCAAGCTATCTGATACTTTTAAGGTATCAAAGGATCATGTTGGACACATCGTTTCTAAATCTTTGATTACGTGAAAGCTCTGTGAAGATCCGGTTCCAATCATCCGAGTGGGCTGTAAGCGACAATGTGCAGTCAGAGTGTGGAAACACATAACAGGTTATGGTATTTATGTTTTGGGGTACGTATCTGGAAAGGGAAAAAATATCAACCCTAGTTTTATATTATGATATGGAGCCACCGAAGGAGTGGTTTTCAAGCAAGTCAAGAAACGAATCAAATTTGAGTGAATAGGGCGTCGATAATCAGACCGCATCATCCAGATTTGGCACTTAGTAAATGACCTCAGCAGAATAAAATATATTTCTCTCATCGGGCGTTGCGCGAAAATATTTGGCGTGACTTTCCAGGTGCTCGGAGACCACAGACCAGCCGCTCGTTCGTTAGCTAGGAACTGCCTCTACCGAATCCTGTCGGTGCGCGCACGCTCCGAAGTACAGTCGCAGCGGAAGAAAATCAGTCATATTACTTTCCGAAAAAAACCCTGCATGATCAGAAAAGACTATATTTTCACGTATTTTAATAAAAAAAAATTTATTTCTTCAAAAAAGGATTATCTGCTAATGCAGCATGTCAGCGCCTAATGCAATATTCGAAACACTTGTCTTAAGCCTTGGTTAGGATGATCTTCAGTTCCATCAGCGAGTTCTCAACTACGTTGTCTAGCATCTTTTGCGACCTTAATTCGGAATCGTTTGTGCAAAAAAACCAGGTTCTTTCGTACGAATCTAGCACTAACAAGTTTTCATATACAAAATAATAACCAAAATGTGTTGAGTCGATCTATAAATGATGTTGAGATCCTTTGCTATCTTTGATGCTAACATGGCAATATTCAAGCACTATTTCTTAAACTTTTCTGATGTTATCGTCATTAATAGAGGATGGATGTATGTATGACACAAGTTTCCGATGACTTCAGTGAATAGTTTGTGCCACTCAGATATTTGGGCTTAGTAGACTCCCCAAAACACTTTTGCAATATTTTCAATAATTCCGTAGCCGTGGTTTATGCGTGTAGTTTGAATAGACCAGTTTGTTACAAATTTGTTCAGATAGTATATTATTTATAAATTTTTGTATGAGAAAGCTGCCTAAACAATATAACTTGAGTTAAGCAACTGGTGAGAGTTAAGAAAATTGTTTTGATTGGAGGAAGTTAAGCCTTTGGAAATAGCAATTTGAATGTTTAAGACACAATGGAAACAAATAAGTTACATATACATGGAATGTACCATAATCCATTTTCAGTCGATCGAAGAGATAAAACAAAATTAAAGGAACTGTAGGCCATCTCAAAAAGTGCTTATGAAAAATGTTTGGAGAACTAAAAAAATCGTTTGAATAAGTGTTTAACTTCTGGTGGGCATTACTTTGAAGGCGACAAAATAAATATTGATAAATAATTAAATATTTTGCATTTTTATTTACGATTTCTGTGTCCTTTTGGGACAATGTATATAATTTGTAATAGCTGCTGATCTAACCACTATCGGGGGAGAGGCGGATAGGCTTAAGGTTCGGCTACCCTCGTCCTCGAGGGTCAAGAAACCTACAGGTTATGTAGACGAAAACTTAGCTCCTTAAGGTATTACATTAAGAATTTTGCGGTGTCTTTGCGGTGACACCTCAGAAAAAATGCCCACATTGAAAGTGCATACAGGATCTTCTTCTTCTTTATTGACGTAGACACCGCTTACGCGATTATAGCCGAGTTAACAACAACTGTAAAAAAATACGTGTTTTAGTTAAAACCTCATCTTAGAACTTGGGCGAAAGAAAAAAATTCAAAATTCCATTTTCGGCAGACATTTTTACCAAAAAATGAAAGTTGCACTGAAAATTAGGCGGCATTTTTTTCCAAATAGTTGAAATCGAAAAAAAATTCTTCGTCCAAGTCCAAAAGACTTGTGTAAAATTTCAAAGATCGGTTGAGCAGTTCTCGAGAAATCTTGCTAACCGACTTCAACAACACAGTTTCGAGAAAAACGCGTTTAAAGACGGCGCCCTTAACCTAGCTAAACTCGAGCTCAAAAGTTCTCAAGGCTGTATCTCCGAAATTATTACTCGGATCATAAAATTTAGCACAATACTCCAGAAGTGTTGTGGAATTTAATAAGACAATAAAAAAAATGTTTTTTGTTTTTAAACGCGTAAACCCTTAAGCGATTTACCTTTAGTAGAAACATAAATATCTAACGAAGCATACGTAATAATTAATGAAATAGAAAATATTATGATGTAAAAATTAATTGAAAACGATGTCACTTTACTTTGTAGTCTATAATAGCTATCTACATGTATAAATACCATTTCGCAATACCTACCAAAAAGGTGGTTACAATATAATATTGGCCTCAATTCAAGCAACTCGATGAGCTACTCAAATTCTAAGAATACGAGTATGATAATAGAAATTCTTGCATTATATAGAATAATATTCTAGAAGTTCGATTAACCACGTTATTAGTTTTTATTTCAGAAACTTTTAAATAGTACGTTTGCAAAGTCATGCCCACCACAGTGTGTTCTTATAAAATTTGTTGAGCAATCCATCAAGGTTTGTAACAAAACTGTGCACATTTCTACCATTAATCAATAATTAGTATTAGTATTATTTCAATTATATTGCTCATTACTCGAATAGGAAACTGCGCATAGCGAACCACTTGCAACGAAACATTTGAGCACCTCAGTTATTTATGACTTGATAAGATAATATTTATTCCAAGAATTTGCAGTGGCAATTATAAAAAATACGAATCGTTTGGAAAGCTGTGGAAATTGCATGAATTATAACAGGAAAAAAGCACACCCCTCTATTGGAGGTTCGACTGGGCATGCACTTAAAAACATGTACCTACTTGTATATACATAAAAACATATGCAAATCTTGTCGTACGATTTTGCTAATAAACAGAATGAATGAGAAAGCTATTTGAATTTGTATTTACATAAAAACAATTGCAAATACATACACACGTGTGTAAGTTATGTTAATTTGCATTTAAGTACGCATGAACCTAAGTTGCAATCGATTGCATAAGCAAATGGCTTTAGGAAAATTAAATCGTTTGCAAATAATTTGTAATTTCAGCAACGGAAGTGCATGCTTCCTGGTCAAAATTCCTCGTAAAAGCATATTTATCTAAAGAACTTCACGTGACTCGCATTCGCTATCTACTTTCGCTTTCTTATCTCAGTCATTACTGTGACTAATTATCGTTTATCGTGTGACTTCTGTTTAATTTTTTCTAAAATGCGCACTTATAATTAACCACACAGCGTTATTCTTTATCGCTACTTTGCGGGTTATTTTTAACGAAAAAACAACAAATATCTTAACTTGGCTCCATTGAAAGGAAGTGGGCGTGGATAGCACGATCGTTTCAAACGCTTGCGACTTGCCTTTAGATAATGAAATATGCAATAAAAGCATGACTCGAAACTTTTATGTTTAATATTGACTCGGCTGTTAGAAAGTAAAATAAATAGCTTTTATATGAGTTTTATATAATTAAAACAAACATTATTTGTTGAGTAGTCATCTTGTGGATTTCTCATCATTTTTTAAGTCATTGATTATATGCTTATACATATGTACTTGTAACTAATAAATAACTAGTATTATAAGGGGCTTCTCTAGACTACAGTCGTGAGTTTCGAAAGTTTTTAGGAATTGATAAAATAAAATCTATTGACGCATTTATCCTATCTTTCATATTTAAAGAGTACAAAAAATGCATTCGCCGTCATTCGCAGTACTCGTCGTCACGTTTTCCACTCTTGTGATAATTTTTATAATTACAAAAATGACGGGGTTTTGATTAGTACAAATCAGATTATTATGGGAACCAACAAAACTGAAACAAAATTCATAAATGAAACACAAAAACTAAAAAAAAAAATTTCATTAATTTCATATTTTTTTAATATTACATAACAGAAAATTTAAGTTGGTGTGGTTTCTCACGATAAAGAGATATTTAAGAGGTTAGATGGGTTTAAGGGTTTCAAAAAATAGAATGTTTATTGTCTTAATTTCTAGAACACTTCTAGAATATTATCCTAAATTTTCAAGTTAAAGTTAGTTTCGGAGGTACAGCCTTGTCAACTGGCGCTTGACTAGGCTCCGTCCTTAAACGCATTTTTCTCGAAACTGAAGTCGGTTGGCCAGATTTCAAGAGAACTGCTCAACCAATATTTATGAAATTTTACACAGGTCTTTGAGATATAATTCTTAAAGACTTGGACGAGGGATTTATTTTCGATTAGAACTATTTAAAAAAAAATCGCGAGATTTTCACTGAATTTTAATTTTTTGGTAAAAATGTGTGCCAAAATTCCAATTTTCAGTTTTTTATCGTCCAAGTTCTAAGTTAAGGTTTAAATAAAAAAAACATATATTTTTCACTTTAGATGAACCTGTAAGGAGTTATCCTGCCAACTCGCGCGCATCTTTTTTTTATGTGTCACCGGAATTGGCGTCGCAATTTCTTTGTTAATAGTGAATGTTTGCAACAACAAAAAAATCTAATAAAAAATTTCATTCAATTCAATTCAATTCATTTCAATTTTTTCAAGAAAAAATTTTGAAAAAAGACCGGGGGAAACCCATGTAACACCTTAAAGAATATTCGTGCCAAATTCTATGTAAATCAACATAGAATAAGTTAAGATAAAACCGGCCGGAATGATACGACACTAAAAAGCCTATAACTTTGTAATTAATTTGATTTTTTGTTTTCTTTTGTGGTCATTATTTTGAAAATCTAAAGTATAGAAATATGATTTTCCAAAATTGCCCAACACAAGAAAGAAAGAATTAGATACTTTTATTTACATTGAAATCCCCTAATACGGACAGTCCTCATAGCCGCACATCTCACATTGTAATATTACACATAATTTCATGATTATCACATATTTTCAATATTATTTTCATATAAATGAAATTCCTATAACCGGACATAAGTTCGTTCAAATGACCGGATACGAATACTATTTTAGTAAAATTGCGTTCAAATTATTTTTACTCCTGGCTGGTATTGTCTCGCATATATTTATTCAGTAGAAGTATAGTTCTGAACTGCAGCTTCTGACTGTAATAATACATTTGAAACACTCTCTTTAGAAGGTCAAAAACACTGTGTAACCGGTTATGGGGAATTTCACTGTACTACCTAGCATCCAATTTATTTATACTGGACCGATGTCTATATGATTTAATCTCTTATCAGCTTCCTTTCGTACTCCTGCTGATCTATTTTTATAACAACCTATGCACTGAAAAGTGGTATTAACTAATATAGCGTATATATATGGGTCTAACCACGCTGATATTGAGAGAAAAACCACAAAATTAATAGGTGTTACACCCAACAACATAAACACAATAACTAACCGCAATTTCTTCAATTACTAAATAACCCAGTGGATGGAGGTACCACATAGAACTTGTTTAAAGCTGCCGATCTCCTTCATTTGATTCGATCTGATGCTGAAAGCAAAAAAAAAAAAAAACACTAAAAATGGTGGTAAAGTCAATACACTTTTCATCGTGGAGTTAAAATAGACAAAGTCTTACGAAATATGAATAAATAAATTGCATTCTTGTTAGTCTATTATTGGATAGACGAAAAAGTCTTTTCGTATTTTCTCAATACAGTCGTATATCTCCAGTTCTACCAATCACAATGTGTCGTACCATATAGTGTTGGAAAGGTGAGTTTTTAAGCTTTTTTTAACGAAAAGCAGTTCGGGAAATTTGAAAGAAAAAAAAAATTTGCTATTCGAAAATGAGAAAAAAAGAATAATTAAGAAATTCGCTATAATTTAAAAATTTTTGTAAAAAAGGGAAGAATGCCGCGCTAGCAACCAATGAAATTTGTGAAGTTCACGATGCTGTAGCACAACAATGGCTCACTTGCTTCCGTTCTGGAAATTTCCATTTAAATTGATGAAAGTTTTACACTGATGGAATAATGTCTCTAGCGGAAAAATTGCAAAAAATTGGTCTACCAAAATGGTACATATTTTTTAGTATAAATATAAAAAAATTAGTAGAAGTTTGATTAGAAATACGAAAAGACTTCGTCGAAAATATTGTAGTTAACATTTAAATCGGATAGAGATTTTGGCCTACTGTTAAGTACCGTGTGACAATGACTGCTCAAATTTGAGGTTTCAGAAAGGCTCTCTAATAGGAGTTGCACTATTAAGTGTATTTTATATGTTTTTATCGGTTTCAATAATTTTACTGTGCGAGATACATGTTCTTAAATGTAAAGAAAATAATGTTACTCATACGCCCTACAGCACATATAGCTTTAAGCCCTCAACAGGCTAACTTAAATTTGCCACACACTTTGTAACACCCTAAAGGAGTTAACGTTTTGTTTTTTTTTCTTTTTTATATCTAGCCCAATTAATTATTATGAAAAATAAACAAGTTTATAAAAAAATTAATAGTAATCTTGAAAATTTGTTATATTTTTTTTCGTCATAAAACTTATGATTCAACCTTCATCTGGCCTGTACTGTATGAAGATATGCACTCTGTTGATATATGTATAAAACAAAGTTGTAATTTTTTCAGATAAAACTATTGTTTGGTATTTCATTTCATTGATTTTTTGATTTACGACCCCGAAATATTTAATAACGTCCAAATAATGACAAACAGTGCATTCATAATACAAATATGTACATAAAAAAATAAACAGCAAGAAAATACCTGCAAGTTTGTAAATACCTTGACGCTAATTTATAAGACAAAGTAACCGCTACGTGTGGTCACAAACGTCATAACGTGGGTGAAGGTGAGTTATTTTTAAACTGTTATTACGGTTGGAGCTTTATAAAAAGTAAGTTGATTGTCATGTGAGAAGGAAAAATATTTATCTCAGCGATGTCCACCACTCAACAAAAGTTTTGTTGTAAAATTCTTAAGGTACTTATTTGACAGCTTTCCCCAACGGATTTCCATATCGAATCCAGTCAGAGGTCAAAGTGCCGTACATCATAATATTTATTAGTTGAGCGTTGAGATAATATTATTGCGCAAAAGACAAACTTGCTATCTATGAACGCATACAAAGAATATACGAATACCCCCCAATAACAGACTCGAAGGCATTTCACTGTTATTTAAATTAGAAGCCGAAGAATTTCAAGTGTTTCTAGCCACGACGAGTCACCTCTTCCAAGGTTAGCGCATCGCCTACAAACGCTCATAGCTATTTCCAACATTTATATGCGCGTCTTCAGCTGACGCGACCGGTGGTTATCTGTGCCACACGCCGGTGATAAACGCACCATGCGCGCCTGTTGTCTGCAGCCCCCTTTACAGCGCTATTGCCGCCCAGACACTGGTTCATGCCACGCGCGTGGCTGTTTTCCACTTTTTTTCCACTTCTTTTAATGAGGCCAACAGGAGTCACGCACATATACACACATAGGTATATCTACGTGGTGGTTTACTAGTGATGCAAAAGCACAGCGATTGGCGAAAATCGTAGGAGTGGCACAACAACAATAACGCTGCAACAAAAGCGAAAGAATAAACTGAGCGCACAGGAAAGTGTTGTTGGACACCAAGGTGTTGTTGGGCAGGTAGTGCTGGTTGTTTGTGGGTTGAAGAGATGGAAAAAAATGTTTTCATGCTTAAGGAAATGGGAAGGCGTCATTCTAATTATAATGCTTACTTATGTACACACATACATATGTACATACTTGTACGTATGGAGTGTTGCAAATACACGCCTCGTGTAAAAGCTAATTATGCAATTTAAACTGAAAAAAAAAGAACAGAAATATTCCGACTTAATTGCATCAGCTAAATATGGTATGCTCATCACACTGACGGCGCTTGTGGAAACGAATACACATTTTATAGCTTCTCTCTTTATGGATGCTAACTGTAAAACGCAATTGGCTCATACCGCCCACATGTGAAACACTACGACCATTCCTCTCAATTCCGTTCTCTCACATGCAACGCCGCTCGCCCTCTTCGAAAGTACAATATATAACGAAATGCCCTTGAGTTTGTCCTTTTCACCCTCAAACAAAAGCCAACACACATATTATTCGTTCTTTATTCGTGATGTTTAGGTTTGATGTGGTATTTTTCAGTTTTGGCCAGTTCCTTCATTCGTGGTTTGCTACAAAGTCAGTGTATGGATGACTGAAATTAGCGAGTAAACTCAGAAACAGAATTCGAAATTTAGGCTCTCCACTGAAGTGCGTGAAGACGTGGTCAAGTGAGAGTCAAAGTTACCAATACATATGTACTTACGGTAAGCATGTATGCATGGAAAATCTGCAAAGAGCGGCAACTGTGTTGGAACCGAAAAGTTGCTACCCGCAATACTGAGCAGAAAGCACAAAAAGCTTTCTTTGCCTGTCATGGGACCAACAAAACAGTATACTATATAAAAAATTTTTTGTGACGATAATGATTACCAGATAGACAGAAACAGCTGGTATAACAGTAAAGAAGGCTTGGCCGAAAAATGAAGAAAAGCCAATACTACAAAGAGCAGCAACAAAAAATACTAAACAACTAGGGGCTATAAAAAGACGTGAGCACAGTCGCGTACATATGTATTGAGAGTGCGCGAGTTTGCTGGGTGGTATTGGTCTGGACTGAATGTGACCGTTTCAATGAATGACTGCCGCTGTATTGACTGATGCCAACAACCCGTGACTCTCTCCAACAAAGTGTCGACCAAAGTGATTACGAGGTATAATGTAGCTATAAAGACGTGCACGTGTATATCTGTATAGATGCATATATGCATATGACTGCGCTAATGCAAAGTATGACGCGTTTGTTGCCTTGGCGCGTGTGGGTTTTATGGATTTGAAAAAAAGGAAGAGAAAAAAAGTACCGACACAAGCTTTTAACCCAGTGCTTGTTTATCTACATAAATTGACAAAAAATACCAAAAATAAGTAAACAAATAAAAGGTGTATATTACAGTGGTGGCGTGGAAAAAATAACTTGCAAATAAATTGAATAACGAATTAAAATAAAGAGTTGTAAGTTAATCATAGCAAGAAGTACCATAATTAAATCATAACACTTTTATCAGTTCTTTAAACTAAAATTCAACTGAGTTTAAAGAAATATCAAAAGTCAAATTAATTTTTATATCACTTCAAATAATTGAGTACTTATAACGAAGTGGACAAGACTGTAATGAACTCATTCCGTTGCATACTTTTAGGCACACAAGTTTTTAGATACGAAAATAAGCGAAAAACTTCTTAAATTTAAAAAATATTATAAATACGCTCGAAAAAAAAAATTAATGCATATTTATAGCAAGATAAAAAATAAATGTACATTAACACATTACAACAATAACAAAAAACATATGTCCAGTGCCTCCAACAGCGCTTCAACACAGCTATGGGTCTATTTATTAAACAATTTTCAGCGGCAATTTGGTTTAACAATGTTGTTTATCTTGTGGTTGCATACAAAAATTTTAATTTGTTTAATATATGCTTAAAAAATTAGAAAAAATAAATTTTCTATAGTGCATAATTGTTCAAAAACATGCCATTTGTATGAGGTAAATTAAAATTAGAATTTTTTTTTTGTCACGAGGACGAATTTTGTAGAAATTTTATAATACAAGGTGTACAGGGAAGCAGCACTTCGATTTCTACGTAAAAGTCGAAAATTTTGTGTCTGATTGGTGTACTAAAAAAAAAAGACAGATATTTCTTTAGGTATGGTGTAAACAAATTGCCAGAAAGGGGAAACTTGTTTAAAAAGTATTGGTCAATAACCTGAATAATTGATTTTTTACTTCCCCATTCAAAAATTAAATCCTAATTTTCACATAAACAACGCTTATTTCATACTGGTACACCAGTACGTGTAGACAAGTTTCTAATTTTGAATTACAAAATAGAAAATAGTCAAATTGACAAATATACATATGAGATTTATACGTTAAAAATGTTATAAATGACTATTGAAATTATGTTTAACTTTGGAAAATTATTGCTTTGGTAAAACGTTATTCATATGGAAATCCGAACATTTTATATAACTTTAAAATTTTTGATTTTAAATTACTTTATTACAAATTTCTTATTTATTATATTATGCTAGGTAGTTCTGGTGTAAAATAATATTTTATTTATTTAAACATCAACTTATCAAGTGCTTATAGCAAATTAACGAAATTAGTGCTAGAATTAAGCATTTTATATATTCTCTTTATTGCTATCCGTCTCATCTTTTTTACCTTTCTGTGTGCATTTTTCCAGTAACACATCAATTTCGTCGCATTGGCTTGATATGTCTTGAATAGCATCTTGAAATGCATCCAGTGTATTGAGAAATTCTTTTAGATATATTGCACTAACACGTAACTGCTTTTCCTTTTGACGTAATATTTCAAATTCATTATTTTTATGATAGTAATCGTAGTTATTTATGCAAAAATGAGTTTGTTGTTGCAAATCAGTGACTTTTTCCATTGCCTGTTCTATGTAAGCATTCATTGTGTTGTCTGAAAATACTGCATATTTTTCTTTAATATATTTACGGATAGAATATATCACAAAACTTACCTGTTATAACTTATAACAAAATAAAGAAACGCAAACTCTAATTAATTACACTTTTGAACAATTTTACGCCAAAACTATAATTGCGCGGGTACTAGTTGTCAAAATTTGATCGAGATTAATAACTGTAGCTGTGTTTCGTATGCAGCTAATTTATCATCAGCTGATTCGCGAATATGCTCAATTAGTTACATTTATTTTTGTAACTTTATACAAAAATGTGTCTTATTATCTCAATAATTTTTGGAAATGTAAATGAATCATATTTATTGTTATTAATTATCCTAATTAATGCTGTTAATTTAACTACCAAATAGAAAGTACGGCATCTCTGTTGCTAACTTGAATTTGTTTTGACATTTATCAAAATTACTCCAAAATTAATTTTCGTGAGAATCGTAGCACGTGGTGACAGCGCAAAAGTTTCCAAACAAAGTGTTTTTAATAGTGTTATTAAATAGAATAAAATGGTAATAATGAAAACTAAAAAAGTTAAGAAGAATTTTAAACCACGAAAATTTCAACATGCAACTAAAGAAGAGGAAAACGCGGACGTCGTACGTGAAGTAATCCCCAAAGATGTCCGTATCATAGCCCAGGAAGTGCAAATTGTGCGTTCGCTTGCATGTAATGATCTTAACAAACGTAATCGCCAAATCCGTAAGCTACGCAAATGGCTGCAAATACGGGCACGTAGTTCTTTTCCTTTCTCAGAGGAGGATTTTCTGCGCATTTGGAAAGGCCTATACTACAATATGTGGATGTCAGACAAACCATTGGTGCAAGAAGATTTGGCCGAACAATTAGGAAAATTAATTGAATGTTTCGACGGCGATGTGGCAACTAGTGTGAATTTTTTCGGCGCGTTCATGAAAACAATGTGCAATGAATGGTTTGGCATTGATCAATGGCGTATTGACAAATTCATGATGTTGGTACGACGAATGCTGCGTTATATGTTCCGTGTTTTGAGTGGCACTGGCTGGACTAAAGACTCCATACAATTATTTAATGAACATATGCAAATGACAGTTTTGGCTGAGGAAAGCCCCGCTATAGGCTTGACTATGCACTATCTAGACATTTTCTTTGAAGAATTGGCAAAAGTATCTGAAGGTAAAATTAACGCCGAACAAGTGGGGAACTTCGTGCTTCCATTTGTAACTTATATAGCTAAAGGCCGCAATGCTAAACTGATATCGCACTGCCGATCACAAGTGTTGGAACATTTACTGTATCAAAGTACTTTGGGCCGTGAATATTCCGAAAAATTTAATGCGTGGAAACTAATGGGTTTCCCCACTGAGTCAATCAACGACTTAGAATTAGTTGAGGATGATGCGGAGGAAAACGTTGAAGGCGAAGAAAATGAAAGAGCGGAACTACAGTCCAAAGAGAAATACTTAGATCCACGTGCAGGAAATGTGGATGTGTTCATGCCTGAGCTGCCATTAAATGCTAAATATGTGATTGATGAATTGGAAAGACTTTTATATAAAGATGAGGATATTACCACAAAAATTAGGATGCGTTTGCGTAAGCTATTGGAGGTTTTCAAAACCTATCAGGGTGGTGAATTTCCATTGGGAATAAAGAGTATGCCGCGCTTTAAGGCAGACAATGAAAAACCACTGATGAAAGAAAAAATAGAAAAATTAGAAAATGTTGAAAACGAACTGTTTGGTGTTGGACGAAAATTAAAGCAATTGAACAAAAGAAAACGCCGCAAGTTGCTCAAATCACTGAATTTCAGCGAAGTCGATGAGTCAAATTTCGATGAAACTATTATGAAAGCTTTACCCAAGCAATACCTAAAGGAAAGGAAAAGAAAATCGAATGCGTTCATGGATAACTGGGTAGAAGAAGAATTAGGTGCAGAAGATATATTGCCAAAGAAGAAACAGAAAAAGAAGAAGAACAAGGCCGAAAAATCTAACGGATTTACAGATCTTGAAGCAGAAGAGACTAGTAATATTGATGGCATTAAAGACAACGCTCAAGATGTAGACGACCGCAAGGTTCCAACACAAAGTGACAAAATAGAGGATGAAAAACGGCCAAAAACACCAAAAAGTAAAGACCTAACTACCGCACAGGCAACAACAACAGAACAGCAGCAAGAAAACGTTGATAACAATCCTAAAAAGGAAAAAGAAGGTTCAGCTAAAACCGCTAAATCAGAGCGGGATACGCCATTGGCAGAAGGCGAAATAGAATACTTCATACCATCACGAAAAATACAATTGAAAAATGCCAACGCAAATCTTGTGCTAAATCCTTTGGCGAAGAAGCTGCAAAATAATGTATCCACACCGGTGAATGCAAAGAAAGGAACTTTTACAGCGAACAACTCCACACCAGCGGGCAGCATAAAGCGGGTGAAAATAGCTCTTAAACACAACACTGCGCAAAATCCCAGTGAGTACATAAAGCAAATTAAGAGTTCTCCAAATTTGCCATATGATGCAGACAAGAAGCCTGGAAAAGGCTTATTGAAACCCAACTCAATGCCTAGTCCAATTAATCCATTTTACAAAAAGAAAATTGGCTTACGACTAGCTAATGATTCAATTTGAACTGTGTGAGATGTACCCGGGATTATCTGCGTGAAGATTTTTATATTTTAATTCTATAGAAGTTAAGTAAATTAAACTAATAATACATACGGACGTATGTATATGTTTCACGATTGAATTGTGTCAATTGAATATAAATTAAATACGTGTATTAAAGTTTTTAAACATGTAAAATAAGTTTTATTACTGCTTTTTAGAAGTAAAACACTTAAAGAAATAATTATAGCTTCCCCAATGAACCTTGAGATATTATTATACGCATCTAGTCGAACTCGAAAACGGGTTTGCCTTCATTGTCCCATGTGTTCTTGCACTTACGGAATGCACACACAAGATAAAGAGCTGTAAAAAAAATGATAGGGTTTAAGTGCACAATCTATATATAAGTGGTTGTTTATTGGTGGACCAAAAAAAAATAATTAATGCAAATAGTTTGTAAACCTGTGTGGGTAATATTCGATATTAAGCCAGAATAAATTATTAGATATTTACTTGTAGCTTCCCATTCAGACTGGGAGAGGGTTCCTACGGCTTTTGACGAACCTCCATTGAAATATCTCTGTAAATGCTGAAACTCGGGATCTTTCCCTCGTCGATTTGGTATTACAGTTTCCAAACCATTCATGCGTTGCAGCAATGAGCGACCTGTAAATAATTATTTACATAAATATATTTGTATATTTGCAAAAAAAAAAAAACATGTGTCACCCTTATCCAAAGACTCTTTGTAGTAATCAGCAAAAGTTGCTTTCCGCTCAAGTTTTAAACCTTGTTTGCGACACAATTTAACGAATGTTGGAAAATGCACTAAAAATTCTGGGCAATCGACGACTCCCTCTAAATGAAATTGATATTTAGCACCAAAAAGTGGTGGAGGATCTGTGTCACATATGAAATCGATTTTATAAATATCATTGCCGATACTGCGAGGATTTGGCGATTGACGCAAACGACGCATAATTTCATTTGCGTCCGGAATAGTCGCTATAAAATATCCACCCGGTTGCAAGCATTCGGCGGCATTGCGAACCATGCACTCAGCTTGAGTAAGAGACTCAAAGGAGTAGTGAAATGCAAATTGACATGACACTAAATTCAATTTAATTGATTTATCTTTGTAGCGCTCACGTAAACGTACTAAAGTGGCATCACAGGCAAAGAATTCAGCAGAGAATTTGGTAGCGAATTTTGATTTATCCGCACGCGATTGCATTTCCTCATAACGCTTTTTACATTGGTCCACAGACACCTCAGCAATATCGGTACAAATAAGATGGGTTATATTGGCCTTTTCCCATTTGAGAAGATCACCGCCTTTACCGCAACATAAATCTAGAACGCGCATAGGATCACCTATACGTTGTTGTGCTTTAATGCGTGCTAAATACTCTGCGATTAGTTGACTCTTTAACCAGTTGTTAAAGTTTCGCATGTACACAATACGCGACAGAAGGCGCTCCTTACGCCCGGTTTCCTTTAATTCATTATAATGCGAAGCAACAATGCGCATATTGCCATGAGTTATGGGTTCAGCAACATCCTCCTCCGGACCGCCACTGTCACTTTCCTCATTTGTAGCGCCATCCGTTTGTTTGGCAGTGTTTTCAATAAATCGCCGCGGAATAGGATCGTCGCTGTCATCACTTTCAGCTGAAAGCGAGACTACCTGTTGTTCCAATCTAATATTTTGATACCCAGTGGAAGTTGATTGCAATTTTTGTGCATTCTCACCATCGCTACTGTCATCATCTTCATCTTTACTACTATAGCTTTCAGTTATTTCAGTCATTGAACACGATACAATAAACAATAAAGAGATTTAACAATCAAGAAAAATTAGTATGTAATTGAACTGAAAATAAATTGACAACTGATTTTCAGTAATGAGATGTGTCAAACAAATATGGAGTGTGTTTCATGTGCTCTATGCTCACCACTTTTGGAACAGTTCCCATTAAAGCGCTGCCACTAATTACCACGTAATTATTAATGAATCAATATTATTAACTTATACTATATACAAATATCAACGTACTCATGTAATCACCAATGCAATTCAATTATATTAGCTTTAACTTTTATTTTATGTTACACTTTCATATATTTCGATGAGTTTCACTAGTTTTTTTTTTTACCATTTGCTCAATAGCTGGCCACCTTAATAAGTTTTCACCACAGCTTTGCTTATTTTTTTTTTATTGACAGTGGTCAAAGACTACATTGAATAGGTTATTTTACTCAGTAATTGTTTTTATTGTTGTTTAGATTTTGTGTGAAGTCGTTAGACTTCTTTAGTTTAACAGCTTTAATAACTTGCAACGGCATAGTCAAATAAACAGCAAGTATCGCGTATAATATTACATATAGTGTGTGCATGTATGGATGAGAAAAAATAACTATTTAAAAGATAATTGTCAAATCAAGTTCATCATTATGGAAATTTGAAATATGCATAAACACTTTTTGAGTTTGGCAGATAAGATAAGCTAAAGTCTGCGCGTGAATTATGATTAGTGATAAATAATATTAAGACAAGTTGAAGAAGATTGCTGTGTGTACAGCCAAAGTGAAATTCTTATACAAAAGCGAACATGTCGGAAATTGGAGATCTCAATGCTACAAAAGAGGCAGCAACAAGAGAATGGATAGAGCAGCAGGAGCAACTTGGCCATACGGAAATAGAGGAGGATGATATTTCGTCCATAGCGGAATCTTCAATAATTTCTAGCAGTGATGGCGACTATATAACAGAAGCTGAAGAGGATTTTGATCTAACAAATAATACATTAACCACTACAGTATTGGGTAGTCAGTATAGCAAGTATTAGTTGTTTAATGTAACGCAGTAAAATACTAATTTGTTTAAATTTTTGGTTAAACTAAACAGCGCCCACTGATATATCTGTGGTAATAGAAAATCTGCGACAGTTGCTTAATTCTATAAATAGTGTACAGACATTGGAAAATGTGCATATTGAAAATTCTTCAAATGTCTCCATCGGTAACGTCACAAACATTAATGGCAACATACAGATAATTCAGCGCATTAAAAAACAACTACCGCTCACAACGCGACAAACTTCTACCAACAAAAACAATAATGATTCGCCAATAACACCCGTTAGTGAGGAACAAGAGGAGCGCGTCAAACGAGATGCATTTATCGACCGCATAAGTAAGTTTCGATTGTAAAATTTATGTGTGATGATTACTATTATTATTATTTAAATATTTCTTAGATTGACTGTACTATTTTACGTTTTTTAGAGTATAAAATACCCAAAGAGCTATGTGCCGTCATTCCACGGAGTACTTGGCTTGCCCAAAAGCCCATGGAGGAGTATGATTACATAGAAGAGCCGGTGAAGTTAGTGATTGTAGGTAAGTATCTTAAATCCATTGTGTGATTATGATGCAAGATTGGTTTAAATAAAATATGTGTATATAATTGGCAGCGCATACCGCGACAGAGAGCTCGGAGAAGCAAGCGATAAATGTGCGCATAATACGAGACATACAGGTAAAATAAATTTTTTCTTAAATTATCTGTGTTCTAACAAGAATACTATACAATATATATGTATGAGATTGTAGGAAAATTTCGTTCCGTTAAGTGGATCTGTGATAAGACAATGTATGGAAGTGATATGATAAAATATTTGCAAGCTTGAGCTTTCTGTCTTTGCTTTCATTCTGCTTATTTATTATTTTCGAAAGATTGTTAAAGCGAGTATTAAACTTATTCTTTTCTGAAAAGAAATATTCTTTGCAAATGCAAATGAACAATTGTATTGAAAATAATAATTATCATATTCTCTCTTAGTGCTTTCACATCGAATCACGCGAATGGAACGATATCGCGTACAACTTTCTAGTCGGTTGTGATGGCAATGTTTACGAAGGCCGCGGATGGGGTGTGGTGGGTGCTCACACAATTGGCTATAATTCAAAATCCATGGGTATTTCTTTCATTGGGTGCTTCATGCGACAATTACCCACCAAAGCAGCGTTGAATGCTTGCAAAAACTTTTTGAAACGGTTAGTAGCTTCTAAAATCTTATGTGCTGTGTGCGCTCATTCAATTCCGTTTTGTAGAGGTGTTGAGGAAGGCCATCTGGCGCCAGATTACAAACTTATTGCGCATTGTCAGTGTCGTTCGACAGAGAGCCCAGGCCGCAAGTTGTATGAGGAGTTGCAAACGTGGGAACATTTCTACAATATTGGCGAAGAGGAGGACAATGAATAGTATGCAACTTGATAAAATGAATTTAAGGAACCAAACAAACTTTGGAGCTGTGCACGTTACTATTAATTGTCACAATTGATTTGAATAATTACATTCTCTCTATTTACAATAAACTTTAAATATTGTCGGTTTACACTAATATCTACTTGCATAAAATGCATTTAATGTACCTAAGATTTTTTAATATAATAAAAAATATGTTTTTTATTCATTTGTATTTAGGAATTTCTTAATTTATTTATTACTTGAGCGTATACAGAAACGGAAATTCCTGTAAAACAACTGAAATGAACCATGATGTCGTCGGTTGCTACTGAAAAATGCGATAGTATACCCAAAGGAGACTTAAGCCTCTTCAGTAACGCGGCCTGTAAAATAAATAAAATTATTACACTTATTAGTTCAGAAGTAAGCATGCAAATAAAATAAGCGATAAACAAGGAATTTATACAACAAAAAAAAAAAAAAAGTACAAATGTTTGCATACATGTCAACAAACCGCAGCCAAGGTGATAAGGCGCGTTGGACCAGTGATTTTGAGGCCGACTTTAAAAACATCTTGTTAGATACAATAGGGGCAATTAGTAAAAAAAAATAATAATAATTAAATAAAAATCAAAGCACTTAATAATAAAACAAATCAATGCAGTAACTCATTTTCGATTTTTTGCTTTGTATTCGCAACCAAGTCTTTAAAGAACACTAATTTGTCGGAAGGCGATAGTTATGCGTGGGAAGCAACAGTTATGATTTGTCTCTGCTTTTTAATTTTTTCAAAGCTAAAAAATATGCATATTTGTTAAATTATGTGGGGAATCACTGTTCGAAAGTCTTATATTATTCATCGATTATTTGATTAATGTATTTTTTTTCTGTTTAGGGGGAATTTTCATGATTGCTGCGGCATATTGCGTGACAGAGGGGTGCTGTTAAGTAATAAACATATCTTCTAAAACTGTTTGTTTGTTAGTGGCAATTTGGGCATATCAACAAATAAATTGGCAAGAAAGTTGCAGTTGATTTTCACTTACAACATCACATACGTTGTTTAGGCTAATATAAATAACTAGCTTGTGGCTACTTTACTTCTCATCTGAAAATTTAATATGATATACAGGTTTAAAGAAAATAGTTTAAAAACCAAGAACTATAAAATTATAAACACAATTTGTAACCTAAATGAATTTTAAACTATATTTGATTATAATACATACGTGCAGGTTTGCCGTTGGCCCATGGTGTGAACTTCACATGAGTCTCGTTGCGTTTAGCGGCCTGTAATTAATGGTAAAAGGTGGATAACTTATTTGCCCATCACTAAGGATTTATAACTTTTTCAACTTACATCGCTACGCAGGTTAGCCTTCAGTGATTGGCGCACAACACGAGCGCAGATGTTAGAGTATTGGATGTAGCTGGAAAAGTATAAAAGTTATGCCATGTTCCATTGCAATTACGTAATGTGTGTTAGTAATAAAACAGTACATTTAAATTTGTGCCAAATATTTCATTACTGCTTTCAAATTGATTTATGCTACTTACGTAAGTCCAGCGGCTCTCCATGCGTTAGTCATTTTGCTATGATTTTATTTTTTGCTTGTAACACAATTAGAAAAAATTGGCAAAACTTCTGCACTCGCTGATACTGCCGTATTTCTTGTCAAAAAAAACTGCTGTATGACAGCTGGAAATCTGACAGTTGCTTTGACAACCTATGCTGCTTCTTCACCAAAGCACAATACACGGTTGCAATGACATGTTCCACATAGGGTGATGAGTGCGTGGCACTGGGATCACAAAATAAAATTTAAATATTTGCGAAGAAAACGTTTAAGTAAACATGAGCTTTGTTGCATACTTTTTGGCTTACCATTCAACCTATGTTATATTAATTTCTGTTGTCCATGGCGTATGCGTGATTTTTATTGCTTTAAGTAATGCATAGGAAAACATGAGCACACATGCTCAAACATGTACGTAATTTTTAAATATTATTGCGATAAGGTGTTATAAGCAAAATATGTAAGTACGCAAGAATACTTATTTATATAAGTAATTTATAAAAAATTGAGAATAGAATGTATGAATATATTCTCAATTCAGGAGTATCAATTAATTTGAATAAAACAAAAAAAATGTGTCAAAGTTTGTGCAGAATGCAGTAACAAAATATGTTCAATCATTTGTTATGAAAGACATTTCAGATAAAAATTCAGTTGTTTAATTTATCCCACTCGCATGTTTTTTGAGTTCCGACCGATAGACGGAAATCATGATATTCGGCATGTGGCACTAGAGAAATGTGTAGCTTATCATAAAAGAAAAAATGCAATAAAAATCTTAAAATAGATTCTTGTGACTTCTTTGACGCATATAAATAAGTATTCTGCCAAGAATTCGTGATCACACGCGCCACAAAGCGTTTAAGCTGATACACGCAAGGCTTTTATGGCCCCAAGCAGCGCACACCTTTTGCATTTTATAGTAATTACTCTCAAACAATAAAATAATAAGATATTATGGCGTCACAGTGTTATAGAGACATTTTCTGGTGGTCTTTTATCTGCACTCATATAAATGTACGAGAGGCGCCTAGACATTGCGTAAGCTGGACGATCGTTGTTCGACCTTCAGTATTTGCGAGGTCGCAATGTATGGTTCAGTGTGCGGCTTGCCTTCAAAAAGGTTTGGCTTTTCCTAGTTGTAAGAGTTTTATCTTGCTGGAAGCCAATAGGTCCACGTTTGTTGTAGAAAGACGACGTAGAATTATATCGACAAATTTTTGGACTGCCTTAGATGAGGTACTAGTAGGGATTAGAGGGGGATCAAGTTACTTCAGTAAATGCTAAATCCAAGTACTACACGTATTTATATAATTTCCTCACCAAACTTAAGACGCATATTCTAAAAGTTGAAAAATATTTCCTAATACTAGCACAGCGTTAAGCTTTTAATCATTTTATAGCGCAGGAGATTGCAACACAGATTACAGCCCAGTTAAACTTTAAGGGCTAAAAACTCTCGGTACTTTAAGGCTTAGGCTATTTTGAGAGTCGCCGCAAACAAAGGAGCGAATCTATTTTGAGTGCGCGCGACACGATCGCGCTCGCTTCGCCTTAACCTTGAATTATGTTTACTCAACGTACATTTCTCTGCTCCGATTAATGAGTATTATTTATTGCATTGTTTTGCATTATTACGAAATTATTTGCCCTATGCGTGAAGCTGCCACACTTGATGTGTTAATCTTCAGCGAGTTTACACTTGCTCTTAAATGCTTTTAATCTCTTGTGTATATGTATATGAAGGTGTTTAGATGTACATACTATGTATATACACATGTTACATATATACTTAGTGCCCTCTAGGAAAAATATGAAGTTACTGAAACTCCACTTTATTTTTGTTTACGTGCAATTTTTTAAACCATAAAAGAACCAGAAAAGATCTGTGTCTTGATTTAATCGATCAGTTTGTATGGCAGCTATGTGCTATATTGATCTGATCAGAATAATATTTTTTGAGATTGTAGAGTTGCTTTGTATAATAATCTGTGCTGAGTTTCATCGAGATATTTTCTTAAATAAAAAAGTTTTCTATAGAAGAGCCTGATTTTGATCGGTTATTTTGTACGACAGCTATATGCTACAGTGGTCCCATTCGGAGAGTGTAGCCTTGTCTTGCACAATTATCTGTGCCGAAACTCGTTCCGATATATTGTCTAATAAAAAAGGTTTATATACAAAAGCTTGATTTTGATCTGTCAGTTTGCATGACAGCTAAATGTCATAGTTGTCCGATCTCAATAATTCTTTCAAATAGTATAGAAAATATTTGGATAATATTCTATGCGGAATTCCGTAAAGATTTCTTGGCGAATTAAAAAGTTTTCCATACAAGGACTTGATTTTTATCGATCAGTTTGTATGAAAGCTGTATTTTATAGTGGTCCGATATCTGCGATTCAGACCACTTATTAGCTTTTTGTGAAGAGAAGGACGTGTACAAAGTTTCACAACGATATCTCGAAAACTGGAGAATTAGGGTGCGACTAGGCTCCTCACAATGATCATTTACTTATATACAATGGTAGCGATAACATATGCAATTAATACATTATGTTAGAAAAAATATCTATATATATTTTTTTATTTTATTTGAGATTATATCGTTTGTTATTCTTTTGAGACCGTCCACCGGCAAAATATTTCTGCAGGGTACTTGCTTGGATAGTAGAAATGTACATGTAAGAGCTTGTCTTCGCCATTTCATTTCTTTGTGGGCTTGCATATTTACAAAATATAATAAATTTAAATTAAGTTCTACTTGTAATGTAATTGTTTACTTCACGCCACAGCGACAAGGTAATCGTCACACATAATATGGCTGTTTAAAGCGTTGAATTTTGCATGATTTGCAATTTTTAAGAATAACCTGAGATAAGCACTAAAGGAAATACTAACATATTATCATTATAACTTAAGTCAGACGTGTACAAAGGTAGGCCTTTATATATGTATTTAAGGCATTTATGTGTAATAATTCTTAAGTAGAACTTTTGTATCCTTATATATATCCAGATTTGCTCGATTTAGCATTAGTCGAATATATATTATATATCGTCGAAAAAGTCGATGAAATTGTGGAAAAGATTGACCAGGTTCGTCACATAAGCAGTCATGAAATCGCTAAGGAACTTAATTACCAAATGGTTTTGAAGGATTTAAAAAAGGCTAGCTACAAAAAAAAGCTCAATGTTTGGGTACCACATGAATTATCTGTGAAAAATTGAATGGACCGAATTAACATCTACGAATCTTTGCTGAAACGAAACTAAATCGAACCATTTCTGAAGCGAATGGTAACAGGAGACGGTAAGTGGATCAAATAAGACAATAATGTGCGAAAAAGATGATGGTCCAAGCGTGGTGAAGCGTAACAAATGGTCGCAAAGCCAGGATTGACGCCTCGAAAGGTTATGCTGAGTGTTTGGTGAGATTGGAAAGGAATCATCCACTATGAGCTGCTCCAGCCGGGTCGAACGTTTGATATTATATTTAACAGTCCACAACTGGTGAGATTGAAGCAAGCAATCGAAAAAACGGCCAGAACTGATCAATAGAGGGGGCTTCGTCTTCCATCAGGACAACGTAAGGCCATACACATCTTTGATGACTCGAAAAAAACTGGGAAAGCTTGACTGGGAAGTTTTGATGCATCCCCCATATAGCACTGACCTTGCATAAGCGGACTACTATTTGTTAAGTTCAATTCAGAACTCCCTTATTAGCGTAAAGTTGGCTTCAAGAAAAGCCTGTAAAAAGTTACATGTCACAGTTTTGCACTGATGGCATAATGTCTCTAGCGGAAAAATTACCAAAGGTGGTCGACCAAAATGGTGCATATTTGGTTCACTAAAGTTCATTATAAATATACAAAAATTAGTTGAAGTTTGATTAGAAATACGAAAAGACTTTTTCGTATACCACTATATACAGAGAGACAAAAGGCTTTAAAATCACTAAAGTCTCTTAGGGTTCCGACAAAGATAGTGAAGGAATGATTTGATCTCCTATTGGATCTAACATCTTATCTGACGATAAACCAGCAATGGGTGCCAAGAAATAGTGACATTCCTGGTAAGTAAGTATTTATTTGACAAAATTGTTATAAACATAGCTTATTCTCGATGGCGTCAATCCCTAACTTGCCCAACAAGCAGGCAAACCTGGCATGAATGGAATAAGGACCGCACATGCACATTTAAAAGCAATGACATAAGAACTCCAGTAGGAGTGTTAATAGTTCACTGTCGAATTCTCATTTTAAGGAAATGTTGCAGTCATTATGGATGAGTAGTCGTCATAGTCATCGTTATATCATTGTCAATGATTTGCAAAATGTGAAATAGAGGAATCATAAAACTGAGTACATACACAAGGCATATTTATCGTAAAACATACATAAGACATTTTTGCTGCATAATTGTTTAATTTAACTCAACAGAAATGAGAAATTTATCAGAATTTTGAAATGCTACATATATATATAATATTCTATAAATAAATAAATCATCCAACAGTGCTAATAACAATCAAATAACTAGCTTGAGCCCAAACGAAAATGCTAGAGAAAATACAAAATTTTTTGTTTGCTTGCATTAGACGTGCTTATGCAGTTTAAAATTTCAGTTAATTTTTATAAATACATATTTGTAATAATTAAAGCCTTCTAATCGGAAATTAAGTGGAGAGTGTGAGAAAGTCATTAAAGTCATTTTCCAGATGCGAAGAAAACTCTAAAGAATAAGCAACTATTAAATTAATAGCAAATTAAACTCAATTCCAATAATTATAGTTAACTTGCCTGCACATGCAATGTTCTAAAGAATCATTGAAAACAAAATAAAAATAATGACATA
Source organism: Bactrocera latifrons (assembly GCF_001853355.1). NCBI lineage: Eukaryota > Metazoa > Arthropoda > Insecta > Diptera > Tephritidae > Bactrocera > Bactrocera latifrons. Next base: position 583,303 of record NW_017534963.1, read on the forward strand.
CATACTTACAAATGTTGATAGATGAAGTCTGAACCCTATTAACAAGCTATTAAGGGCTAAGTTGTTAAGTTCGGGTGTAAGCGAATATTTTGTACTATCGATAGGCTACAAATCAGAGAAATACATTCAGGTATTGGCAAAACTTTATTTTAAACTAAGGAAAGTAACGCACTGAAGTCATCAAGTAGATAGACTGTTGATGGAAAGCGATTATTTCTGAATTTCATTAAGATTTCTTAAATATTAATCGTTAGATGCCAACCCGAAGTTCAAAAATATTTATATTAGTGGTCCGTTTTACCCATGCTTGGTAGCATAATCCACAGATTGACCGATACGTTCACTAAGTCACTAAGTCAGCCAAATGCACTGCGGTCCAGATATTTGGTGTCTGCGTTCTTAAAAAGTTTTAGCCCCTTTCAATAATTTTACGCATAAGATTAAGGGAACTACTTGTGCCAAGTTTTATTCCGATATATGTAATTGTAAACACCAAGTTCCAGTATTTGTATACCGGAAAGTACAAGAAGAATCAGATGGAACTTAAAGATTTGTTGATTTGTTATGTGGGAGCTAAGCGTGGTTGTTATTAAATTTAGCCTTGCATGCAACTAAGAGTCAGAGGTTGTTGACTTGGCGAAATGTAAACAAAGGGTGTTGTCCTGGCATAAGCTAAACAAAATGCTCATTGACCCCACAAAATGTAAGCAAAGGGTAATAAGTAAGGTGATAACTGTCATTCCACAAAGTTATTTATCAACACGAAATTCTCACTATTAAAGCAGTTCTAAAACAAGTATACTGAAAGCAAACGTTTTCATGAGAACTGGCGTTGAAAATACTTCTATATATGGTATAGACCGAGAAAAAATTCAATATGATGTTGTGAAATACTTCCATCTTATTTTGCGTTTTGCCAAAAGATCCCCTAACTTCATTATTAATTCATAATTTCGATATTTCGAAAATGCGTTCGGAGGTTATTGTGCTTGAGCGTTTTTTCAGTATATTCCATTAAGCTTAAATTGCACTTATTTTCTGACTCAAATAAAATACAGCAGTTCTTCGTCATTAATTAAATATGAAGAAAGCCTCAGGCGAAATTCATCGCATTTTAGTGGAGGTTAATGGTGAACATGCTCAAGCTGAGCAACTGTGTCAAATGTAGGCAAAATATAGTGAGACTTTTTAATTTTAATTTTGCGCGAAATAAATTTTCAGAATGTTGGATGAGGTCTTCAGTAATAATTGTTTGTCGCGAGCAAATGGATTTTGATTGGTACAAATTATTAAAAGCGAATACCATTTTGAAAGATCATTTGCACCTAAGAAAAGAAAAAGATTGATGATTGGTTCCAAAATCATTAATTTTTTTCGAAAAACATCTCGCGTTAACGTCTGTGCAACAATGCTTTCTGCCTACCAGGATGCCATGAAACATATTATTACTGGCAATGAGTCTTGGATCTATGCTTACGACCCGGAAACAGATGATCGATCAGCCGAATGAGCAAAGGTGAGCCGAAGCCGAAAATATCACGTCAAAGCAGGTCAAAAATTTAAGGTTATGTTGACAGTTTTCTTCGATTACCGAATTTCTTGCGACCGGATTGAGACTGGTAATGAAAAGGGCATCTACGAAGGCTACCTTAAACTTAAAAGCATATGTGAAACCAGGCCAACCAGCTAGAACATTCAGCTAGACATAGATATTGACCTGAACTTGGTGCAACGCTCCTGCTGTATGATGATCTTCTAGGTAAGTGAAATTATAAATGGGGACAATAATTCATTAAAATGAATCAACCAACTTCCCTGCCCATGCTCAGTCTAATTATGGAATATGGTTCAAGTCGGAACAGAGTACCAAAAATTGGAGTAAATCAAAATTAAAAAATGCACGAATCAAGTTATAAACACAAGAAAATATTTTTTTTTTTAATTTATTATTTTTTCTGGTTGACTGCAAGAGCATCCCCTCAATTTGTAGCGTGTGTCTTATTGCTGTTTGACAAATAAAGAAATATAAAGATTTCGAAAAGCTTTTCAGCATCTAAAATATACATTTGGGATTGAAATATGTTTGCTTATAAGCTACCGTTATAACAAGAACCACTCAATGGGTTCGTGGATTCGTGATCTTGCTATAGCGGTATCTAGTCCCACACATGACCTATTTGTCAGTGCCGAAAATTAGCACAATCACAAAGCAAATAGCATATAGCATATAATAAACTTGAGCCAATTTGATAAGCAACTTGCGAGTGTCTTTATTACTCAGTGTTTAGATAATACTAATGCTGAGCACCTTTGAAATCACTTGCGGTCTAGTGCACTTAGTTTAATGTCGTCAAGTTGTTAGCTAAAGAAAGCACAAAATACCTGTCCAGTCTGCCAAATTGTCATCACAATTTTATGGCAACAATTAATACGTCACTCAAATAATAATGCCATAAACACATAATAGTAATTGAATTTCCACCTATTTACATACATACATATATACAAAGACAATTGACTGCATTACTCATTGGCGCAAATAGGTGGCCCGAAATTGTGGCGCGTCATGAGAATTGTGGTAAATGGGTGGAGGCCTTTGTGTAGGCTATGCAATATGAGTGTATACTCGCATATTTTTTGGTGCGTGCGCATCCATAACTGTTAATGATTTAAAATTACACATATTGTTGTGCTCAAAAATATTACGAAAACAATAAAAAATGCATTAAATTCCAAAGGTGCAACACTTTTAATGCATTTTAAGTGCTTTCTCACTTTCTCTCTCTCCATTTCTCCTGACATAACTTTCACTGAATTGTTCGCCGATTTTAATGTGCAAATTATAGTAATTAAATGTTTGTATAACTGCTATATAATTGCAGTAATTGGGGGTTTACTGAGTTCATTTAATTATTCAATTAAATATCACTATGTGCAACAGGGAGCTGCTATATTTTTGTCGATATCGAGGAATTTATAATTAAACGCGCACTAATTTATATAGTGCTAATTAAATAATAGCAAATTTTAAGAATGCGCCAACAAATGCCAACCAACTCTTATAAACGTAGCGATTAGAGTATTTCAAAGGCATTTTACGCAAACTTATGGAGCAATCAAAAACTCTCACTAGACTAATTAAGATTCTTTATGACAAATTTTGTCGATTCAAAAAATTTCAAATGAAAAAATGGAAAGAAATCGGCAGAACATATTGGTATGGTCTAAATATTGTTAAGTGCTCAGTACTGTAATTTAGTTTTATTAAATTAAGATTATGAAAATATTTATATTCGAATTCTAAGATATATGAAGCTATTATTCTCTCTGGCTTAGATTGAAATACACTAAGACTTTTGTTTTACAAATAGTTGTTTTGGAGATTTTGCGGTATTTAAAGATTTTCTGACTTCCCTTTTAAGTTCTGTTTTCGGTGTATGAACCTACATCTATTACTGGCAATAATAATCTATACTATTGTGGGCAAAAAGAACATATATAAATGCGAATGTTGGAAAAGGCCTTCGGTGATAATTGTTTGTCGCGAGCAAGTGTTTTTGACTGGTACAAATTATTCCAAGAGGGTAGAGGACGCGTTGACGACCCACCGCGTCCAGGACGGTCATCAACATTAACAAGTCAATAAAATTAAGGATTTGGAATATCGAAAAAATTAGTGAAAACCATTTTGAAAGATCATTTGGGCCTAAGAAAATTCAAAGAAAGGTTGGTTATAAAATTACTCCATTTTCCTAAAAATAGTGTCGCGTTAACGTCTGTGAAATAATGCTTTCCGACCACCAGGATGTCAGTAAACGTATTATTACTGGCAATGAGTCTTGGATCTACGCTTACGACTCGGTACGAGGCGATCGATCAGCCGAGTATCATGGTAAAGGTGAGCCGAAGCCGAAGAAGCAGCGTCAAATAAGGTCAAAACTAAGATTATCGAGGTGTGCTGCATTCCGAATTCCTTCCGAGCGAACAAACTGACAGCAAGAAGTACTATTTGGGTATTATACGTCATTTGCGCGAATTAATTCGTAAAAAGATGCCAGAATTGTTGTTTTGAAACTCTTGGTTTTCTAACATTCACTGTCACATACTGCATCGATTTTTCGTGAATTTTTTGCATGAAGGTTATTCCCAAAATTGACTTTCACAACTGTTTCGAGGATTGGAAAAAATGTTAGCAGAAGGGAGGTCCCTTTCATGGGGACGACATAGATTTTGAAGACTAAATTAGGAATTTTAAAATTATGAACAAAGACTATTTTTTGTTAATGGTGGTATATAGTCTCCGATGATTGTTTCTGTTTTAAACTTCGTGACACACTTAACATGTATAAAAATGAAAACATGTAATGCCATGCGCAAAAAGTAAAAAAAAAAAAACTAAAATCGGTAAAAATCGTGGGCTTAAGAAAAATGCCTCAAAATGATTTAAGGTTAGAGAAAAAAAAATTATTACAGACAATTTGAAAAAATGTTCAATTTTTGAAATATAACATCATTAAAGAAATCGGATTATTCAATACACTGCCTAGTTCTTGAGAAGGTAATTTGAGAAAAGCAAAAATAGGAAGATAATCTGAGGCACTTTAATGGCTACAATGTATAGTATGACAATGTGATGACAATATGTGATTTACGACTTAAATAAACAATTTAGGGAATAGGTTGTGGTTTGATTCGTTAGCAACTGCATTTTTTATACTCTCGCAACAAAGTTGCTAAAGAGAGTATTATAGTTTTGTTCAAATAACGGTTGTTTGTAAGTCCTAAAACTAAAAGGGTCAGATATAGGGTTATATATACCAAAGTGATCAGGGTGCCGAGTAGAGTTGAAATCCGGATGTCTGTCTGTCCGTCCGTCCGTGCAAGCTGTAACTTGAGTAAAATTTGAGATATCATGATGACACTTTGTACACATATTTCTTGGCTCCATAAGAAGGTTAAGTTCGAAGATGGGCAAAATCGGCCCACTGCCACGCCCACAAAATGGCCGAAACCGAAAACCTATAAAGTGTCATAACTAAGCCCTAAATAAAGATATTAAAATGAAATTCGGCACAAAGAATCACACTAGGAAGGGTCATATTTGGGCGCAATTTTTTTGGAAAAGTGGGCGTGGCCCCGCCCCCTACTAACTTTTTTGTACATATCTCAAAAACTACTATAGCTATGTCAACCAAACTGTATAGAGCCGTTTCTTTTAGGCATTTCCATATACAGTTTAAAAATGGAAGAAATCGGATAATAACCACGCCCACTTCCCATACAAAGGTTATGTTGAAAATCACTAGAAGTGCGTTAACCGACTAACAAAAAACGTCAGAAACGTTTTACGGAAAAAATGTCAGAAGGAAGCTGCATCCAGGCTTTTTTTAAAAATTGAAAATGGCCGTGGCGTCGCCCACTTATGGACCAAAACCATATCTCAGGAAGTGCTCGACCGATTTCAATGAAATTCGGTACATATTATTTTCTTAACACTCTAATGGCATGTACCAAGTATGGGTGAAATCGGTTCACAACCACCCCTGAAATCTTGATTATCACTTTATCATGCGAGAGTATAAAATGTTCGGTGACACCCGAACCTAGCCCTTCCTTACTTGCTGTGACTAGAATTTGCCGAAATCAAAGCAAACAAATATAATCAAGGGGTAGCATAAGACATTATAAAATTCGAAGAAATTGATCCATTCCCTTTAGCTGCCACTATAAGTTTTATCTCAATTTTTGTCTTTTTTCGCACATGCCGCTGTAAGTCGCACTTTCACAAGCTTTTTATTGGTTCTTTATAGAAAACAAATATTACTTTGCAATTACTAATTGATGCTAATAAAACGCATTAAGTATATGATACTCATTGCATAGATAATTTTTCAGCGTTTAGAGCAGACATACTTAAAATCCATCAAATTCGCTGCATTCTACATAGGAACAATAGAATTTAACATATATGGGCATTAAAAAATAAGATAAGCGTGAGAAAAATGTGTTAACAGCTTAGAGGTCGTTAAAGGGCATTGGCGCCCTCATTGTTTGTTTATAAATATGTTAAGCAGGTATAACTATTTGTTTTGTTATGCTATTTACATGTCTAAAGTGCCGCTTAATAACTTATATGCTAGGCTTGTGCTAGTACATTTCACAGAGTCTTATGAAATTGTTATTAAGAGGTTTTGGGTATTTATTATAATATATTTGACTGCATATTAAGAAAGTATTAAATGAAGATAAGTTTCAAAATTTGAGTTCTTGAGATATCTCATCAGTTTTTGATACAAAAAAGAAGTTAAGTTGAAATTTGAGAATTGTTAAAAAAATAGACTAGCTCTTTCTTTTCTACTAACACAAATATAAAATGCTCATTTTATGTGTGTGAAAGTATGGATACTCTTGTAGAACCCCCAAAGGTGATCTAGTCACCGATGCCCAGAGCATACTTAAATTATGGAGGGAACACTTCTCCAGCCTGCTGAATGGCAGTGA
>NW_017534963.1:591343-660273 GCF_001853355.1 Bactrocera latifrons
TGTTGTTAACTCGGCTATAATCGCGTAAGCGGTGACTACGCCAATCAAGAAGAAGAAGAAGAAAGTATGGATTAACTAGTTAATTATTTCAATAAATAGCAAAGATCTTTTAAAACTGACTTACCCCTTAGCATCAATTGTTATCTGAAAAAATTAAAGTAAATATATTTTTAGTAAATTTTGTAATTTTCTAGCATTATTTAACCGTATATTTAACAAGTAATGAAAAAATTATAATACAAGTAAAATCATCTTCAAATGAGATATGTGTGATATGTGATATTCACTTGAAGGTAGAGGCTAAATTTCATATATTTAGTTAAAGCGTCAAACAGAAAATCAGGATTCTTTATATTAGGGATATGAGGTTTAACTCAGTCCTAACCCACAAAGTTTTAAAGAAAAATTGTCCATTGACCAACCTTAAAGGTTTAAATACAGGTGGAAAGACGGAAATAATTTTATGGGGTATATTGGGGACATAGAATAAGGCGGGCTGATTGCATTAATTTTGACTCGAAAATATATTTCGAGCCAATTTTATATAAAAATAATACTCACTGGCCGATATATTTGGCACATTACTTCTAGCCAAGCAAATAGAGAAAAGTTTTAGTAGCTCGGAATCTTTAAAATGTCAAATTTTCTATCTATATAGGATATACTAACAAAATAGACGTGATTCTAAAATATAATAAAAATTAAAATTTGGCCAAAATGTCATGTTATGCCATTTATGGTTTCAACAAAATGTTGGCGGAAAGGCCACAATAGCTCCATTTGCATTTATTGACCCGTTCACGTTAATTTTCGATAACCCAGTGCAGCATTACGACTGCAATTTCGGCTAAAGAGCGCTGAATGTTGTCACCGAATTCCTCGATATTTGCTGGTTATTGGATTGACATATCCTTGATGCGTTAAACCGCATGATCTTGGCGGCCATTTGACTAGGTCATTTCTCGAAATTAACAAACCGCCAATTTGCCACATGAGACGCCGCACCGTTTTGTTGGAAGTAGAGATAATCCGTGGCAGCAAACATCATGTTATAACGCTGTAGTTGTTGTTGAGGCGAATAAAAAATCCGGCTCCGTTCCGGTTACGTAGACCCGACTGTCATGAGGACGGGAGTTGTAACGCTCGTTATTTGGGGTAAATGGCAAAACTTACTGAACACACTGACAAAATTTCACACAAATCCGTAAAAAAACATGGCCGCAAACAAAAACGTCCAAACTATTTTAACTTTTGATTTTGCTCCCATCAGAGACTGGTTGTAATCAATAAATATTTGATTATGTTTTAAAATATTTTACTTTGCATTTTTAAATTATTTATGTATGGTATACCCTTAAGTTATTATTGTTTTAAATTTTCCAAAAACATGTAACACTATTTATGCCACTTGTAAGATAATTTCGTAATACCAATCTCACAGGAACTTCCATCCTTATTGGAATAAAACTGGGTCAAACTGAGGCTAATTTTGGTAACAGGTAGTAATTACTCGGTGCCAAGTGCGGCGTTTAACGAAGATCGGAAAGAATATAATCCCTCCACTATTGGCCAATATTTTTTATAGCAGTTGGTTCCCTCTCTGTGGTAGCAAACTGATAGCAAAGTCTTCCTAATCGTCAAACCTCGGTGGATTTAGTTTCCCAAAAAAAAAAAAAAAATCTGTCACACCATTTTGTCTCTTAATGTAATTTTTACACCATACTTAAAATTTAACAAATTATTCTTACAAAGTAAAGACAATATTTGCTATTTACATCAAATGAACTAACATTCATGTGACACAAACAATACATTAGTTCAGGTGTGCTTATCGTTTCCACAAACAGTTGGGCGCGCACACTGCGTATGAGTGATCACTGCAGTAATAGACATTGCCTAGTAGAATACTCATACGCCGTAGTGTTGATATTTTCCTACAGGTTAAACATATGTTACCAAGAGTCAATCAATACTAATCGATACTAATGAGGTGAAAGGTTGAACATGTGAAAAGATAAAAAAAACTTATGAACTTGACAGTTTAATAACAATATTTAATATTTAATTTTTTTGCAAATAATTTATCTAAATAACTTCACCGAACAGCTGAGCATCACATGCTAATAGATTTTTATTACGTATACATTTTCAAAATTAAACAACACTTCGACTTCTAAGTAAACCGCTACTTGTAATTAATAATAAGTTGTCTAATCAATATATTTACTTTAGGTATGTGTGCGTTAAAAATTAATGAATCTGTTAATAGCCATATTGAAGCTTTGTGCTGATTAATCAACGTAGGTGTTTGTGTACATTTACAGTTGACGTAATGTGACAGACAGTTGATTACGATACACAGCACGCCCAAATAAGGCTAATTATTTGGCTTTAGAAATTTGTGTGGTTTTTGTTATTAAATAGAAAATATTTCCTGGTTCTTGCTAATGAAAATTATTTTTCTAATAATGTTATTTGAATACCATATAATTATGATTAGAGCAAAGGAGTTTTAAAATATTATACTCTCACACTTGAAAAATCATAAGAAAATTGAAGAAGTGCAGCACTTTTTTGCATCCAAATAGAAATAACTAGCATTGCTCAAAAAATATTTTTTCAAATCGTTCTTGAAACTCCGGAAAAGAGGGAAGATATTAAAAAGTTGTTGGTATGTAAAATATTGCCAGATACTCGTAACACTGTAGAGTTTGGCGTCCTTGGCGAAATAAAATTTTGAGTTACTTTCGGTCAAATATTCAGCCAAACAATTAGTTAAACTTTCGGTTTGTTAATAAGAAACGAAAAATGAAAATATCATCTGATAGGATGAAGGCTTATTAACACAAATAAACATAAGTGTTACATAAGTGGTTTTGAGAAAACTTCTCGGAATTTGTTTTCTCTCAAAAATCCTCCATTTAAGGTAGAAGTACTGTCTGTAAAACTATGAAGTGGTTAAAAATGTGTTAAGTGTGCATGGTCTTTAATGTTAAAAACGCATTACGGTCCAGAAGCCCAATTATCCAACATATTGACTAAATAATAGAACTCGTTGAGTCCGAGCATCATTTAAGTACTGCTGCGAATACCCAGGTGTAAAAAACAATTTAGAACCACTGTAAAAGAAAAAAACTCGTTGTACGAGTGCAACACGAGTTAGCGCAAAAGGACTTGATGGACCAAAATCGCTGCTGAATCACACTTGCAACCAAATCCATCCATTGCTGAAGCGTATGGTGACTGGTGATGAACATAGAACATAGACGACAATGTTAAGCGAAAGTGTGATCGTGATCGAATCGCGGCGAGCCGGAACATAGCCGGTGATCGAGTTAGGAATGAGGTCAGAGAGATTTTGTTATATTTGGTGCTATGAGCTGCTCATCTATCACCATATTCTTAATTTAATGTACTGTCAAGTGCCCAGATTTGGCCAATAGGAAAATAATTGTACTTCATTAGGACAACGCCAGCTCACACCAGCTCTAAAAGATTGGTTGGTAGATTTTTGTACATCCACCTTACTCCGGACTTGATATCAATTTAATTGCTTAATGTTCCTGCCATTGGTGAATGAATTTGCATGGCCCTAGAGAAGCCAATGACGAAATCACATTATCATATATGACTCCTGTTCATATATTTTATAAAACAAAATTAAGCGGTATTTTGCAACAAGTATGTAGGTATAACAAATTATAATCAAACAAAGTCAGACATTTAATATTTTCGACGTCTCATATTTTTCTTTAAAATTTTGCTCTAATTAACCTTAAAGCGTTAATTGAATTAGTGTATCGTGAATTTTATGTACATATACCTACATACAAAATACATATGTACATTTATACTAATATCTCTGATTGCCTTGAGATCTTCGCACTTTTCCACATAATAGGAGTATATGTGTAAAGTATATTACAATACTAAGTGAGAAAGCAATATTTACTGAAAACATTGTTCGATTAGCTATTAAATGCTTTAATGCTTGAATTATTCAATCGCTATTGTTTGTCATCAATTATACTCGTAATCGCTTAAATGTGCCAAATTTCCCCCGATTTCTTTAGTAGTTTTCCAATGCGAAATTTCGCATTTAACTAGGAAATTTGTGAACGCCACTTGTTATCACGAACATAAATGCTCTGTGAATTGTTGTTGCTTGTTTATGCCCGACAGTTTGCTAATTAGTTTGCCAAACATAGACATTTGTTGAACGGTTTGTTGTTCGGCTTTAAGGATTTCTCTTACGTATAGCTCAGCGGATTTCAATTTAGTTCCTGCGTAAAAGAGATACGCCCTTTGTATGAACTTAGTTAGTGAGATTTATGCCAAAGTTTTGTTTGTTGATGTTTTCTTAAAGTAAATATTTTGATGATTGCAATTTTATTTTGATGTGCTAGTTTTTGCACTTTTATTGATTACTGATGGCTGTAAAATATCGTTTGCACGCAAACTTGCATTAATGTAGGTGGAAATATTTAAAATCCGTTCTTATTTTACAACAAAAATAAATCGATTTACTAAAGAATATAATATTGTGACATGATATGATATATTGATGACAGGTTACGTATTTATGACAATCATTATAATAATTTTTTTGACGGCCTAATTTGATGAGTTATATAACGGTGCACGCATTTTTTGATTTGTGCGATATTGAAAACTGATAATTGATTGTTAGATTTGAAATATTTGAAAGCTTGACATTAGGTGATAATATGACCTTGAGACTGTAAAAAAAATATTTTATTTCATTAATGTAATATCAGCTTAGTTGATGTCATCTGACAATATTTTCCTTGAAAGATCAAAAATAATTATCATAAATGAATTTAAAAAAAAAGAATTTTAACAAAATAAATATAATTTCCTAATGTCAGTTTCATGGAAACTGTCATTCCTATTGGCAAAAAAGTGGGACAAACTGAGGTTAATTTTCATTTTTATACCCTGTACAGGGTATATTAAGTTTGTCACGAAGTTTGTAACACCCAGAAGGAAGGGCCGGAGACCCTATAAAGTATATATAATATATAAATGATCAGTATGTCGAGCTGTGTCGATTTAGCCATGTCCCTCTGTCCGTCTGTCTGTATCGTTTTGAAATTTTACAAACGTAATTTCCTTTACAAGTAGCTGGCCATTTGTCGGAACTGCCGATATCGGACCGCTATACTTATACTTATATTATACTTAAAATATAGCTTATTTTCCCTTTACTAGTGTCCGATTTTTAAAGCCTTCTCAATTAATATGGCTTATGGCTAGGAGATCTTGTCTTTCTAATACCATGTTGCATAACCCAATTGAATTTATATAGCGCGAAGTACATATTACCAAGGACATCTATTAGAAAAATAATGTATTTTGTCTTTCACTAAAGATAAGGTATAAAGACAACCGGAAATTTAAATTAATATTAGGTGTTGTATGTGAGAGCGAAGGGTAGTTTTTCTCTTTACTTAATAAATTTTTGGTATTACGACATATTATTACCTAATGGAAAAAATGTTTCCCGGATTTCATTAATACACGTATATATAGTATAAACAGTAGCGGATTTAGAGGGGGCATATTTTTTGAAATTTTCAAACGGCGATGCTTAATAGAAAACTTGAGGTAGATGCAGTATTCAGCGTCATTTGCGATAAGTTCGATTGATACATACATTCTCCGCGGGTTTCCCTCATAGAAAAGCCAACAAATGACAGCTTAAACCATTGCGCATCGAGATTTTAACTTAGTTTGATTCTACCACAAGAACCAAAAAAAAAGGAAAATCTTATTTACTGCTTGCCAGATATGATCAAAGGCCATTTGGATAATGACAGCGTTGTGCGACGTTTGAATCTCAAAGGTGTACTTAATCACTGGCAATGTCATTGGGGGCAGAAGCAAAAGTCAAAAAACAACAACTTACTGACTACTGCATTGGAAACGTTGAAGAACTGCGATGTAGATCTATACCCCATAATTCGTAATTTTCTTCGCATATTTTGCACACTTCCTGTGACGAATGAGAGCTATGAACGCTCTTTTTCGACACCTCGCTGCATGAAAACGTGGCTGAGAACTAATTTTTGACATAAGAATACATTATAATGAGAATTATGAGTTCGATTTTTTCGGTAAAAGGTCTACCGGAATCTCTGACGTATACATATTTGGTATCTAAGAGCTTAGAGAAACTTATAGTCCGATTTTGAGAATATTTGGACATGCTAATTATAAAGCTTTTTATTGGGTGTATGAAACGCAGGAAAATATTTACCCAATTTTACCAATATTAGACACTAGTACACATTTCTCTACAAATGCCTATAATATATCTCACAAAAAGGCACTGGGGTCCACCTATTCGGTATCTTGGGTATTTAACCGTTTGACAATTTTGGCGTAAGATGATATACACTCAAGACACTCTATGTACAAAGTATTACTTCGATATCTTTATTGATACTTAATTGGCACATCGTAATGTGAAAACATCAGCTGAAATATAAAAATGTTATATCTGCAAATCTATTATGGTTATAGTCCGATTTCGTTCATTTTCACAATGTTATATTATATTTACAGGATATACTATCCAAAAATTTTAAATTGCAGAAATTTGTAATAGGCCCCTATAAATACTTTTCAATCCCTCTTGGTTGGGGTTTCCCAAAAAACTGGACAAACATATTTTATAAACTTTTGAGGCAGAAATTTCAACCTTATTCAATTTTGTAAAGTAAAGAAAATTGCGGTTAAGGTAACAAATTTTAGGTAGATTGGTCCACACATCGTATACGCAACATTTAATATCGATTGCAAGTAGTTGCTATATTTAATTAATTTTCGTAGTTTCTAAAGGTTTTGTGATTTATGTACATAAAATAATTTTCGAAAGCTTTGGATGTATTAGAAAACTTTTCACTTGTTTGACTGTAACCAGGCACATTAATTTGTGAGATAGGTCATATTTCCAAAATCAAAAACAATCCAAGACCAGGACTCTCGAATAGCTTTAAGTGATTTATACTAATAATTATTGATAAATTAATTTTCTTGACCAATAAAAAGTTATATTTAAAAATAGAAACAAAAAAGTAAAATTTTCACAAAAAATGTTATCTACTGAAACTTTAAGTAAGTAAATATATTATATTTGCGATAAAAAAGGTAGATTATACCAATACGCGTAGTGTTTGGAGACAACAACTGGTGATTAAGCGAAACGTCAAGTCTTGTTGACAGTGGCAGTGAAGCGAGAATGTTTTCACAACATCGCTTATAAACATCACACGTATACGGTTTATAACCTCTTTGTATTTGCGGCGGTGTATTCAGTGACTGCGGACGATAGCGATTATGGCTGTCGTGGCGCAGAAACCTGTTTCAATCTCGAAGTAGTTCACCTTGTCTGCATGTACACCAGAATTGTATCAACTTTTGCTTTTGCTTCCACCGCTGGCATTCCGTAAATAATACATATCTACATATTGCCGACTGTTCACTCCATACTTGTGTGAATATTAATTTATAGATATGTGGTATATTAACTAGTTTTAGTATGGATTCGCAAAATAGTTTTTTCAAATGTGGGAAACATGTGTGAATTGATTTTTTTTTAGAATTCTTCTGGTTTTATTGGAATTATTATGTTTTTACGCAAAGTTCTATGAACCTAAAAATTGATGGTAAACAAAAACATGCACTATGTGCTTTAGATCAGGTAGATCGACCGGGTAGTTACTGTAGAGTAGAGGTCGTAAGAGAAGTATTTGAGCAAATATCCTTTACAGTTTTTTAATAAAATTAAATTTCTTTTATGAAAAGTTATATATCCGAAATATGTTTATAATTTTGACTATTGACCGTCGAGAAGAATCAAATGGTAAATATTTTGGAACTTCAATAAATGTCATACAAAGTGTTAATGTTAAAAATTATTCGAGTCTATGAAGAGATTGGATTAAATTTTTATTGACGTTTGCATTGCGAATTATGATCCAATGTACCCTCCCCTTTATCATATGCACTAACAAAGACTGGCGAATTCCAGGAGCTTGTTGGGCACTATTGAGGTGATGAGGGACCACAACTAGATACATAGTTGTAATCTATCGAAAAGAGTATAATTGAGAATAATATTGTAACATAGTCCTCTGAGAAGCCATATAATAGAACTCCTATAATCAAACTTATTAGTCGACGAACTACCTCGAGGCAAATACATATCCGATAAGGCGTTTTATTTCTGGTGACTCTCAAAAAAGAAGTCAAAAATAATACTTAAATCTTCTTCAATGCTAATGAGCTAAAACAAAAACAAAAAACCAACACAATTTGATTAAAAATGCACCATAACACAACACACGCACATATGTACATACATATGTATACATATCGATAGTTTCTGGTGTTTTGGCTTCAAGTTGACTGATCAATTTGTTTATGTTGATATAATTTCAGGGTTGCACATGCGAGAGTTGCTTGACACCGATATCAAATTGCCAACGGTACGGCACAGCAACATCTACAGAGCATATTAAGCATACATGTGTATGAAATACATCAAACTTGTACATAACAGCACCGGCATGCATAGAGATGTGTTGATGCAAATTCCGCTCGTGGATCTGATCGAATATTCGGATGTGACGGTGTTGACAACACAGACAAACGGAGTTATGTTAGGTCATTAAACTATGCGGGCAGATAGGCATTCAAACGAGTATTTTTTTATGTGGATATACTATATATTCATATGTACATTTGTGTGCGTACTTTAAGACCGGTAAAATTATAAACTTTTTCAGAGTTAATTTCATAGAATTCATTTAGAAAAACAATTGCAGGAACAAATTAAAATACGGGGAAGTCATTTATAAATCGAAAGAGTAAACAACAAAAAATAAATAAATATGAATTTGCACAAGCAATATTTTGAATAATGTGGCTTATGAAAACTTGAGCAAAACAATAAAGAATTTGTTGACATAAAAAACTGAATTATAGTCGGTAGATGGTTGGTGAAAAACTGGAAGCCAAAGTTGAGAGATAACAACAGAACTCGGATATCAAATATGATCAATATGCAGCGCAGAACCTCTGCTACGAAATTTAGCCCTCGCAAAGATATTTTGTGGACCGCGAAGTTGTAATTTAGTTGGTCAATAAATAAATTCTTTCAAGAATATGCGCTGCGTTTTAATTGCCGTCAGATATGGGGTTCAATGAGAGATTATGAAGTGCGAATTTTTCAAGCAATAGTCCGTTTGAGTCTAAACATCTGGATTAAGTTGTGACTTCGAAAGCATGTGTTTTTTGACATTAGACCAGACAGCGAAGAATATAGATAATCTATATCTGTAAAGGTTTTCTTACAAATCAGAGTTCAAGCTGGAACTACCATCTGATCAAATTTGGATCAAGCAGCTCACGACTTCCGGTCTTAAAGCAAGTATCCTCTGGGTAACCAAAAAACACCCTTTTGAAGGCGAAATATTCGTTCCCTAGATGGTAGGCTGGGTTTTGGGCGCGCACCTGCAAAGCACCGTACCAATGAAAAGGAAAATTTAGATCGGACTGGTTTATTTAAACTGGGCTCGGAAACCGAATCAATCAAAACTTTTGTCCTAGATTAAAAGCCCATGTTTTTGTTCGTGTGAAGTTTAATATATGGAGATATTATATTAGTGTGTGTTTCACAGATGTTTGTTTGCGCCGCGAAATGTTGGCCAGCGTTGACAAAAAAATGAACAACGAGATTACCTAAAATTGCAAATATTTAGAAGAGTCCACTTTATCACGAACAAAAGTATTCATCGAAAACTTGGCCCCTGCCAGTCGTGTATCCACCTCTGTTCGAAAAAGTTAGAGAGATACCAAAGAATAACAGATTTTTGTTATGAATCGAGTCAGCACCCTTTGGTTAGGGTAATCTGGTCTGTTTTTTTTTGAAATTTTTTTACATAGAAATTTTTATTCTACAATATAACTTTTTTAACATATCATGAGGTATATCGTGGAGTGTATAAATACATTTTTGGAATTTTTTGATGACATTTGACGGAGAAATGGCTGGGTGAATGAGATGCGTTTTTTACTGCCAGACCCGATTTCTCATATTTGGATCATCTCGAATACAAAAACCCAATTTGTTGATAAATACACATTTTTTTTAACATAAATTTTGTCTTAACATTCTCAATAAATTATAAAAAATTATGAATCTCGTAGGGACGATAGCCAGGCGTTTTGTGAACATTTAAAAAAAATAAGCAAATCGGTTCAGTAGTATGATCGGTATCATGTTCGCCAGTTTAAAAAAATGTATTTTGAGAAAAAAACGTTAAAAGTTTGAGGTGTGCACTCCGAACGTCAAGCATTATTATTATTTTTGAGCCTTGTTCGAAACCTTCCAATGGTAAAGTGGGTTTTTACATTAATTCCAAGGGTAAAAGGAAACAGAAAATGTAACAAAAAGAAAAAAAAATTGAAAAAATATTACCCTACTGACTCCTTAATATTTTGGATATGAAGTGTGTCAAAGCTATGCGCGCATCAAAACACTTGAAAATTTTGCAAATTCGAGTACGGGTCATAAAAAAAAGGATTGACAATGTAGATGAGTGTCTTACGTTCATCAAACGCATTACTAATTGTTTAAGAATCAAGGGAATGGTGCTAATAAAGTGAGACGAAACAAAACGAAAAGAAAAAAAATTCACAGAAGGCACCATCCCAGGCGAGTATTACAAGTGGATGGAAAATGGGACTGAGCGTTGGTATGCTTGAGGCTATTTTAAAGGCGATTATAAGGATTTGTATTAAAATACGTGAAAATTTGTTTTTTCGTCGGTCGAGGTTAGATCTAAAAATCGAATAGGGTGTTCGGAAAGTGGCCTATAGTGGTGATGAAAGATTCTTACTAATCCAGTTCGTTACATGGTCATCGAGTTTTTTGAATGTTTCGCTACCAAGGGAAAGTAGACAATGTTTTAACGAAGCCTGCTTAACACTGAGCTGTTTCGTTGGAGACCGTAAACGTAATTTTTATACTATCGCAACATGTTTTTTCAGGACATAGATTTGTTTTATTATGGAATTCCAATAAAATAGAAGTCATATGTGCAACATGTTAACAACAAAAGTAATAGCATGACCTTAAAATTTTTTGATAGAACCTTATGTTCAGTCTTGGTCACTTAAATTTTTAGAAAATAATTTTTCATAATAAAATATATATTAAGCTTTCATAAGGAGTCTTCATAATGGCTGCACATCTCCAGCTTAATATTTTTAAATCTCTTTAGCTTTTGTTGGCATAAATATATATAATTTCATATATAACTTATGTGGTATAATGGTTTGTATGTGGAAAAAAATCGGAATACGCATATGCACGTGCTTATGCTATCTATAGTTATATGTAAATGTGTATGTATGTGAGTTGAATGCCTCCTTACTGAAACGTGATGCTTGAGTTGATGCATGACCCGTTTTCAGGCACGGTTTCCAAAAATAAGGTACAAAATATTTCACTTGTCGTGTGTGAGTAAGAAATGCCCAAACGAGCCGTACAATTATTTACTTATATAAGATGACAAGACGAGGGTCAGTTGCACAAATCCAAGATGCAATACAGGGTGTAACCTTTAGATTTTCTTAACGTGATTATGAGTTTAAAGCAGATCATTACTTATGTTAATTATTAGCGAGTTACAAGAGAATGTTTGAGAATATTTTTTTTTTAATATGTGATGTGAGCAGAATTTTTTGAAATACCTTGACCGATCGACTTGAAATTTTTAAACGACTTTTTGAGATATATTTCTCAGGTGAAGATCGACTGAATAAAATTTTTTATAACACCGTTTTTTAAGAAAACATTATCTGTCCTATCCTATAGCAATAATATATTTTTATGGTTTTTGGATTTGAAATATACAGTATGCAGATATGCAAATATACAGAAATGCAGTATTAATTGGATTCCATTGCCTATTGTCTCTAGTGATTGATAACTAGACTCAGAAGCAAGGAAGTGAGATATACGCAAGATATTATATATATTGGGACATGAAATCTACTTTTTTAGAAGATTTTGCGTGAGAACAAGATTTAAAAGCATTATAAATTATCAAATGAACACCCTGTATTTTTAGTAACTTTATGGGTACCGTAAGCACGAAAGCGTTAAAGACACGCTTGTGCAGCAGCCGTTGAAGCTGAAGTTGTATGTAGATTCGCAGGCTCCACCGTGGTGACCTGGATACGTATCAAAGAAACGAAAGAAATACGTATATACATATATATGTACATATGTATATATGTATGCTAGCAGAGGCAAAAAAATATTCGTTTTTCTGCATTTCATATGAGCTTACAACTTTATGACACAGATTGCCTCATAAAATTGTAATTTTTTTTTTGTAAAACATATTGTATATTATTATTGTTTTCGGAATTCAAATATGTATGTATACATACATAAGTATTATTTACTTGCATATAATTTATAAGCAAGCATTTACGATTGAAGTCACTTTTCGTGCGGCTTTCAAGGAAGTAGGGACATCGGCAAATATGTGTCAGGCATTCAAGCGCATCGTTAACGAAGAGCGTAATAAAGCCGACAGTGAAATTGTTGTTATTTTTGTTAAGTCTTGGTATTTTTCAAGTTTGACTATCCTGAAATAAGTGTCGCTGCTGACACATACAAAATGTTTACATTTGTATATGCATATCTTTGGCATTCAAAACATTTCGCCTTTATTCAATGATTTTTTGTCTCAACCTTTTTATCGAGTTACTTTACAACGCTGGCGTGTTTTATTAATTTTGTTTAGTGCTTCCAAACAATCCAGCTTTATGTTATTTAAATTCACTTGAAAACTTTGCGGTTCGATTCACCAACAAATATAAATTGACCATGTTCAATGATACGCACGCATGTGGCATGCGCAAAATAATAACAACAACATATAGTGTGAGCACACGCATATATCAATAACTAGAGTAATAATAACAGTGAAAAAAAAAAAATAATAACACTGCGAAACATACCAAGTAGTAACAAGAGTTAATATAATAAAATAAACGAAAGATAAAAAAAAAAAAATAATAAAACGTAAGAAAAAAACATAAATGACGGTAAAAATAAAGAAAAACTATTGAAAAAGCAAGCGCATGCAAACAATGTATATTATCTAAAATAATAATCACGATTATTATTTGACGCAGCGTCGGGCAAAGCAAAATAATTATGGGAAAAAACTAAGAAAATCGATTGAAAATAATAAAAGCAATAAAAAACATTAATTTCGGTTACATCGTATCTATAATACAAGACTGATCAGTTTACATGATAACTAAATGATGGTCTGGTCTAAACAATATGCTAGGATGTAGTTTTTCATTGGAAAGTTAGGTTAGGTTATATGGCTGATCTGAAAAGATCGCTCGTGGACAGTTATATATAGTCCTTTATGAAGGCATAGACAAGAAGTGTGTTTGAACTTATAAATTAGCAAAATGCTTAGTAACCAATATAAATCTGCACAGGCGTTTAATTTCCATTCCCGTAAGTTCCCAAATATTTTATTCTTAATCTCCGAAACGCGGTACTGTTCAAGAAAGAAGTTTTGAGTTGTTTCTACTTCACCTTCTCCCATACAACTTCTGCAGACGGCGTCTAGTAAAATTCCCAACCTTACAGCATGGACACCAATAGGGCAATGGCCTTACTGAGGGCAAAGCGTTCGCTCTTGGGCCCAAAGGTTTTTGCGACAGCACATGTACCGATGGTGGACCAGCGCTAGCCAAAATTCTGTGAAGTCTAGCTATCTAGTAGTAGAACACAACAGGAAAGGGGATCACCGATCCGCTCTCATTCTAACGTTATCGGTTCTAGGATGCCTTTCCTTGCTAGTTCATCAGTTTTACAATTATTTGTTGTGGCTTGACACGAATTCTTGGGTTCATTCTTCTCCATTTGGATAGTAATCTGTGTGTAAACGTTTTTCATAAAACAATTTGTATTTGATCGATCTGTTCATATATAATGCCGTCTTATGTGGCCTAAAATCGCCTGTTCCGACAAATGATCAAATTTTCAGGTCGGTACTTTAAAAACAATGATACTAATTTCAGTATATAGAGATAAACAGACATATATAAATAGATTCAGTTCGTCACGCTGGTCATTTATTTGACTTATTGGGTAGTCGAAAAAGTCTTTTCGCATTTTGTCAATAGATGTCGTTGCAGTCGTATATCTTCAGTGCTACCAATCACATTGTGTCAAACCATATAGTTTTGGAAAGATGACATTTGAAGCTTCATTTAACCAAAAAAATTCAGGGAGTTGAAAAAAAATTGCCCAGCTGCCCAAAAATGAGTGAAAATAGTAATTGGAAAGTAAACAAGTTAGCATCACGTAGGAAAATGATGTACGACGAACTGTTTTCCGAGGCATTTTTTTATTTCATGGAAGAGGAGGGGTGAACTCCTTCATTTGTTTTAGCTTATGCATGAATATTCAAAAAGTTCATCCTAGTGTCTAAATGGGCTAACCAAGGAAGAATTAAGTTTAAAAAAAAGAAGTAACTTCTTTGAGCGAAATTCTCTTGGGAGAGGCCAGAAAAGTTTCTTTTTCATATGGCTCAAGCAGTTTACGACTTCCGGTCTGAGACCAGATATCCTGCGGATATCCAAAAAACTAGCTTTGAGATTATTCGATGCAGCGACCGCAGGCGGATCAAAGGAAGAGGAAGACCTTAACCCTATTAGAAAGATCAGGTGGAGAAGGACTTGGCTACACTTGGAATCTCTAATTGACATCAAACAGTAAAAAGAAATGACGACTAGCGCGTGGTTGTAAACTCGGCTATACCGCGTAAGCTGTTTTCCATACACGGATTTGATTTTGATCAAATATTTTGTGCAGCCTTCGATAACGTTGTGAAAATGATGTTTCCGAAATTTGGTGTACTAGCCACATTTTTTATCTAAATGTATCTAGACTGACCCAACCCTTAAGTAAGTGATACGAGGAGCTACCCTTGTATTAGAGGTAACACTACATATATCTAATTAACTAACAGTTTTTGGTGTCGTGCACTGTAGTTGTGAATTGATTTTATTACAAATTCCGAAGGTTTCGCAATTTGGGCGCGCCACTTTTTCAAAAAACAACAAATCACTAAAACTATCACAATCCACGCAGATAAGTCATAAAACATACATAAGCAGCTCATCCTCACCATAACAATTGGCGAAAACCAGTAAATGAGCCTGAGTGTCTTTACACAGAAAATTGCAAGCGAGCACGTCCGCCAGGGCTACCGTAGTTTAAACTATGTGAAGGACATGATTTCTACCATGCAATACGCACATACACATGTACGTACTCGTATAACTGTGCTTTACATACACGATCTGTATATGCTGTGTGTGCTGCTTTATTATTGATTAATTGACAATTTGTTCATGTGTCGCGATAATGACAAAAAAAAACTTCAATGGACGAGGAATTAGCCTTTTTTTTGCGTGGCACGCGTGTTTGCGGTTGCTTCCCCATGTTTATGCCCGCATGCACATGTATATCTACTGCTAATTGCTGGCTGTTAAAAAAGTGTAAACTATGTATTTCTCTTCAAGTATGGTGGCAAAACAGTGCGAAATTCCGTATTAATATTCAATAAGCATGTCATTTGTAGGCATTTGTCGTTTTATTTGTGCGCTTCAATAACCTTATGTAGAAGCAATAAATAATAAATTGATTCTGTGTATTTTTGGAAAATGAGAACTGTAAGGATATGACCCTCAAAGTAAAAAAGCTACATGTTTAGCAAGAAATATGAACTTTTGAAACACCAAAATGCCCCAATGTATGAAAGATATTGGTAAAGGCAAAGAAAGCTGCTGATGGAAGGTTACAACCTAGTAAAGTTTAAATATATCATTAACATTCACAGAGACAAATTCCGTACTGGTGCAGGCTCAAGAGCACCAGTCCAATGAATGGTTCTTGTGTAAACCTCCGATTTTGGACTTGAAACCGAAAACTCCCGAGTACCTGATTTCATATCTACAGCAATTTGTAGACGTGGGCTCAAGGGCCTTGTGTCCATATTCTGCTGAGCCTTTATGAATATATGTGATAGAGGAGCGGGTGCGATAGACCTTAGATCGTGGTGCAAAGCTCAATAAAAATCTATTCTATTTAAAGGGTGATCAAAGTAGAGGTCCTTTTTTCAATAGCCTTTTTTTTTGACAGATCACGCGTGAGTCGTGAAAAGCTGTCCTGTTGTTTTTGTTCAGTATTATTTGTTTGTTTCATTGTGTAAAGAACTTTACTACGAAAATTGAGACCCTGCATTCATTATCGATATTATTCGACCGAATAGACCATGTTCAGCGCGCAGTGAAGAAGGTATATTGCAAGTCATAACTGAGAGTGTACATGAAGACAGTGGAGAATCGATTCAGCGCCGTTCGTAACCACACGAACCGACGTATGGAACTTTGCTCATTTTACGTCAGATATTTAAATGAAAGCGTACAAAATATAGCTTGTGCAAGAATTAAAGCCCCTCGACCTTTCCAAGCAACATCGCTTCGCTCTATTTGCTCTTTCCATTTGCGAGCCAAATTTTGTTTAAGTCAATTCTGACTCAATGGGTGTTTAAACAAGCGAAATTGCCACATTTGGGAAGAAGAGCAACCTGAAGAGATTCAAGAACCGCCATTTCATTCAGAAAGACAACGCTTTTGTTGTGTTTGTGTGTCGGTTGGCCTGATTTAGAAGCTTCAAAAAATCTATTGTTTTTGTTTTTTGCTCAAATCTCTTTACAAATAATCTAAGAATATGTTCCCAAAGTTTTAGATGGGAATTTAAAATATTTTCGGACCTAGAAGGAAAATAGTGACCGAGCGTCTAGCAGATATATGAGGGATTGAGCAGAAAGCGAAAACTTTGACGCGATTTTTCGTTTTGTCATTTTTACGATTTTTCTTAATTTGCAGACAGGATAGAAAAAAAACTAAGCGTCGTATGGAATTGGGGCAAAGATTATTATCTTTGGCGATGAATTATGTTCTATTAAACTAAACAAAAAAATTATAAAAGTCAAGTTTGAACATATTTCTAAACAACATAAAGTAAAATTTTTTTGTGCAAAAACCTCTTTTTTTCAATAAAAAAAAAAATTCTAAAATTTGTCATTTTTTTTTTTAGTTTAACCAGTTTCCGATAGAAATGTGTGAATGATGATTAAATATATAGGTATAAACCTTAGATATTTTGCTTTAATCACTTATTTCCTTCCTTCCCGCAGGCAAGCTCCCCCTTAACAGTCGACATACGCGAACGAGACATGGAAAATTACACTGACACATGAGATGTAGCCGCCAGCATTTGAAAGAGATAGTTTCCTAAAAATAAATGCCAAAGAATGTTCTTTTGAGTGAAAAAAAAACATTGCGTATTAAATTTTAAGTTTTTGTGAAGGAAACCACGGAATGGATCACGCTTTATATCTTTTATAGCGATTTCTGTATTTCCTTCCAAACTTTTTATGAAAATTAATATACCCTGCTCCGGGAATATACTATAAAGAATGCTATCAGAATTTTAGCAAAGTTTATAGTTTAGTATTGAATAGACACTCGACTAAAGCGATCATTTTCGAATACTGTGAAGTAAATAGCATTCGCAAAATGCTAAGGCAATCAAGAAAGAGACTGTCTGTAGTCCTTCCATTCTGCAATGGACAATAACTTAAAAAAATACACACATATGAGCTTATATTATACTCTTATACTTTCTTAAATTTAGAAATCGAACTGATATCGATATTCCGAAAAGCACGATGAACAAAACTGACTAAAAGCACGGCGATGATTGTTACTTTCTTTGGAAATTGAGGTCTTACTCAAAATACATTTCTAATTACTTTTTCACCTGCATATATTTTTTACCACGTTAATGCAAGATCACATTCTAGTCTGATAGCGAATTAATTTGAAGTCAAACATGGTAAAAGCCATTCCCCATTCCAATTGTTTCACCTTTTTCGATTGAATTATAGAAGCATATGAAAGATTGGATTAAACGTTGTAAAACTTACGTAGTTCACTTTGAGGCGATAGCATACATAGATTTGTATGGAAAATATTTTCACCATGGTCGACTTTACGAAAGCACTCAAAATTTTAATAGGTCAAGCACTCTCAATTTGACAACATTCTAGAGAAATATTTGAGTTGTAAATATATGCAGCTTCCTTAGTGTCTAAGCTTAAAGCGATTTGTAATTCTAGCACAGTGACACACTCTGAGCGAATGCATTCAAAATTACTATAAATTTCAATTGTATAAAGGCAAAGTAAATTTTTTTCCATACATTTTACACCACTTTTCGTTAATTTTATAGCAGATTTGCATGCCAACCCCACTTTAGGAGGTTGAATGCGCAGTAAACTTCACATCACTAGTTAATTAATAAAAAGCGACTTGAGTTAATAAATTTTTAATAATATATAAATGTAGTAACATAGTAAATACAGTTAAATACCTAAAAAAAAATCGCTTGTGTGTGTTTATTTTCCATCACATAAATATATAAATTATTTCATAATGCCGGTGATGTGCGTGTGACTTTTTTGTCACATCAACACTGCATGCGATATTTGTCGGTAGCGTGTGTCTTAGCGGTGAGTAAGCTAGGTATGTGGGTAATTGTGAGTGATTGTCACACGCTGAGTGATTTTGCCTGGAATTGCGCTTTATTTGCTCGTTAATTGAAGTGTTGCGGTGCAGTAGAATCGTTTACAATTGAACGTTAAGTTTGCACACATAAGTAGAAGCGACAATAATAATATAATTAAATGCTACTGGAAAGTCATATAACCCATATTTTTTGTATATATGTATGGTATGAGGGTGGGGCGTGAGATAACTTAAAATAGCAGTAGTTAGAAATTTAATATTTACTGCTATTGAAATGACATTTTTCAAATTATTTCTTACTTGAAATCTTCATTAAGAATTACTAAAATTTTTGAAGCTTTATGGTCACTTTGCTTTACGGTCACGCTAGTTACTTAGCAAATATTGAGAGCAATCCAGATAATTGGAGATTATGTTAGGAAATAACGAAATATTTTCGAAAATAAGTGATCACCCTGGGATACATATTTACATACCTGTAGATGTATATAAATATTGTTATTTGCAAATTAATAACAATACTTGTGAAAATGTTGCTGTAGACATACTGTCCTCAATGTCGTGTGGCGCAGTTGTTGGCAATTAAACTCAATACTTAACAAGTGAAATGAGCGTATACCGGAAATGATGTAAAAAGTAGTAGCAGCGTAAGGAAAAAAAGTATTTTTTAAATTTTTAGAGAAGGTGTCCGATAGACACAGCAAACGACATCATATTTTTCCCGCTCTTTTGACATTTCTTTTCAGTAAAGTTCGCCATTTCATCATGGAAGCTGCCCACTGCTTTCGAATATTATTCCCATTAATCTCAAAAAAGTCAAAACTTACCAACAATCTAGCGAATGGCGCTTCAAAAATGAGCCAGGAAAAACAAAATCACTTAAGGCACTGAAGGTCATTCCAATTGTTATGAAATAAGGATTGGTATGCTTGTATTGGTTGATGAGTAATTATTTTAGGCGTTAATGAAGATTTGAATTATAATACGTGAGAACTTGTACTACACAATGTACTTTTGGCTTGAAGTGAACTCTTATAAAAATTGAACAACATGTTCAAAGGTTCGTTCTTGTATTTCAAATTTTGATATCCACTCTTATGGTACATCTTCTAATCTTTCTGGTAATCTAAGATATTTTAAATAAAGCAACTTAATGCGAGAATAGCTAATCTTGATTTCTACCCAATCTTAGTCAGACTTTATTTATTCGATATCACCATCTAAAAACTAATTTAATTATAGCAGAATAAAAAGTCCTTTTTCTCTCTCCTGAATCAGCAAATAAATTTCTAAAAATGTCGAACAAAATCAAAAAGATATACATTTACACTTATATATGTATATACTATACGTATACAGCAAATGATAAAAAGAATTTCGCAACAAGTGATTATTAGCACATGTGGCTTTAGAGACGGCAAGGTAAATATTACGAAATCAGGCAATCTTTTAAATAATTGCAAACTTATTTTTAGCCTTTGACTTTGCATAAAGCCACTTGAGACCGACTTGCAATCGGTCAGTCCTTTTATTCAAAACACTTTTTATGCCATTCGAGTGGTTTTTGAAGTGGATACGAAGCGTTTGAATTGTTTTTGGCATAAAAATACACTCAATAATGAGTAATAATTATAAATATAGTATATTTTGTATTTATAAGGAAAGCGTCATCAATAATATTGTAGGAGCTCTGTGGATTTAAAAAGTTACCAGCATGGCATTTCCCCTACTTCATATTTAATACTATGCACACATACTTATATATTCGTGGCTGTTGTGAGGCGCGTTAAGTGGCCTTTCGACATGTCACTTAAGTATGTAAACAAGCTGCGTTTCCCCTCACTTCTAGTTTATAAACTATATAGTTAGCGATATGTACCATTGGCTATTAATCCCCTGACCGGTTCTTTCCGGATTCTGCTAGTTCGAAAACTGTCTAATTGTAAAATAACAATAACAATGATATAATTGTAGATTAAACGCTCCAGAAAATCGTTATAGAATATTTATTGTTTGAAACAATATTCTGTGCTGTGTTTTCAAATAGTTGTATAACGCGAAAATACTAAATTTTTTTTACTCATTTTTTTGGCAAGACTTTGCTAATTGGCTTACAAGCAACAAACTGATGAGTTTTGGAAAAAATATTTTAGAACAAAATAGAAAGGAAATTAATATTCGTCACACTTCAACCAGTTATTGGCTACTATTGGTATTTTATTTGATTTATTTGTTACGATAGGTGTTTCAATTATTTTTTGCCAAATAATGCTCCATTGTATTGTGAAAATTGTTGTTACAGTTTCCATTGTTGTTAACTACTAAGCTCATGGCTGCTGCATATTGCTATTAATTAGCATCATTTTGATAAATAAGTGAAGTATTTCTTCTCAGCACATTCGCATTTTAGCAAATTTGGCGTGATTACGCAGCGGTACATTAAATTGAAAAATTTAGCATTGGAAAAAATAGAGAAGAAATCCATCTCTATTTAAGTACCACCTTGACTTAGCCCAAATATTTCGCTCTCTTTTCGTGAATATTCGGTATATTTTAGCACGAGGTATACTGAAAAAGAATAACCATTTACGATCCCTGAGTTTTGGAATACTCTACTGACCAATAGTAGTTCCCAAAATCATCTAAAAGAGTTGTAAGAGTTAATAGCTGTGTGTGAATCGCCAAGCCTTGCAGAGTAGCGCAACGAACTGCCAATTGATGCACCGCTCTACAGTGAAATCAATCGGACGCTTTTTATATAGGACGATAGAAATCGAAGTTATCCAGCGGAGATGTTCCGAGCAGAGCCTACTAATACCTCTATCTCTTCATTTGATAATCCTTTTCAAGGGTTGAGATACATATGTATGTTTGTATTACAACTATCCAAGACGTGAACCAATATACTTCTTTCATAAATAGGATAAATTTTTTTCCGTTAATGGATCCGCCTTTTATAAAGTATTCATGAAGGAACGAGGTCCCTGATATGCTTTTATTTCTTTTACATAACGTAGTTCTATATCGAGGATTTACTTGCCAGACTAGGTGCGGTCACTTCAAACGACTAATAATTGTAATAATAGTACTATTGCAAAATTATATTGTAATACCCGATATGATAATATATAAGTGATTTGAATCCTATTGATTAATTAACTCAAAGTATTGTACCGACAGTCGTATATCACTTACTTTACTTAGCATTAGCTGTTTAAGTGCACATTCAGTCCCTTCTCTATTTTGTTTTCGACACCTGAGTGTTAGATAACGACACCTTTAGGCATGTTCCCTTTTTTATTTCGGGATTTGGTATAGTGTTGCGATCTGAAACTCATAACTTTATCGTAAATTTTCACATTTTTGATGTAATGCATATTCTTAACGTTGTAACATACGACGAATATCTTTTTACGTTGGATACCATGTAATTTGTCAACTGATTAAAAAAGGCTAGGATAGAAAGAAATTTTAAAACATATGATAACGGTGCATTGAAACACATCTATGACAACATGGCACGTGACAAATCGTGGATATTATATATATATGAGTCCGAAAGTAAATAGTAGTCAACTGTGTAGGTATTTCGCGAACAGCCGAATCCACCAAAAGTTGTTTCCGCACGAAGTACTTCCAAGTAATTGGTGGACTGTTTTTTTTTTTTTGGAAAAACTGGACATGTGACGACCATACCATTTGAATAACACATAATGAGTGATGCAAAACCATTTTTTCGCCAGTTGTCTTTCAAGAAATCAGAAAAACCAATCACAGAAGACGAATCACTCTTCACCATGACAATGAGAGCTCTCACCCATCGAATGAAAGAACTGGATTTTTGAGCACCTAAAACATCGATTTGAGGAGTAAACTACCGCTAAGTTCCACTTGTCACCGGATAACTTCTTTTTATTTTCGTACATAAAGTAAGAGATTAATATTTTTCGAACCCGGAAGAGACGTTTGATACCGCAACGCATGTTTTGAAAATACTACAATCAGAGCGGCAAAATGGTTTCGACAATTGGTTCAAATGCATGTCTCTATGTATATATCTTAATTGGAGTACTTTGAAACATAATAAAGCTACTTTCAATGAATAAAATTTATTTTTGTTTTCTAATCCCGTAATATAAGAGGCAACCTACGTATTGATGTTAAATTAAAATATCTTGGCCTTGAATTGATGTACACATGAGCTAAAGTTATAACAGCTGAATTGTATTTCTCGTTTTTGCATTGTTTTCGAATCTGGTGAAAAGTATATCTTTGTAGAGCCTTTCAAAGTGCTACCAATTGTCATAATTGAATAATACGAGCACCGATAAAGTTATAACAGCTGAATTGCTTTACTTTTTTCAGGTCTTTATAAGACCTCTCGGATATTTGAAAAAGATATTTGAAAAAAAAAAAAAAGGTTACCTAATGAATAGTTTCTGTTATAGCTATGGAGCTAGCTTGAATGCAAGCCCTTACTCCTCTGTACAGAAGGAGAAGACAATATTTTAGCTATTATATCCGTATAAGCAATGTTTTGAATTTTACACTTTTGAAAATTTCACCTATGTCAATTACTCTAGAAAATATGTGCAAAAGAATTTGCATTTCGTTTTTATTTATCTATACTTAAGACGCAAATTCCTGATAATTTTCAGAAGCTCAACACATTGAATTAATGTTTGAGGAATATATTCGAAGATCAGTTGTCTTTTTCAGTTGAGTGCTAATTTTTTATAAATGCTAATTTCTCATTTTGTAGCAATTAACGTAGGTTTGTTAAGTAAAAATGTGAGCAGATACTGTGGAGATACATTGTAAATTGCGCTAATAAAATTGGAATAATTGAATTAGTAAACGGAAAGTAAAAATTTCG
Source organism: Bactrocera latifrons (assembly GCF_001853355.1). Classification (NCBI taxonomy): domain Eukaryota; kingdom Metazoa; phylum Arthropoda; class Insecta; order Diptera; family Tephritidae; genus Bactrocera; species Bactrocera latifrons. The sequence continues at coordinate 614,952 of NW_017534963.1, forward strand.
AAAGACAACTCAAATGTGCACGAATTTATAACTTTAACTAACAAATTGAAATAGTATTTTTTTTTATATTATAGAAAATATTAGTGTTTTAAGAATTTTTTTTTAGAGAAATGCAACATTGTGTTTAGCAAAAATAAATATTAGACACATAACAAATTGTAGGTTATGAATAGATTACTGCAATTTAGTAATTCTAGGAATTTCTTAGTAATTTCCTCTTGTACATAATCATTTCAATCAATAAATTCTCTCTTCATGTTCACAAATAGTTTGAATTCATTTCTGTTGAATGTGAATATTTTTTATTTGTTTTACATCTAATTGCATGTTAATGTTTATTAAATTATAGCCATCTGTTAGTCTCTAAAGCTTGTTTTTTATCGAACAGCTGTTGGTAAGTGTTAATTATTCTTCTCATTTATGTTATGACATAAATGTCAGCGATTTCTTGTTAAGCAATTACTTCAGGTTTTTATATAAGTATATTCGCAAATTCAAGAATTGATGAAAAGGCAATTACCGTTTGAAAGTGATTTGAGTGTGTGACAACTCTTTGGGGTGTTCGGGGTTTGAATAGAGGCACACAGTTATAACAGCGGAAAAGGTGTCTACTCCAATAAAGAATAGATCTATCTCTAACTAGTAAAAAGTTGGAGAAAATCGAATCGAACATACAACTGGTATAAGTTGGCATAAGCTGGTATAAATATCAAATAAAGGAGACATAGCAAGTTTTAACGCCATTCAAACGAGGAAACAAATCAAAGACGGACATAATTTGAATATTTTCACTTTAAGTAGACAGAGACAAGGCGGTGTATCTATTTTTGACCCACTAAAGCCAAAATAAAAGATAAAAATAAATTCATCATTTTTTTTTAGAAATTTTTGGAGCTTATTGAGTCCACTGCATCGGCCTACTGAGCGAAAACGGTGGAGAGTCGATTCGGCGACGTTCGCTGCAACTCGAAATGACGAAGTCGTTCGACTTGATGCTTTTTAATAGAACTTGGGCAATAAATGAAGCCACTCGATCTTCCCAAGAGTCCTTCGTTCCATGGGCTCTTTAAAAGTTCCAAGAAGATCCGACGTTTCCAAGCCAAATTTTGTTCAGCGATGAGGCCCATTTCTGGTTCAATGGGTATGTAAACAAGCAAAATTGCGGCATTTGGGACGAAGAGCAACCTGAAGATATTCAAAAGGTACCATTTCGCCAAGAAAAAACAGCGGTTAGGTGTAGTTTGTGGGGCAGTAGAATCATCGGTCTAATCGACTATTTGTAGGTTGAAATTGACGGTCGTGATCTCGGCTACATTTGGTTTCAACAAGACGGCGAACACTTCGGTGAGCAGATAACTCAACGTTTCGGGCCGTTCCAGCCGGGCCGCCGCCAAGATCGTTTGATAGCATACCGATAGAATTTTTTGTGAGAATATGTAAAGTCTAAAGTCTATGTGAACAATCTCGCTTTCATTCAGGCCTTAGAGCAAAATATCGCGCGAGTTATTCGCCAGTTATCGGTCGAAATGTCATCGTAAAATAAATACAAAGAATGTTCTTTAGAATGATTACAAGTATTCCACATTAATTTTGAAATTTCTGTGTTTTTTTAAAGTAAGTAACCTCGAAATGTATTAACCAAAAAGTTGGATATAAATTTGAAAAGTAGCTTAGCGTATACCTAAACGTCATATTATTATTATTACTCGTACTGGTACTTGGTAATTCTTTTTTTCGCATTGGCCATCTGTCCGCCTGTACGGTATTTCCTAGCGTAAGGTGAATGTTGCAATTTGAGTTATAAATATTCATGTGAATTTCAATTATTCTTTAGAATGTGTGTAATAATTTTACACATTGAATGCAATGATTGTCGGCCGTGCATGTTTTGCTGTGATTTGGGTTTCGTGATTACACTCGACAGCCGCATCAACATTAAAAAAGTTTTATTACGTTATGTTACGTGTATTTACATATAGTATGCAAATAATAATACTTTGTAAGTTATTCAAATTTTCATGTATTGTTGGTACAATTTATGCAAAATAAACAAAAAGGTAAAATGTCTTATAAAATGCAGTTTCCTACATTCTTCTGACATAGTTTCCTTTCTCTCTTAAGTATTAAACACGCCAGGCGTTGCATGGAATTCCTGAATACCTCAGTACATGAGTTGGGGTCTCTTTATCTCCGCCTGAATGTCGAGGCGCTTTCGTGGTAATGTTGTCTGATTTTAGGACCACAAACCTTAGACATTTGCTATTTTCCTGTCACTTTATTCCACAGCTTTAAATTTACAGCTGCCAAAATAATTCCAATATATCTTCTCATAGCTTATTTTAACATTTATATTAAACAGTATGCAGAGATTAGTCGAAAGCTGTATTGAAAATATTTGGGTATCTCTAAATGTTCTGACTGAGACGATCTATTAAATTATGACAGGTGATATGAGGAGTTCTAATGAAATCGTTTCACAACCATTATCATCTTTCTCATGACCAATATGCGATTTTTTGCCCACCCGATTTACTTCACAACGGATATCTTGATTCTAAGATGTATAGATATATGCATTTAGTACTAGAATATGCTAATTGACACGTTCAGGTAGTTTGATTATCAAAAATGTAATTTATTACAGTTGGTTATACCTTCTATGGTATTAAGGCGGTTCAACACGTGGTATGAGTAATATTGGACCATCATCTGATCAAGTTGGACACGGATTGAAAAAATAAATAAATTTTTACATATTTAACACAAATAATTTATTAACGCCTTCAAAATAGACTCCTGAGGCCAAACAAGCATAAAACCGCTTAAACCGATTTACCATACTTTTAATAGAAGCCAAGGTTGGGATGGCTTTGACTGCATTCTGCGAATTTTAATTTTGTTTTTTTTTTCGATTTTGACTAATTTTTTAATCATCATTCGCTAGACTGTTGAACAGTTGGGACCTCTACTTGACATAAATTCATTCAAGTCTTTTGATACGCAATTACACGTTTCATACCTAAACATTAACCAATATATTTGAGATCGATCCCTATGTTTAGGTGTTTTCTTGATGCCAAAACAACAACTTTAAAGCATTGTTTCTTTGACTTTGATTTTGACTTTTTCGATGTTATCTTCATTAACAGAGATGGTTGGTTGACTCGCATGAGGCAAGTTCTCGACGACCTCACCATCTTCACTAATTGCCTTGTGCCACTCAAATAATAGTGTTCGTGATAAAGCAGAGTTCCAAAAATTCTTCTGCGACATTTTAAACGATTCGATAGTGATAGTGAGGTAGACTTTCACTCATTATTATGATTAAAATATAGTAGTATTAGTGAATTTCGGAAAATTCATTTCTTTTCAGGCAACATATGTCAGAAATTCAATGTCACATATTTGAAAATAACGGGAGATCCAAGTAGAGGTACTTTTTTTGAAAGATCACTTGTAAACGGTACCAAGCTGATGCCGATAAGAAACGTAGCAACGGTGACAGTTATGTATATATCGTGATCTCTGTTAAAGAATATTCCCCATTTAAAGTTTCTGTGTTTTTTCTTTAAAAAAGTAGGAAACTCGAAATGGATCACCTTATATAACATCCTTGCCACAAACTCACTTACACTATAATAGAACAAACGAGTAAAATAGGTCAATATCGGTGTGTCATTTAACTGAGTTGTGTGGGTTAATAAAATTATTTGCAGTATAATATTGACAAATAATTTTTGTTTAAATATAATAGACATCATTTTATTATAAAATTAAAAAAAAAATATTTTCTTTTAAATTTTTATTGTTTCTCCGAAATTTTTATTGTGTTAACAAAATCGATTAGTGCTTTGTTTGCGCTTTTGTTTGTTACACAATTGCACTCGTCTCACGAACGCGAATTCTCTCAATGGGACTACTGCAGCACACACATACATATGTGAATGTACAAATAACAGTGATGTAAAAGCTCATCACATTGCTGTCAAACTGCCACAGACACTGCGTTGAAGCCTCTTGACGGCAACCACTAGATCGTCATGTTTATCAGTTGGTTAACGTTCGTCCTTGACCATCACCCAATAACCGAACGTCGCTAACTCGCCTAGATTGCGATGAATGCGAGCGCACAGCGTTCAACATTACCGACGTTCATTGTACACATAACTTGTTGTTGTTGTTGTTGTTGCTGCTGTTGGAGTGGCTGCATGTAATCAAGACGTGCATTGAAATCGGCTTACACGCTTCTCAATGCATTACTTTGCTGTCAATTAAAGTGCAAATGCATGCATCGCAACAACAACTCATTTCAATACTTTCAAATTCAATAGAAATCATCAAAAAATGTGAAATGTTTGTGTGTGTGTATGAGTTCCGTGCACTTCATAATGAACTTAATTTGAACGAAAACAGCAACCTTTGGCGTCAGCGCAAGTGAAGCTTCAGCTGTGCTAACAGTACATTGACGCAGTGAAATACGAACATATAACATACATACGTATGGTAACATACATAAACATACGTACATATGTGCATATGCATTTGACTGCTGATAAAGAAGTTGCTAAAATGCTTCATATTGTTTGATTTGATTGTGTAGGCTGGAGAACAATCCTTTTGTGATATTCTGTGAATATGTGGAAAATTTATTTACACTAAGCACAAATATTGTATGGAGCATTTAGCCTGTATAAATAAGTGTTTGCATACACAGATGTGTATTTGTATCTATTTTTTGTGCTTGAGCATTATATTTATATCGTCATTTTTTACTGCAAATTACTATTTTTAATCGGTATACTCTAATCTTTTGACTCTATATATGTACTCTGAGCTTTTGGAAAACTGACCTATGCATATGCGAACATGCAAAGAAATTTCATTATCGCAATTTTAAATAATTTTTTTTTTACAGTTAAGGAAGCACTCTACAAAAGTTTTTCTAATTTCAGGAAGTTTCAGATTGCGGATAAAGTTCCGAAAAGCACACTGGGGGTTAAGTTTGAGAAGCGAAGTTAATTTAACTCAGTACTAGGTTTGTGAAAACCACATTGGTATAGCAATGCCCGAAAATCATACATATATGCGTATGCGTTTTCGTAGATATGAGTGTATTTGTAAGAACTTTCTAACTTAACATAATCGGCTCCAAAGGAGCCGGAGGATGGAGGCATGTGTAGAAGTGCAAGGGAGGAAAGTTATCTGAGTGTTATTCACTTAGGAGTGACCAGAAATGATTGTTTTACATATGGCTCAAGTGGCTCACGACTTCCGGTCTTAGACCAAGTATCCCCTGGATAGCCAAAGAACATCCGTTTGAAGGCGAGCTAAAGTGAGAAGACGAATCATCCCTCTCCAAGGTTTTGAGCTGGATGTAAGACCGGCCACGAAAAAATGGCCTCAATGAAAAGCAAACTGCAGCCTTGGAGTATCTGGTCCTTTTATTGACGACCGTGGCAAACGCATTAAGGATTACGATTTAAGAGCATGCACATGGAATGTCCTGTCTCTTAATTTCTAAGAATACGTTTAAAGTAGCGTTTTTGACAATCCCTAATGTGTGGACAGCTGTCGTAGCTGGACAAAACCACTGCGATTATGAGGAATTTGACTGTAGTCCCCCCAAACACCCTATTCGCCAGCTTTTATTCTTAGCGACTAATTTCCTTTGTCGAATTCAAAAATATCTTATTATAAAAAACTTCACTCAAATATAGATGTAAAAATGAAAGCAAACTCCTACTTTGTAGGTCTCGAAGCTTCATGCGATGGAAATGTTGTAGGATCCTTATAACAGGTCTATTGATCATATTTTAATTACAAAACGAATGTTCTTTCATTATTAGGCTATAAACTTCCCGGTTAATATTTATTAAAGTTATCTTGATGACCAGACAAATTGAATTCCACCAGTCTGTCTTCCTGTCGCTCCTCTAACCGTCCCGGAAATAGCTGTGTTAAAATGGTGTACCAATAAAGCTTCGTATATGTGTCTTTGGAGGTAGATATTGCTGATATGCAGAATTGGTATACTACCATATGCATAACAAGTTTCGGAAAATGGTTGTCCTTCTATTTCTAAAGTATATACATATCTCAAAACCCCTTAAGCCAAAAAGTTTGAAATATGTGCCAATCTGATAATAACCACTCTGATTTTCTTCTTACAAAGATTTTGTTCCAAACTATTATACATTATTATTTAACATTTTTAATGTATACTTATCGTATAATTTGGAAATAGGAGAAAGACAATTATGCATGCTTTCTATATGAAATAATTTCATGTTATTGACTTTATATTTTGATAATAGCTAAATCAACTAACCATGAGAATTGTGAGTTAAGACCGATATACCAAATATAAAGCTTACTGTTAACATAATTCGTCTACATTGTGCCAAAAAAAGTACCCGGAAATTGTAAACAAAACGCAAAATATTAAATCATTCCTCAATATTTATTTTGTCGCCTTCAGATTAATTCCCAACAGATGTAATACATTTATGCAAACGATTTTTCCAGTCCTCGAAACACTACTCATAAGCACTTTTTGATTTTTAATTCTTCGATCGACTGAAAAAGGATTCCATGGAGCGGCAATTTCAGTTTGGGGAACAAACAAAAAAATGACACGGAGCCACGTCTGGTAGTTGTTCGATGATATTCATTGCGTTTTGGCTTTAAATTTGGTCACAATAGAGTGTCGATGCGATAATGCACCATTCATCATGTAAAATACATGAATTGTTCTTCCACAATTCCGGCCGTTCCTTTCGACATATTAGGCAAACGTCTCAATATTTACTTATTGACCGTCCGTCTCGCCTAAATATATTCACAAATCTCGAATATTGAAAACAACAATGAGCATCACCTTGATTTCCTTTCGACTCTCTTCAAAGCGAAGGCGAGCTAAAGTGAGAAGGCGAAACGTCCCCTCCACAGGGTTGTGCATGTATTTGGGACCTGTCCCAAAACTGAACAACAGCCTCCGACGTGAGACTTCGGTTAATACTACGTAAGCGGTGACTACGCCAGTAAAGAAGAAGAAGAAGATATCTCTCGATCGTCTTTAAAATATGTGTACCACTCGTAGGTTTGTGTTTTTAAAAAAACTAAATAACTGTAAGCCTTTTTCAGCATTTACAGCGATTCCGCACATGAAATTTCGTTAGAAATACTTAATTTGAGACAAATTATTTTTAATTATTCTAATTACTTTTTTCACACAATGTACATAAGTATGCATACGCGTGAAATAAGATTATTGAATGTCGCGGTCAAAATACATGATCCTTAGAAAATTCTGTTTTTACAAACTAACAACTTAAGCATGAGAAAGAGTTCAAGGCCATATAAAACATCGAATGACAAAAGTGCTTGAGACTGTAACGATATTATTGAGGAACTTAAATTGAGTGTGTTACAAATGCATTGCCTGAATTAATAAATTGCAAGAAAAATCAATATTTGACGTTTGCTTAATAAATGGTATTTTTTTCAAAATTCCCACGTTTGCATTTCGAAAAAAGGAAATAATTAAAAACGAATTGTTTATATTTTTACATGAATAATTGATTTACCTTTACCTTTGAGCTTATAAACACACACTAATGAGTTTATTATAGCGGCTTTGTCAAAGGCAAATGGCTCACGTCTGCGACGAGTGCGCACATCGCATTATTTGTTTGAGCCTTTAGAATGGCCTTTTGTATTTGCTTAATGGGCGCCATCGGCTTGTTTGCGTCTGAGCTGACGTTAAAATGACCGTTGCATTTGTTAACGGCTCATTTTGTTAATGTAGCTTTAATTAATCTTATTTTATTTTTTTTTTTTTGTGTGTATACTCAGGTGAAATCCATACGACTGAGAGAGTTATACAAACAACCCATAGTGTTAAGAGCAGAACAAGGGTTCCATGTAAATATGTATTCGTAATTTACGCTACGAAAAATAGCGCGAAAATGATGTGAAAAACAGGAAAAATAAATTGCTATTGCATTGCTTTTAAAACAAATATTGTGAAAAGTTGAGTATATTGAAAAAGTTTTTTGTGTTTTTTATAAAAACACATTGACTGACGCAATCATAATTTACCTGTTGATTGATAAATAATGAAATTGCCCTCAATAACTAAATAACTTTGGCGAAAGCGGTTATAAATATATGTGTGCGTATGTATAGGTGTACATATACGGGAAAGGGTTTTTTCTGATCCTTCTTCACGTGCACTTGCGCATGTAAATATCCACAAGTCACTATTTGCTTAACACTCGTTCGAGCGTGTTTACATTGTTATTGCGCGTGTCGTAACAATAAAAAATGACGAGTTTTTATTTTTTCGGCTGCTAAAATTAAGCCTAACATGTTGGCCTCTTGCAGAACTTTACGAACTTCATGACACGGTTTTTTTTATTTATGACGTCAGTGATTCGCGCTTTTGACGTCGGACTTACCCACTTCTCACAATTGCTTTTAGCTGCGCATGTTTGGCGCTGTTTGTTCCTCAAATGCCGGTTTGGCCGGTTGTTTTCTGTTTTTTTTTTTCCTGCAGCCATTGTAATTAATTAAGTGTACCGTGCTTCATTAATAACTAACAGCTGCGTAGCATACATTCTTTTTCCTTAAGTTGTCGCTGTTGATTTGTTGTTGTTGTCAGCTGAGATTTTTGGCATTTGATTTCTTTCGAAACAAGCAAGTTGTCATGCTTGAATTTATATTGAAGCACAATTTTTGTGAATTTGTGTGATTGCTTTTAAAGACTTAAGATTTAAGTTTTGCTGTTATTTATCATATTTATCTATGATTTTATAAGACAATGTTCACATTTTTTAGATTCACCCGATAACGTTTTTTAGTGATGCTCATTCTTCTATTCTTTATAAACTCTCTCATAATGTGATATGCGTCCTGAGTTCAGCCTTTCATTTCTTGCTAAAGTTCATTCAAAAAATCCTTCATCTCATGGAAATATGTTCAGCAAAATTTATTTTATAAAATATATATTTATGTATATATCATGTAATATATCATTATGTATATATATTTAGTTTCATATCCCTTCAGCTATCAGATTTGAAGTTAATCCGACTGCCGGAATGGAGTATATTCGTCAAAAAGAATATAGAAAAAATGACTAACAAAAAGCAGGGTACTCGCTCTCTTATAAGTTTAGTGTACATATCTCCTAAGCCATTCAGCTAAAATAACCAAATTCCTTCAAGATAAATCTTATCGGATCCTCTACCGAAAGTATGCAAATGGCTGAAACCGGATCATAACCTCGCTCACTCCCATATAATCGTACTGTGTTTGACAGTAAATGTCGATTAATGTGCAAGATATATAATTGAAATTCATAAAGAATAAGTGTCAAAAATGGGTTTAATCATGTATCTAATATAAATATTTTCGAACTTCTAGGTGAGTTTATACCGCATATATCGGCCAATATTAAAGTTATCTCAATGAAAATGAGCGAACGTGTTTTACTAATAACAGTATTTGTAATTAAAATGGATAACCATAACTAACATCAGGATTTTCGAATGTCCAGCTGAATTTACTCCATATGGTTGTATGTAAGGTACATTGATGAAACCCTGGAAGCATTTTATTAGTCTGAGGTATATTAAATGTACCACCAATATACGCCAAGAACATACTAAATTTTATTGTAATTTATTCACGATTTCATCGATATAATTTTTTCGACCACTTGAAGAAATTTGCCAGTCTTTGACCTTTGCAAGTTGCTAGATTATAAAATGTTTGCCTCACCTAAACTTAGCCCTTCCTGACCTGTTGAGATATCGATCCAAAATTTTCCATACATCCTTTTCTGCTAATAAAGCCGCTCTTTTGTCGGAACAACCGGAATTCGACTACTTTAGCATATATGTAGCTGCCATACAAATTCTTTAAGCTTTTTCATTTGAACGATCGAAATAAGGTGCTTGTATAGATACCTTTTTCAAAAGCCGAAATATCATAAAGAAATTTAGCATTGATTAAGGCAATGGCGCAATCTCCGAAGACATTGTTCAGATTGAACCATTAAAGCATAAATATCAAAATGTATATCTTGTGAGGAATGTTTTGAGGGGTATATCATTATTTTTCCTTATTTCTGAATGCGTTTTTCTCAAAACTACTGTTGATGACCTTTTGTTTAGTGACGACTGAAGTCGTGTGTAATTCGAAAAATATTTATTATTTTTTCCTCATTACACTATGTATTCCTAAAATATGTACTAATATATTCTTAAAATTTTTTAACAAATGATAAAGTTTTTTTCTCTTTTTAATTCTTGAAAGTGGCCGTTTTTAAACTATCACACTAGTTGTTTGCTTTTTATTACGTTGCTAGCTACTTCTCTGATGCTGATTCTATATTTTCTCAGCATTAATTTCTTCTCTTTACCAAATTTGGACAACATTAGTATTTTCTTTTTAGTAGATCTTGTATATATTAACCGCTATAAAGATCCTTCTCCAGATAATATCTATATTTAAAGTATTTATAGTAAAAATCTTACTCTGTATGAAGTATAACTAGCATGAAAATAACCATTTCGATTTGTCCTTAGACATTTCACAGATTTTCTACTGACACTTTTTTGGAAAAGTTTAGTTTTGAGGAAAGTTTTTCATAGTTTTCAAGTCAAAATTTCTATAAATTTTGAAACATTACGTATGTTTCGTAGACATTTTTCGCTCATGTTTTAAGTCACTTGATGTTATTGGACAAATGAAGCACTTTATATTTGTGAAATTGTTTTCGAATAGCTGATATGTCTATTCATTATATGATACTATGATATGATATACTTATCGTACGTTGATAGAGCTGCCAAAAGACGTTCACAGTTACGTATATTAACCTTATTGTAAAATAAAAGGATATTCTACTATCTAATGGCACATAATATGTAATTAAGCTAACTCTCTGAAAACCAATTCTTTACGTAGCGACGTCGCTGAACTAGACCAAATCAATCAAGACTCAAACAATGAAAATTACTAAAAAGACATACCGAAACTCACTCACAGTCGATTAAAATTTGCCCGACTTGCTGCTATAAATGTTGCACACCCACATTTTTGTCTCCACCTCTGATTGTTTACATATTTTTTACAGCTCTGATTGCAGCCAAGCGCTCGTATCTTCACATTTTCTTTCCAGCGAACAGTGTCATTTGTAATGTTCGCGACATTTATGGAACAACTTGTTGTTCTGTTTCTTGCAGAATTTATATACAAGTGCCATCGGCTTGTGTGCGCGCGTAACAATGTATGCATGTGTGTGCAGAAAAATGTATAATTAAAACAGCTGTTTAATATGCATTTGGCTTAAGCCGATTCTTAATTGTGGTTAATCACCTACACAAATGCACCGACTCCACCGTCCAAATGCGGTGTTTACCTTTGTATGCCGCACTGTCAGTCCATCTGTCCGGCAGTCCGTCCGTTTGTTTGTGCGTTCGGCCAGTACATAGTATGTGGGTATGTGCTTGTTTGTTTGTGGGCGAACACCCGTTGGCTCGCTGGACTACAGATCAGCACGAGCGGCAAGCGTGCTTCAGTTATTGCTGGTTGTCATTACTGTTGTTGTTGTTGTCATTGTTATTGTGCTTGTGGCTTTTAAAAGCAGCTTTCGTTTTTTCGGTTTTTGTTTTGTTTCTATTTTTCTTAACGTGTTTGCGTCTTAACATTGTTCATTTCAACATTTTTTGTTAGTTTTTTCGTTTTGTATTCATTGCAATTCTGGTTTAAACCGGTGTTTGCCGGTTTGGCACACATTATGCTTGTGCCTTAGCGTTTCTCTTAGTTGAATTTCTAAGAGAGCCGCTCTTTCGGCGCACTTCTTGTAACAACATGTGTGAGCTTTTATTTAATTGTTGTTTTTCTATTTACATAAAAATTTGTTGAATGTTGAGTTCGGGGATTTTTGGAGTTCTTGGAAATGCATTAAGTTTCTGTTGCTGTTGTTCTTGTAGTGCATTTTGCATTTGTACGAATTTGTTTACATTTTTTATTTGGATTTACTATGTCTATGTACTGCAAGTCCGTAGTTGCTGGCTGTCAAATGACAACTGCATTTGGATTTGTTTACATTTGTAAATGACTTAACTAGAAACGCAGTATTGAGGTTAAGGCAAGATGTCAAGCAACTTAAAGGCCTTAAGAACTGACTGTTATACACGATAGTACACAATATAAAAAAAATTATATGCAAGTTTATTTGTGTCGTTGCTCAGACAAATATAGCTACTGTATATATGTTTTTCTTAATTAATGTATTTTTTAGTCATTACCGTGCATAATATTAGCTAACAAAATTAATTAATACATATTTCTTTATAAATGTACATTTATAAATAATAAATAATTTAACATTTAACATTGGATATGTAAATTTACGGCAATTTGTGGAATAACTGTTGATATCGAAAAAAGTGAAATGGAAATTTTAGCCACAATGTCTTTATTGTAACCGGATCTTTGAATTTTTTCTTTGAGAAATTGTTAGGTGTAACCTCGGTCGGGCTGCGAACGCCACTCCAAACGACGTTCTATATACAGTATTACTTTTTAATTTTGGCTCTAGAGGCAAAAACTGATAATTTTACAAAGTTATGTATATACTATAATTTAGTGCAATTTCTATAAATCATAATAATGAGACGAACTGATTACTGTGGAAGCGATTTTATTAAAAATTGATCTGCCCAAATAGCCCAAGTAACCATAGAATTAAGCAAAAGTAATATAACTAAGGCAGCTTTGGGAATGAAACAAGAAAGAAATGTTAGCTTCGATTGCCCCGAAGCTATAATACCCTTCACAAATGCAAAATATTCTTAAAGGAATTTGATTATGTCTTTTTGTTTGTTTGACAGCTGCATGCCATTTTGATCCGACCAGAACTTAGGGATTATGCCGTTCTCTTTTATAATAATACGCACTAAATTCGGTGAAGATATCTCGTTAAATACAAAAGTTATGCACAGAACAACCTAAGGTTAATCGATTGCTTAAAGCAATGATCGATGACAAATTTGGTGAAAATATCATGATAAATAAAAAAGTTTATCACACAAAGACTTGATGCCGATCGTTCTGTTTTTATTACAGCTATATGCTATAGAAAATTTATTTGAACAATTCCATCGCGGAATGCAACACTGCCTTCAGCAAAAGCCTATGTCGAAATTCGTGAAGAAATTGGGCAAATGAAAAACTTTCTATATAAGTTTATATTTCGGTTTTCTATATTAGTTTATATTCGTTAAAGTAGTTCGATATCAGCCATTCCGACAAGTGAGCAGCTTCTTGGCGAGAAAAGCATGATTGCCAAATTTCAGATCGACATATCAAAAACACAAGGACTAGGTCGCGCTATAGACAACAGACAGACGAACTTGAGGAACTTGGTTAGACAGACTCAGCTCATCATACTGATCATTTACATATTTTATCATATTTTATACAATTTTCGACGTTTTCTACTGGGTGTTACAAATTTGTGCCAAACTTCAAGGTATAAATAGGCTTAATAATCATCGAATCATTTCCTGAATAACCTTTACAAATTGTTCAACTTTATTACGAAAATTCCCGTTCCGTAAAGAATGTGTTTCCCGCGCTTCGCTCAACTATTGGAGAACAAAATCGGTCTTGGTCTACTAAGCGTACTATTCGCAACACCATCACCCATATTGAGACTCAGCATTCGTTATTGGATAATATTTGACCGAATATACCACATCCAGCAGGCTGTGTACACGAAGACCGTGGAAAGTCGATTCGGTGACGTTCTCAGCAGCATTTTACATCGAGCGCGATATCGCATCGCTCTATGACTCTTGAGAAGTTTTAAGAATATCTGACGTTTTCAAGCCAAATTTTGTTCAGCGTTGAGATACATTTCTGGCTTAATTCGTATGTAAACAAGCAGAATTGCTGCATTTGTGAAAAAGGGAAGCCTGAAGAGATTCAAAAGCTGCCATTTCATCCAGAGAAAACACCGATTGGTGTTGCTTGTAGGCCGGTAGCGGTATCGATCCACATTTCTTTAAAAAAGGTTGACAGTAAAAACGTAACCGTCAATGGCGATCGCCATGATAACCGAATATTGATGCCTTGAAATAGAAGTTCTTGACGTCAGCGATATTTGGTTTCAACAAGAGCCATTTCCCACACATCGCATCAATTAATAGGTTTATTGAAAGAACAAATCTTTTCACGTTTTGTTCTGGTCGATTGGATACCAAAATCATGCGATATCACAGCGTTGGCCTTTGTTCTGTGGATATAAGTAAAGTCAAAAGTCTATGCGGACAATCCGGTTTCGATTCAGGCCTTATAGCAGAATATCACGCTTATCACTTCTCAGTTAACAATCGAAATGAGACGTAGCCGCGGCCAACTTTTGAAAAGGACAATTTCAAAAAATAAATGCCAAAGAATGATTCGAATGATAATAAACATTTCCTATTAATGTTGAAGTTTCTGTGTTTTCTCTTTAAAAAAGTAGGGAATCTCGAAGTGGATCACTCTTTATTATCTTCTCTAGGAAAATATTCTTGCGTAAAGCATTATTGAAAGCCACTCAGCAATGAAATATACCCCCTTTATGAGTTATTTAAATAATAAGGGAAATTTTCAGCGATATTTGCAAAAACTTGATATTTTAAAAATTTAAATTTGTATCAAGTGCACTTGTTTTTTATTTTTAAACATCGTAAAAATACCGAATTGGTATAAAAATTTATTATGAAGTTAGCCTTAACTAACCACAGAATAAACCCATATTCATATTTCTGTTTTGTTTACATCAGCATATTTATATATGTATGTATATTATAAGAACGTGAGAACTTATCCGGATCGGTAGAACAATGAAGGGTGTGTCAGAAACAACTTTCGATTGATGCGGTGACACCCACCTGATGCATAAGTAATTGCACGAGATTTAATTAGAGCGATTGAAAGTGAAACGTGTTGTGTGCGAAAAGAACTTATGCATGCATGTGTGTGTGTGTGAACTCAATTATCTTGTTTTCTTAAACAAGAACAAAAGACTATAAAAAATATATAAAAGATACGTGGAAGGCAATTAATAAATAAAAGCCGTTGTCGGTCACTTTGAGGGGCACGTATAAAAAATACTGCAAAGTGTGACCGTTAATTATTTATTGCTGCCTGTATGTTTCTGTATTAGTTCTTTCAATTATAATTGTTAATAATCTTGAATATAAAAGTGGAAAATATTTGCAATTTAAACCCACAAACTGTTGTTTTTGTGCAAGTGATTGTCTGCTGCAGTAGAAGCAGGCAGTAGCATGAATATTCAATACATACACACTTTGCAGAACGAGTGGGGCATTGCGCATTGCGCATGCGCGCCAACTTGCTGCGCAAACACTTTGAAAATGGCAAAACATGCGAGTGGGTTTGGTTTTAGCGTAGTTTTTGGACTATAGGTATGTATGCAGGTTGTTAATAGGTTGATTGTTTGCCGGTGGAAGCATTTGTACGTGTGAATACTGGCGCACTTGTCTAAAAATAAATATATTACATAGATCAAAAGCCAGAAACTGCAACGCAGAAATATTTCGGACCGGTTATTAGTTGCTTACATATAGTATCTTACATACTAAAACATACATATAAATACGCTGGCTTGAATATGGGTGGCCAACATCGAAATAAAGAAAAAGAAAGGAAACAATCTTGCAACGCATTGCAAAGCAAATGAGACTTGAATACTTACATTGATTAATATATATGTACGTACATATAGCGAATAGGTGTTTGAAAAGCTAGTGCGTTGCCTACACACATATGTATAAGTTGTGCATACATATTTATTTAGAAGTGTTGACGGAAAATTTTTGATATCTCTAACTGGATAGCGGCCCCAGTTGGCATTTAAACGCTCAGAAATTGTTGTTTGATATTGATTAATGCGCATAATAACAACAAATTAATTTGTTGCATTCACGTCGCATGAGTCACGGCATTTGTAACACCTATTTAATTTTATTTCTTCTCAGCAAGTTTTATAGCATAAATGCCATAAAAAGTAAGAAAGATGATAATATAAATTTTCAGACAGGAGAACAGAGAATTAGTAGATAAAAAGAATTATAGGTCTCTCACTCTTAAAAGCGAGTTTATATGGCAACTATTTAATGTAGTGATCCGATATTGGTACCGACAAATAAGCAGCTGCTTTTGAAGAAAAGGAAGTGCATAAAGTATCAGATCGATATCTCGAACATTAAAAGCAATGGATAAATAGACTCAGCTCATCAGAGTGATGATTTATATATATATACTTTATAAAACGCGTAGTGACTGATGCCCAGATCATACTGAAATTATGGAGAGAACGATTCTCCAGCCTGCTGAACGGCAGTGAAAGTATAACATTAGAAGATAGTGAAAACGATTTCCCAATCGCTAACGATGGAGTGCGTATTCAATTGCCCGACCATGAAGAAGTTCGAATAGCAATTACCCGTCTGCAGAACAACAAAGCGAAGAGGCCGATGGATTGCCGGCCGAGTTACTCAAATACGGCGGCGAAGAACTGATAAGGAACATACATTAGTTTCTTTGTAGAATATGGAAACTAAATTTACTCTGCCCAATCCACAAAAAGGGATAACCAATCTGCGCCAACTACCATGGGATAAGCTTACTTAACATCGCATATGAGGTTCTATGCCTTCATGCCGCTAGGTCTGTATTTGGTATTTCTACAAAACTGTGTAAACTGATGTTGAGCAATATCAAAAGTTCTATCTAGATTGGGAAGGATTTCTCCGAGCCATTCGATACCAAACGAGGTTTCAGACAAGACGACTCCCTATCGTGCGAAAGACAAAGACCAAACTCTACAAGTCACTCATCATTCACGTCCTCCTATATGGTGCGGACGCATGGACAATCATATCATCTGAATCGGCTTTAAAAATTTTGGAGCGAAAGGCATTGCCAACGGCGAATACCGCGGGAATGATGAGCTAGTTGCACGGTCTTGGCTACGCTATGTCGTCCGAATACACTGCAGTTCTGAGGGTATTGGACGAAGTACCCACCGAAGACCTCCACTCCGTTGGAAGGACCAGCTGGCTTCGCTTCGAATCTCCAATTGCGTACGTGTTGTCTATACTAATAAAGAGGAAGAAGGAGATTGGTTATACCTGTATTATACATAATTATACATAAATCTAAACGTTTTTACAGAACAAACTGACTTCAATCTATAGTCTCGTATATATAATAATACTTTGTAGGGTTTTTAGATTTTCCTTTATTTATTATATTATATTTGACGATTTTTTTATAATTTTTTCTTGTTATTAGGAACGATTGAATATACACAAATCTGTACTGCAAATCCTTAAGAAAAAGAATCTGTGGTTTAAGATTTCTAAAAAAGCCTATATAACATTTTTATAGTGAGAGAAGATCTTCAAATAGCTCGAACAACATCAGAGAACACGAAAGCCATCCTTTAGAAATGAAAAATGAGTAACCGCCAGAAGAATATATCTTTATATCGAACGCTTGACTAGACCACCAAAAACTTTAAAAAGTATATGTGAAGTTTTAGAAAGAATATATGAATGCTATTTTATTTAGAAGACCCCAAGCTTGAGATACTTTACTTCGATATTGAGTGAAAGATATATATCCCGAACTCCTGATCAAGGTATCATAAATGTGGACTCAACAGCTTTTTGCAAGGCTTTCCATGATAACGTCAGGTTGATCAATTGCCTAAAAAATCGTTAGCTATAGCTACATATTAAATGTAAATATTTGGCGAAATTCACTTCCAATCCATCTAAAGACTGCATGCGTTGTCAAAAAAAAATCATTCATATACTTAATACGTTCGCCGTGAATGCGCGATATAAACAAAGTCATTAATTTGGAATTACTTAATAAGAAAGATAAGACAACATTTATGGAGAAACCGTTAATCATTTAGCATAATATTTATTTCTTAATTTTCAGCGACACGTGTGCTGTTTTGATTATAATACAATGTTTGAAGAAATCGCTGTGAAGGAAACTCGCTTCTTTAGAGATATCCAGTTAATGTGGTAATCAGTCGTCACTTGCGTCTTCCGCAATATTTTAAGCTTTAAATGCATCAACGCCTTTTTATGATTGTTTGCTCATACATTCAGATGCGGGATTTTCGCATTGACTTACTGCTAATTGAAATCTTACAGAAGTTTTGCAAGTCTGGTGGCGGTGGTACCACCCTTTATTAAATGAATGTTCTAATTAATGTGTAAACATTTTAATTTTAGCCAAATAACCATAATATAAGCAAATTGGTAAGTGCTGTGAATTGTTAAGTTGGTGATTTTCTTTTGAGAAATAATTAGTAGGAGCAAGACCAAAATTCCAAAAATTAAAAACGGAAGATGCCAACAGGCCCCCAATGAAGTTTGTGAAGTTTACGGAGTTCGTGTAGCACAATAATGATTCGCTTGCTGCCATTCTGGAAATTCCGATGTGAAAATTGCACCTCCCTCTGCTCGACCTATCGTTGAAAAAGTCGGTGATATTATGGAAAATATTGACCAGGAATGTCGTATTAATAGCCGTGTAAGGAACTTAACATTCATCATCAAACGGGTTTGAAACATTTCAAAAAGGCTGGCTACAAAAAGAGCTCGGTGTTTGGGTACCACATGAACTGTCTGTGAAAAAATTTAATGGACCGAATTTACATCAGCGATTCTTTGCTGAAACGAAAGAAACTGAACCATTTTTGAAGCGAAAGGTAACAGGAGACGAAAAGGAGAACAATTACGACAATAATTTGCGAAAAAGATCATGATCCAAGCGTTGTGTAGCTCAACAAATGATCGCAAGGCCAGGATTGACGCCTCGAAAGGTTATGGTGAGTGTTTGGTGGGTTTGGAAAGGAATCACCCACTATGAGCTTTTCCAGCCTGGTCTAACGATTGATTCTACATTTTACAGTCAACAACTGATGCGATTGGAGCAAGCTATCGAAAAAACGGCCAGAACTGATCAACAGTGAAAGCATCCATCAGGGCAACGTTAGACCACACACATTTTTGATGACTCGGCAAAAACTGGGAAAGCTTGGCTGGGAAGTGTTGATGCATCCACCATATAGCCATGACTTTGCACCATCGGACTACTATTTGTTTCGGTTAATGCAGAACTCCCTTAATGAAGTAAAGTTGGTTTAACGAGAAGCCTGTGAAAATTACTTGTCCCAATTTTTCGCATGGAAGAATGGCTCTAGCGAAAAATGGCAAAATGTGGTTAACGAAAATGGTACATATTGGGTTCAATAAAGTTCATTACAAATATAAAAAAAGTTGAAATTTGATTAGAAATACGAAATTCGTCTATCGAATATATTCAAAATAGATTCGTGTATAGCTCCGTTTTAAATTTGCCTGAAGTTTGATCTCCATTAGTCAATTACTTGAAATAAAATTAAACTCTCCAACAATCTAGCGAATGACATTCTAACAACAAACAGAAACCGAAAAACCTATGTCAAAATAGGTCAAAAACAAGGTGATGCTCAAAAAAGGGTGGATCGAGCCTTTTTTCACTTTTTCACCGTCTGAGTATTGATATTCATGACAAATTTTTATTAAGTTTTGAAGAAGGTTGAGATAAGTTAGATAATTCAAAACTTTTGCTTACGTCCAACTTATTACTAAATACATAAAATATTCTACAGACGCTTTATTGTTTTCGAATCATTTTGCCTTGAGTGTAATTTACCGGTACAAACCAATTGTAACCAGAATTGATTAGTTCACAAAACGTGAGATTGAATCAGATGGATAGACGGACGGTAAACAGCGAGACAAATACAGGACAAGTTTTATTGTATTGCTATTTTATATACTTATAACATACATATATACCTACATATGTACATATCTGCATAATAACAAGATTAACAGCGTGAACAAACTATCAGTAACAACAACTAACAATAATAAAAAAATATTAATTTACTCTTATGCATATTTGCATTCGTCACAACTTTAGACAGGGTTATTGATTTTAGAAAAATAGAAGTCAGTAAGGGCGCTTAAGTCCGGGCGGAAATGAAAACTAAACACGATTTCAAACGGTAGTAAAAAAAGTTGTGTATAGATCCATATTTCTTGACTGTATTACTCAGACAATTATCATGATTATGGTTGCTAAATTCTTTGAGCTTATTTTTACGAGCTGTTACAAACACCGTGACTGAATAAAACTATTGTCTATCAGTGCAACTTGTTGCGTGGGTACAATTATGATACGGACATTAAATGCAACAATTTATGTAAGCATATGAATCAGTGTTAAGACTTTTAAAAAATATTGAAATCAGTAATATCAGAATTGAATAACAGCAAAACAATTTTCATTTTGTAGGGTAAACTGGGGCGAATTTTGGCTGATGTAATTTTGAGCTTAAAGAATTTATAAAGTCAATTTATGATGAACTTGAAAGTAGGTGACTTTGAGATTTTTATCTGTTAACTGTTTGAAAGGCCTAACACGACTAAAAGTTGAAGCCTAAGTTCGAGCTACTTTGTTCAAGCAGGTTTTCTCCGCCATTCACTTACTAATTCCAACTCTCAGTGGTTCTATATAGCTTCTAACTTTTATCTATAGTTCTCATTTGTATTTTTGGCTCTGTCTAACTCTCTGAGGTAATGCGCAGTCACTACAGCTATTCCAAGATTCTCACTGGTTCTCCTAAACTCATTACACTTCTCAGATAATATCGGATCACAACGCTTATTTCCATCTCTCGCCATCTGTCTCCCAATCTTATGGACTTTTCTCAGTTCTTACCGACACTCCTCACGTTTCTTTTCTATTTCCTTTCTTTTCTAAATTTCTAAATCACTATTATTTATTTCAGGACAAATGAAGTCAGTATGTAGAAATTAACCAAATAAATCTTCAGTCAAAATCACATGGTACGAAAATACCGAGAGACAAAATATTCGACAATTTTTTAAAGCAGTTGGGGCCGTATGTCTGCAATAACGCGCCGGATAAGGTTAAATCGTCTCCGTCTTATCTTTGTTTGCTCCAATTCAGTCAATAGCGTTTTCCATTGAGGATTTTGAGGAGGCGCTTTATGGTCGTTCGGCTTCAATTCTTGCAGGAACTGGATTTTGTGGGCCCACAAAAAAGTCTTCCTTAACACTCTGCGTCCGATTATCCAATTGAGTACACGTTGTGCGACTCTGATCCATGGTTGCTCGAATTACTGAATCTGCTGAGTGATTATGCCAAACGAATATTGAATGTAGCGCTATGCGCTTGTTGTTTTACATAATTTTGCGCTATTTCCAAACTCTGTTCCGGATTATGCACTATATTTTCATTATAAAATGGCAAACTAAACCAAATATAAATCAAATAACAGCTGTCAAAAAGACAAACTCCGAAAGAAGTCTTGCCTCATTGAAAACCACATTTCTAAGAAATACTCTTACCACTTTGAAAATTATAAGCGCTGCAAGAGAAATCATGTGCTCTAAGATGCAATGGCCTTGACTACAGGGTTTTCCGGAAAATAATAATACTAATTTTCTTCCGCCGAGACTGGACTTCGTACCGACTGAATTCGGTGGAGGGCGTTCCTAGCTAACGAACGAGGCTGATGAGTTGTCTCCGAGCACCTGGAAGTCAAGACAAACATTTTCGCGCGACGTGTTTCTGTGAGTGGAATAAGCCGAAAATTTTGTGTGAAACTCGGTAAATCTGCGACAGAGACGATAGATATGATACCAGATGTTGCTTTAGCAAAAAGTGATGTGTTTCTGCGGCACCAGGCTTTTTTGGACAAACACCGATAATATGATTTGTGTGCGCAAAGTTTTGAACTCCGACCATCGACTAAATATTCCTTTAATTGTCCATATGTGACCTGGTCTACGGAAAGGTTGCTTACGTGTCAAAAAATCACTTTTCACTTTTTAGTTGATTCGGACGGCTTTTTCACGTGATAGAATAGCTTCCCAGAAAACTAGTTTTCGCACGCTCCCTTTAGCTCCCTTTTCATAGACCAGGTCACATATGTTAAAGAGTGCCAAGAAAATTTGAATATGTGTCAAAGTGACCCCCAATTTTTTAATAACGTAATCACAGGTGACGAATCAGGAATCTTTAGGTATGATCCCGAGATAAAGAGGCATTTTTCCGAGTGGCACACGCCGGCAGAGTGGACCCAAGCAGCATACACCTCGCTTCTCAAGGCTTCTCAGGCAGCTCTACATCGACGCCTATTTTGAAAGTTTTAAAAAAATTGTGACGATGGGTTTTATAAATCGACTCAGTCCTATTACTTTCCGGACAAACCCTGTTCAGATGGAGTTGAAATATTAATAGTACTCTCCTAAAAGGTAGCATATTTGAATGAATAACGAAATTGAAAAATTTAGCAAATAAGCAAGTAGTGAGTAAACATTTGTTTAACAGAATGGTGAATAAAAGTTGGCAAAATAATATAGTGCGACAGCTGCGGGACAAACAACGGTATTAAATTATACCGTCCCACATTAAACAAATTAAATAGTATATTTTATATGTGTCGTATGTGCGTAAGCAAACTGTTAACTGACGTGCTTTTAAGTCACACTTTTTGCAAACGTCAGGGAAGTAACCATTTCTGAACTGAGTTTGACACAATGACGGGAAAGAACACCAACAAACACCAGATGAGAATGCTTGCCAATATTTCTAAACTCACAGACAAGCTATTCTTAGTAATAATATAGAGTTATAGATATTTTTATACTACATATATGCAGATATATTTTTATTGCCTTTTTGACAAAGTTTGTTGCTGAATATTTTTCGACAGCGCGTACTTGAAATTTCAACTTGGTATGCAAAGACAGTCGCGAATGGTTGCCTGCAGCAACAACACTGAACATAAATAAATATATTTTAGATATGTAAATAAAATATATTTTTAAATACCAGAAATATAATACACATACGACCAATATATGTAGATATATATAATCAAATCGGTATTTACACGCCAGCTTTTGGAAAAAAATGACAAAAGATTCCACCACAATTCAGATATGCACATAATATTCAGTACTTGAGTTGCGCGTTCATCGATTTTACTGTTGTCTTTGGCAGTATTTACCAATACACATACACACAGACACACGTTAGTACGCACATATGCTTTGCAAATTTTTCAAGTTTGATGGCTGAGTTGTCCGACAGAATGTGAATATTAATTATATTTTTAGTGTAACCGAGTATCACGGTAGCACTTACCACACAAACATGTACATGCATACTCATACAGATCTACACACTCTCATAAGCGTATTTTTCTATGCATACAAAATGTTTGTATTCCACGAGTGTTTCCACGGGCAGGGGTACTGTGGCATTTGGCGGTGCTGAGTGGGGGTTATGTCTGTCAATTAACAAGTGTATTGCTTTAATACACGTACTAAGCTTAAGAGGTGCGACGCACAAGCTTATGCTGCTGTCAATGGCCCCGCCATTGGTCATTTGCATTTGCATTTTTGTGCGCAAAATTTTTAATGCCTATTGAAAATATTCTAGTTAAGTGCATATGTAGCAGTACACGCACTCATACATACACATCTACAAAACTATATGCAAAGTTTGTTTATATTTCTTCATTTGTCTTGCTAAGTGAGATTTATTATGCGTTAAAGGTGAATAGAACGGCTATAGTTGTAGGTATGTTTGTAGTGATTTATGTGCGATCGCTTTATTTATTATCAGGAATTCCGTGCAAACAAGGATATATGCATTTATTGAATTAAAATTTTAGAATCTGAAATAAAAGTGTATTTCAATAGTTAGATACTTAGTTCAATTAGTGAATTTTTTAACAAATAAAGTAAAACTCTTTGAGTATTTTTTGACAAATGCGCTTCGTTGGCAGAAAAATAGGGTTGTTCCTCTTATAGGACAAGCTAAATTGGTCAAATTCGCCTATGTGTTATACAGTTTCGGAAAATTTAACAAAATTAGGGTTGGGAAAGATATTAACTTGAATAGGCACATAATAATTAAAAGAGGTTTACTTTCAGTATCTAAAAATAGTGTACAAAAATTAAGGTTGTTTTGCAACAAGATCGCTCTTTTTTACCCATAAACATAGCAGAGAATTGTGAAATGTGAAAAGCTTATGGATCATTTATTCACAAATGAATAAATAAGTGAGTAAGAAAATGACCAACTCTATCTATTTATAGAGTAGAGAACAATAAGTAGAAAACGATTCGGTTCGTCTCGTGTTTTTGGTGGAGCTAAAATTTGGTCAAACATTTTTTTATTGTTTTATGAAATTCTACAACACTTCTATTCAAGTTGATCTGAGTAATAGTTTCGGATATACCGCCTTGAGAAATTGTGCGCTCAAGGCTAGCTAGGCTTAGTGCGCCGTCTTTAAACGCGTTTTTTTTCGAAACTTTGTTTTTAAAGTCGGTTGGCAAGATTTCTCGAGGACTACTCAACCGATGCAATTTTTAAATATTGTTCTTTTTCTATTACAACTATTTAAAAAAAAGAAATAGCGAAATTTTCACTGAAATTTAAATTTTTTTGTCAAAATCTCTTTTCCAAAAATCTAATTTTCAGTTTTTTTTCCTCGTCTCTCAGGTAAGGTTTTAAAACGTAGTTTTTTCACTTTAGGTGATCCTCTAAGAAGTTATTCTGCCACGCGGACTCATCTTTTTTCCGAGGGGTCACCGGAAATGGCGTCGCAATGGCCAATTTAAAATATTTTTTTCCAAAAATATTATAATTGTTCATAGTGTATATTTACAACAAGAAAACATTCTAATAAAATATTTAAGGATTTAAAAAAATTTTCATATACAGAATTTAATGAATTTTATTAATCGGTGGATTCATTTTTAAAAATTTTGAATTCCTTTGATTACGATACAGATCTCTAAATGGAACTCAGATGACCGTTCTCACGACAGTCGGGACTACGTAACCGGAATGGCCCCTGATTTTTTATTCTATAAACTCGACAGCATTCTGCCTCTACAACAAAACAAAAAGATGTCTGGCGGTGAGGAGCATTTTTCTGCTTTAATTTATCTGCTTTAATTTATCTTAAATTCAAAAACAAAATAGTACAATAGATGTTTACAGATAATTATTAAAGACTCGTCAAAATTTGGTTTTTGGCAAAATGACGGTTTCCCAAAAAAAGTCGTTTCTTTAGTGCAAGAATTTACATTTAAAAGTGATTTGAACAATCAAGACACTTATTCCTTCGATCCATCCAGCCATATTACAGAGATTATCGTAAACAGTTCTGAAAACAATGTTCCAAGAAAAACGCGTTTAAGGTTTTTTGAGTCGGGATTGGGCGGTTTTTAATCTTCTAATATTTTTTTTTCGATTTGAGTCGAAATTAGGCTTCCTTCTTAATATTTTAAAAAATAGCGTGTTTAGACATAGGTGATAGATAAATTGACACCAAATCTTGTGCCAGAATTTTTTTTTTAGTTTTATACATACATTTTGAGGTTATGTAAAAAGTTTGTAATGGAAAAGTACTAAACTTACCTAACAATTTACGTTATAATTTTTTCCTGTAGACTCTTAGTTTTGAAGGAAATCGAGACCCCATTTTTAAGCCTTAACAATTCAACCATGCCCCTCCATTTCCTTTTCTCGATCTCAGATCAAAAGTAAATTTTCGTTTGAAATGGGTTTCATCCTATGTTACTAAGCCTTTTCAAAGATTATCTAGACAGGTCTCTTAAACAATCAACGAAGAGATCATTACAGAACAAAATTATTTTGAGGAAAGATTTCAAATTTTTGTAATGGAAAATAGATTTCATAAAGTGGAAAACATAGTAGACGATAAATATATAAATTTCGATTATGACTGTCAATTAGTATGTGGCAGCCTTATACGTATGTTCTTTGTTATTATTAGTTTTACTATTTGTTTGCTCTTTACAAATAACTTTAAACCCCTTAAATATGCTGCCTAACATTTCGCTATTAAAAAATTTACAAATATTTCAACCATACTTAAGCAATTATGCCTCGATTTACATATAAAAATTCTACAAATCAATAAAACTTCAATAAATCTCCATAAAAATAATGTGAAATTAAATTTAATTACATAAATAAAATTGGCGCCAAATAAAAAAAAGAAATAATTTGATTATAATGAGGTTATAAATTGTTTGCTGAGAAATCGTGTGCATTATGCACGTGACTGCGATTAAATCATTCGCGAAGGGGTTCCGTGCGTTGGAAGCACCTCTTACTCGTCAAATTTACACAACTGAGCTTTTCAACATATTTTAGTAACATTTCAGAATATAAATTTACGTAAATGCAAATTTTTATTGTAATGGATGTTGTAACTGTTTATAAGTACCAAACTTTGCTTTATTATAATTATTATAAAATTTGCATTATTTAAATCGTGAGATCACTAAAACACAAATAGTTGTAAGTATTTACTAATATTCGTACTTAGTGATTGAATAGATTTTGTCACTAAAGTACAGGGTAATTTATATAGTAAGTTTTTATTGTTCTAAAGATATTTAGTGATTTTGAATTTATGCTGCCAAAAACAAAAAAAAAAAGAACAACGAGGAATTTTTATTACAGATATGCGGAATTTTGGGGCGATTTACAAATGTATACTATACGGCAATGACTTTTCCTCAGTACTAATTCTTGAAATTAAACAAAGTTTCGGGCGATACTTCTTCCGATCCTTATTTTGCATATTTATGGAGCATTTATAAGACCGCGTTGATTGGCTTTACAAAGGCTTACCCAGTTATCTATACGTTTCACAGCCTTGAGGATGGTTATGGCTCTATAATGTAATATAGTATGAGCCGATATGATTAAGGATTTGTAAAGTTAAATTTATAAAATAGGTCCAGTAAAAGAAAATCTTTAGAAATCTCGCGGTATATAAGTGTAATCAGGTCCCTAGAAAGAATTTATTTCCTACTATAAAACTATTAGACATTTTTGTGATTGTTTGAGTCAATATTGTTAGAGCATCCGTCAAAACTTGATATGTACACAGGCGCGGATCCAAGGCGAGATAGATTTTCGAACTGCGGAGACAATGCCGAAGGTCCTGGCGCAAAAGGGCGTCAAGCAGTAATTGACAATGTCTGGAGGGTTTTTGTTCGGTGCGATTGATAGATAATCGTCAATTACGAGCAATTGTGCTCCATTAGAACAATTCCAGGTCACATAATTATATCGATAGCGATTCGCCACCTCGACTGGGACCTTGGTTGGGAGGTTTTTATGAATACACCTCATAGCTTGGACCGGGAACTCAGTGTAGTTGGCTGTTTCTGTCTATGACGTATTCTTTTTTTGGTTGAAAATTTGGCTCTAGAGAAGCGAAAATCGCTGTCTAATTTTTTTCTTATAAGTGAGACGAAGGTTTTACGAGAGTAGCATTATGAAATCACATTCAAAATGTGGATACATTTTCCAAAAAACCATTGCTATTTCCTAAATCACTTAAAACTTACATTGTCGACTGGTAACACAGTTTCAGAACTTGTCAAAATGTGAAAATTTTAACTTTTCTGTATTTTCTTCGTTCGATTTATATACATATGTACTAACGGAATATGTTTGGTTTTTTTAATTTTAAATGAACCAATAATAAGTTTTGCTGTCCGCGGCCAAAGCACTTTCTTTGTGGGACACCCAAGGAGATGAGTCCTCAACGGCTGAATTTTCACCATATGATTGTTTAGAAAAAAATCGTAAAAATACTTTTTTTGTATCTCTGAAACCCACCTAACCCCTTAAATTCTATCTTATTTATTTATTATGCCACTGTAAGAAGATCAACCTGTAATTAAAAGTAGAATTACAGCGGAATTTTGACTAACAATTGGAACAATGATAAAATGCGGTTCTCAAAAGGTGGGGCAGTTTGGTCTACCAACGAGATAAAAATGTGGCCAAAGTGTTATTTTTTTTTAGAAAAATGGCTCCAAAATAACTCTATAATAATAATTACCTATAAAAAAAAGTTGCATGTGAAAATTAAAAACATTTGGGGCTACCCATATTATGAAGTTCCAATTAACAAACGTTATACAGGAACAGTTTATGCATTTTAAAGTTTATTGCTTCTAACTCAAAATGAGAAACAGAAAAGTAGAGAATCTTATTATTTTACATATAAATAGAACATAGCCGAGAATAGTTAGAGAATAAGCATATATAAAATTGGGTAAGGGTCCCACATATTTGTAGATTGATTGGAGGGGCGAAAACACGTGTCTCGCTTTTCACGGACATTGACTTCTTATTTGCATACATTATAGGAGTATAGACACACATATCTCTGTTTATATTTTTGAATGGTAGTTAAATATATATCTGTGTGTGTTAGAATATAGCGGATTTTGCGCGCTAAACATTTAATTCTAAATTATGGCAGTACGTGGAATTATAAAATGTTGGCTAAAACTCCATCATTCGCATAATACAGTAGCCATTCAAATAGTATATAAAAACATGAGAATCCTCCACAAATCATATTTATTAGCAAAATATAAATCAGGGACTAAAAATTAAAGTAAGCAATTCAAATTATATGTTAAAGCAAATTATATGAGAGCAAAATCGAAAAATAACAACGTCAAAACAACAACAAAAACTCGGTACAAATAAAAACAAACGCTGGCAACAACAAAGAGCAAAATTATCGGAACACCAAATGTAAATTACTATGGAGATAGCGGTGTCTCCAAATAAACAATCCGTGCAAGCTTTAATCTTAATACAACTGACAAATTACGACTCATCGAGAAGAAAAACACAAAGTCAAAAACAGAACAAGCAGAGAATGAGAAGTAATAAAAATAAATACTAGGTAAATAGCGCCTATAAGGCGCCACAACAAAATTATATTTTAGTTTAATTCTAGAAAACTTGCAACTACTTGTTTTAGGTAGCAGAATGAAGGAAACTATATAGAAGCCTCTACGATTGTACGCGTATTTACTTTTGCATCACAGCTGTGAGTATAAAAAATATATGTTTGGAAACACTCTTGATTATATATGATGCGATATTCTTCGCCTAAGAATTTACAACAAAAAAGGCTTTCTAAAGAGTTTTTTACAGGGTAAATATGGTATGCGGTTGTCGCTTTCGGTATTCGACGAATCAAATCAAATTTGGTATTTTATTCAGTTATAATACAGGTCATAGATTAAATTAGTTATATAACTTTATTTATTTCCCGTCAGTTAAAATTATATTAAAATCATCTTTAAATGAGACATATGCCATATGAAATCAACCGAAGAGGCTAAATTTAATATATTGAGTTGATTTGGAAAACTTCAGCCAGAGGATTGCTATTCATTATATTATA
This sequence comes from Bactrocera latifrons, assembly GCF_001853355.1. NCBI lineage: Eukaryota > Metazoa > Arthropoda > Insecta > Diptera > Tephritidae > Bactrocera > Bactrocera latifrons. Next base: position 644,419 of record NW_017534963.1, read on the forward strand.
TGGATTCGAAGTTTAGCCCAAGAGCTAGACCAATCCCATCGATATCCAAAAGTAAACCACATATTTAATTTTCAAGGATACTTGCCCATTTAATTCTTTTAAAAGCCCGGTGGAAAGTCGGTAACCATTATATGTGTTATACTGGTGACAGAGAGAGAGAAAGAGATAATATGGTCCCCGAGTCAGCTGCATGTTCAAAAATGTGCACACATATAGTAGTTATATGGGGCTAGGGCAAGTTTTCACCCCACTTTATTTAATTTATGTACAAAGATGCATTGTTATTAATAAAATATAATCTCTCGTTTCGATTTTAACAATTTTTGACAATTTTCGAGCGGTTTGCCCAGAGATGGCGTAACTTGATGATTATTTGATTGTTCCATTATTCCGAATATGCGTTGGAAAGCTATTGTCATTGCGGATTTTTTCCAGTATATGTATTATGGAATGTCATTATTTTGAAGCGTAAACAATAATTATTTTTTCTTACTCCAATATTTCGATTTTTTGTTTGAAAATGCTTCTCGCCATTTCAATACAAAGATTACCAGACACGAGGTAATAATTTTCCATCTTGATAACGATCAATCTCATATTGCAAGAGTGGCTGGATAAATAGCTGAAACTATCTCAATTCATATCATAGGAATTATACTGAAATATAATCTCTTACGAGCATCCTCATAAGTATGATACAATTCTTAATGATTCTTGAAAAAATACAGAAAAATCCGTTACGCCTATAACCCTTGAATGACCTTATTATTATAATAACTATGTATATATGATATAGTATATGTATTTTACTGAAACTCCACGAATTCGCAATTAAATAAAATATAAATATTATATAAAGCAGGGTCTGCTCAGTGTTCAGGTAGTAGCTACCTCCATAAATATTCGCTATCTTGAGAACTAGACACAAAAGTGTCATGTGGAATTCCGTGATATTTGAGCGTTGGCATGTGTCTTCGAATCCATACACTTTCCTAGATAAATGATATTACATAAGAAGTAGATACTGGTTCTCTCTCCGATCTCTTCAATCCGGCACTGCCCTACCAGTATTATCTCAAATGTTCACATAATATTCATAATTATTTTCGTTAAACGCTTTGTGGAGCTTAGTTTTTTGCTTAACTTATATGCGATCACTTCTTTTGCGTACTTAACTCATTTGTTGCAGGATTATTTTTGAGAGATTTATGAGGGATTTTTCTAAAATCGCGTAACATGTGTAAGATATAACACTTATTTGGTCAACTTGTGATGAAGATTTCATAATCACAAGACATGGCGATTCATCTGAGCTATCTGCATCGGTACAATTGTTTGTTTTATATAAGCGAAAATTCGCAAAATAATATATGCTAAATTTAGCTGGTATGGCTGAGTGCATAGAAATAACTTGTATTGCTTAAGAAATACTACATACGTTATAAATAGTGGAATAAACGTCATACGTATATACAGGTATAAGAGGTTGTTAAAAATTTCCTCATCAGCAGAACTAATTGTAAATAATGGGAGTTTTTGAAAAGTTCTGCTCACGTTACCATAAGAATCATCTCAGGACTACCTAAATTCCCCCACGTGCTTATTTTTTATCAATGCTTTTAAGTGATCAAATAATAAAATTCAACTCGATTTAGTACAGGTGAAGGCTATTGATGCTAGTTATATTTATAAGAAATAATACTATTGTATTTTTTCAGCACTTTATTTGTCAAAAGGGGACGACGGGTAGTAATAAATTTACTCTATTATTTAGCAGAAAATTTCAACGATTCGGCACGTATCGCGTTCGAAAAACTTTGACTTTGAAAGAGGACAAATGTTGTTTGAACAGTGCTAAAATCCGTTAGATTAGATAATTCAGTCTATCTAATCTAAGGGACTTTAGCTTTTACTTTTTCGCTCATGTGGGGCAATAGATCTACCCAGGTGATCAAACTCATTATAAATTTTCAATATAAATCTTTCTACTAAACTTAATACTTCTAGGCAAAGAAGAGAAGCTTTATCGTTGGATTATTGCTTTTCTTACGAAGGATTTTGGTGTATAGTTTGATTATAGAGTCTTTCAGGCAGAAGTAGATGCAATTATGGTAACAGTAGACTCACTGTTCTGGAGTGCAGCTTCTTTCTGGAAGGTAAAAATTTCTTCAACTCCAATGGAGCTCCCGAGCTCAGAGTTAGTCAAGGTCTGTCCTTACTAAAAATATTTGCTTCTTCATCATTTGGTACTTGGTCATAGTGGAATCGCTGAAAACTGCAAAGCCAATGAGCTAGAAAGAAGGGTGCTCCCCTTACCGTGCTCACGTCGGATCTACGTAGTCATTTTGCACTGTAGCATAGAACCTATGGATCTCGTGTGCGCTTAGCCGGCGTTGGCCAATGACCCGCTCCTGTACGACTGTGAGACTTTTCTGGTCTATTTGTCTTTAGCAAAGTTCATCTTACAGTATTTTCCAAAAGGCATTCATTCTTTAAGTCTAAATATCCACTTGGATGCAAATTGTCAAAGTTGGATTGGTGAAGGAGAGGTAGAAATATGCAGGCACTTTCTACAACATTATCCAACCTTCTAAAAACTGAGATTGATCCATCCTAGCAGTCATACTCTCGCTGATAATTTGTGATCGGCTCAAAGTTTTTTGTCGATGAATGAGGGTTTTTATGATAAACTTTTATAGGAGTTCTAGATTAAGTTTGTCACAAGTTCGTAACACCCAGAAGGAAGGGTCGGAGACCGTATAAAGTATATATAATGATCAGTATGTTGAGCTGAGTCGATTTAGCCATGTCCGTCTGTCCGTCTGCCTGTATATATACGAACTAGTCCAAAACTGAATGAATTAAGTTCTTGTATGGAAACTTTCACATTTGAAAAGATATATTCACGAAATTTGGTACAGATTATTTTCTAATGCAACAATGTAATCTCCGAAGAAATTGTTCAAATCGATTAGGTATAGCATATAGCTGCCATACAAACTGAACAATCGGAATGAAGTTCTTGTATGGAAAACTTTCACCTTTGACTAGAAATATTCACGAAATTTGGTAAAGATTATTTTCTAAGACAGCAATGGAATCTCCGAAGAAATTGTTCAAATCGGTTAGCTATGGCATACCTGAACAATCAGAATAAAGTTCTTGTATGGAAAACTTTCACATTTGACGTGGTATCTTGGAACGTTGAAATTTAAAGTAACAATATAATCTCCAAAAAAAAAAAAATTGTTCAGAACGAATTACTATAGCACATACATAGCTTTCATATAAACTGAACACAAAGTTACTAGCAGAAATGCACCTATGAAGGGTATTTAGCTTCGGTGCCACCGAAGTTAACGTTTTTTCTTGTTTTCTTTATATTTCTGAGGCCAGTCAGATCGGTCGGCTGAAAAACCAATTAAGAAGAAAATACTATATTGAAGAAATAACTATATTGAAAAACTATTGGCATGTGAAACAGAAAACCTAAGCAGAGGGAAAGCAAGAAAAGTGTGTGCAATTCAGAGAGAGTTATTACATTGTTGAAAATTATACTCGCCGTTCCAACCAATCAGTGCTGCTCAATCAGTTAACAAACAAGTAAATAGACTAACGCTAAAGATAAACTAAAGATTTATTTCATTTCATGTTCATTGGAAGATTTTTGTGCTAATACTGTATTTTCAAAGGTATACATAGCTATACATATCTAATAAACATATGAGCATATGCTTTTATATTCTCTCGACATGTCCCAATAGAGTATAATAGTTTTGTTATCCGCTATTCTTACGCAAATTAGATATAAATTACATCCTAGAAGCCGAAAATTAGCTTTGATGTTATGTTTTATTGAGCAAAAGTATTGCATTTCCAAAAGCTAAAAAAAAGGTGCTTACATAAACAAAGCCAAATAGTGTTAGTTTTCATATAAATCTTTCAATAAATAAACTTGGATTTTAATGTCTGTGTGGAAAATTACAGAAATTACACTCTTCAAGGTGAATTTAAGCGCGAAGCATTAGCACATCCAAGCTTGCTAATCAAAGTTAATAATACTTTTACACAGAAGCGCATACTTAAGGAAAATTTATATCTGTTATTTGTTCTTCGTGTATTCGTTCCAGCATATGTGCATACACATACATATGTATACTTACTTACTGTTTAATTGTTGTTTGTACTTATGCTTAATGCTACATCATCAATAACATTTAATTGTTTTTGCGTTCGCCGTTAAATTATTCTGCGTATTTTGAACTTTCAGAGTCAATCCTCAATGCTGTCTTAATTGGTTGACTCATGTGTCAATCCCAAGTGTAGAAAGCAGCGGGAAACCCGCATCAAACCGCCCAAAACTGCATCGACAATATACACATGTACATATTATAGATTTTTGTATACAATTTTGCTACGCATCACTCTTATTTAGAGCGGTCAATAATTCCAATTTCTAAGTGGTATGATGAGTAAAATCCAAAAATTTAAGTTCGTAGAAAATTTGACCATACTCTGTAGCGAAATATTTGCATTATGACACAAATAATATGACCTTAACTTCCGGTTTTTATGATGACATTTATTCAGTTAATTTGTGACTTAGTTGCATCAAATCAATGTTCTGCAAAGGTTGTCCATTTTCAACTAAACGAAAGAATATCACTGCAATCTTATCAGCAAGAATTAACAAGCAAAAATAGTTAATGTATTAATAGCAGACATAATCTGATATTATACAAAAAATAGATTCGTAATATTTCAGAGTGTGAAGAGAATTGAATATAAAAGGTTAATCGCCCGAAATCAGGACAGAAAAATCACGTACCTAATGTATGGTATAAAGAATATAAAATTAAGTGTTTAATAGTTAATTTTTTTTTTTTGTGCTTGGTAAAGCGACCTTATGGTATTTCGAGATCTTCATTTGTCAGCATGATTTTCTAAAAAAAATGTTTGAAGTAAAAAAATGGCTGATCCAAGTAGAGGTAATCTTTTCAGTAGCTTCTTTTGACAAGTGTGAATCGCGTCAAGCTGTCATGTTACTTTTGTTCAGTTTTATTGGCATTTCATCATGGGAAGACTTGTAAGGCTGAGCAAAGTTTACAAATTAGTTAACTTTATTACGAAAATTCACTTATGGTTAGCATAATCGGCGAACTGTGCGTATTAGTCGCAATACCATCACCCTTTTTGAGACCTAGCATTCATTATTAGATAATATTCGACCGAAAAGACAACGTCCAGCGTTGTCTCGAACAGACATATGGAACGACTAGGCGCAACTAAAGTTGAGATATTAAATTAAAATCATACAAAATAAGTTTTGTGCAAGAACTGAAGTTGCTCGATCTTTCCAAGCGGCAAGAGCAATCTGAAGAGATTCAAGAGCTGCCATTTGATCCAGAGAAAACAACGGTTTGATGTGGTTTGTGGACCGGTGGAATCATCGGTGCTTATTTTTTCATAATTATTGCCAGTGATAACCAACTAATTGATACCTGAAATTGAAAACCGTGATCTCGGCCACATTTGCTTTCAACAAGACGGCACCACTTCTTATACATCGCATCCATCAATGGATTCATTGAGAAGACACTTCGGTGATTCACATTTAGTTCGCATTTCGATCCTGACGAATTGTCTCCAAGATCGTGAGATATCACACTATTAGACTTTTTCCTGTGGGAATATGTAAAGTCTAAAGTCTATGCGGACAATCAATTTTCGATTCAGATCTCGAAGCAAAACCTCACGTGTGTCATTTGCTAGTTACCAGTCGAAACGCTTGAACGAGTCCTCGAAAAATGGACTCAGTAGAAGGAACATTAGAGACTTTGTCACAGCCAAAGAGAAAGTCTTCAAAAAATAAATGGCAAAGAATGTTCGAATAATAGTAAAAATGTTCCATTAAATTTGAAGTTTCTGTGTTTTTCTTTAAAAAAGTAGGACATCTCGAAATGGATCTCCCTTTACTGGGTAACTCAGATCAACCAAAAACTAAATAGTGAAAATGCAGGAGATCAGAGATGCTAAAGACTGAATGTAGGAAAAAGTATTCTAAATATAAACAGTAAGAAAATGCAACATTTAATTTTTACAAATTATACTGGTGTATGGAATAAATTCGAAGTGTATACAGACTGTTGCAATTGAGTACATGAAACGTACGCTGTGTAGTTAAGGGCTACATCTTGTGTGTAATTATAAAGAAAATAAGAATACTCTACTAAAAACGTTATTTGGTATCGAATAGCTTAATGGAGCTGATGGTTGTGCTCAACATTGTGCCGTATCAGTTTTGCAGAGATCAATATTTGAGGCAGTCGTGTTTCTTTCATTTTAATTCGATTTTTTTTTACGCGACATATCACAAATCCCATGGCCCAACCTCATCTGGGGAGAAAAGTTTCGTTGATCACGTTTATATAGCAAAGCGCTGGAGAGCACCTTCAGGTGAACAGACGTTGTAACCTTGTTGAGCCCTTAAACCGATTACCTCGGAGTGGCCCCATCAAGGCTCTCTCCCTTATTTGGAATTGTGCTCATATGATGAAGAGTCAATATTCATACAATGTTTTAATCTGTTATATTAAATGTGGGCGGTGCCACACCCATCGGCAAAATTGGATACCGGCTCGAGTGTAAAATTTAATAATACAATTCTTTATCTTTTTTAATTTCCAAAGCAAAGTTTTAGAAGATGACTGCAAGAGAGTGCTCTAACAGACAATATGTTGAGTGGCATAGGAATCTTTTAGATTACTGTAAGATTTTGTAATTTACTTGTAAATCATTTATACAGGTTGGATGACAGGATAATGTGAGAATATTCAATAGAACTTCAATACAAAGCATCCATCTTGTGAATTTTTTGAATCGGCTATTCTATATTCCTACTCTTAGAAGTTTAACTACGTACACATATTAGTAATTGCATGCCCCTTTTAAATTACTAATCAAATTAGAGGACCTTTGTCAAAATCTAAAGAGCTCCAAAAACAATTCTTACGAGTATCAGCTGGAACAAAAAATTCAATTATTTAATCATTGTCATTATAGTCGAAAATGAAAACATTGTTTCTTTACATGAATATGCATACAAACGTATATTATTCATTACTTAAGCTTTTTACTTCTCATCGGATAACAACAAATCGTGTACATATAAACTCTTAGAAAAGCCAGTGAAACTTATTTCTCTTTAATACTCACGATAGAATTTGACATTTGCTCGCTAATTCATTGGAGATGAGCGTTTCGTATATTTTGTGATGTTTAGTATGTGTGTGTGTGTGTTGTATATGTATATATATTTATAAACGCCTTTTAAGACCGCCTACTTTCGGCATTTAAATATTTAATAGGCCGAAATCGTATTGACTTTGGCATCAGAGCAGGTCTACGTACCGACTACTTACGGGAAACGCGTAATTGTGTGATTTTATGTCCACACATTATTGGTCGGTTGATCAACGGTGTGCTGATTTCTGATACTATGCATTCGACTATAATGTAGCATTTGCGTTCGTATAATACTCATAAGTAAATGTACATATGTGCGTATGTTTGTAAATTCAAAAATTTGCATTTTCATTCAAGTGACTTTCAGCTTTCTTTCAGCAAGTCACATATTTGCGTGCACTTTTCAGTTTGTTTATTAATTACTCAACTGTATAGAGATGTGCTTATCTTCCATTTCCCTTACGCAGAAATACATTTTTATGTAATTATTGCAATGCATAAATTTGCACCATTTAAATGTGCATGCTTCTTTTATCAAACAGCCAGCATTTAATTGATTTGATTTGCGCATGCGCGCACGCTAATTGCTTTGCCACTGCTCATTGACATGCGCATGTTAGTTGCCATCAAACAGAACTTTTTTCACTTTACTTTAATTCCTAGTAAGGAACATTTTCATATTTATTATATATGTAATTCTAAAAAAAAAAAAAAAAATTAAACAATTCAATTATTTAATCAGACTTTAGCCAGAATCTTGAATACCCTTGAAAGGAAAATTTCATATACATAGTATAAAGAGAATAAAAAGATCTTTATCTGGATCTAGATCGATCAGTTTTTGTGGGAGCTATAATGATTACTAATAAGGGGTTCCATCAAATGAGCAACTTCTTGGGTGGGGAATGACATGTGAAAAATTTCTGATCGATATTCCAAAAAGGGAAGGCATGGTTCGTGTAAATATTTGCGCATATAGCTTAATCGACTGAGATCGTGATGTTGATCATTTATAGCGGGTGATCCGAAAAGTGATACTTTTTTAATTAGGCTTTTTTTTTGACAGATCACGCGTGAGTCTTGTTTGGCATTTCATCATGGAACGACTTACACCTGAACCGCTTTTACAAAGCGTTCAACTTTCATGCTCGTGTCTCAATTTTGGTCAACATAACCGGCTCACTGAGTATATTATTCACAAAGGCATCTCCAGATCCAGCATTCATTGCTAGATAATATTCGACCCAATAGACCACGTCCAACATGCATTGAAGAAAATATAGCAGCCATAGCTGAGAGTGTACTCGAGGACCATGGAGTCGATTCAGCGCCTTTCACAGCAACTCGGACTGACGTATGAAACGACTTGGCCTATTTTACGTCGTGATGTTAAATTGAATTTTATTCACTTTGTTTGTATAAGAACTGAAGCTGCTCGATCTTCGCAAGCGACATAGCTTCGCTCTTTGGACTCTTAAACAATTCCACGACGACGTTTTCTATGACTATTTTGTTTGATGCCTGAAATTGAAGCTCGTGATTTTGGAGACATTTATCTTCAACAAGACTGCGCCACTTCCCACACATCGCATAAATCAGAAGTAGGCAACGTCGAAATGGATCACCCTTTATTATACATATACTATATGTATAAGGGGTTCCCGCCATTTTCTTCTGGATATTTAAACTTCGTATCAAACTTAATACATATATACAGGGTATAGAAAAATTAAAAAAAATCTATATTGTTTTCTGATTTGAATTCCCAATACGTCACTGCGTTCTAGTAAAACTTAAAACAATTAATTAAGCACAACACTTCTGTTGCTTCTTGCCTTGCTTGCGCATCATTCTTATTCTATTTATTCGATTTTTCCCACCACAAAACAGCTCAGTCGTTAATAACGCCGAAGCGCACTTAATTACTTAATAAATGGCTAGCAATACCAAAATTATGAGACATTTCGAGTTTTCGAGATTTTCTATGTAGCCAAATATTTCCTATGAATGAAACACATTTACGTAAGTGCGCCGGTCAAAAGTCTACGCATATGGATATGCGCTTAAAAGCGTTTCACGCCTTTGCGTAGTCATACTCCTTCTCCTCCAATTCATTGCACTTGTATGGCTGTCCGGCGCTGACTGACTTTTGTTATTGTTATGAATTATTTATCAGCACATTGTCTCATGACTAAAAAGTGACAAGCAGTCGAGCACACGATCGTCTCAGAATAGGCACTGGCTCATAAGTGTCCAAGTTTTTTAGGTGCACATATTCATATTCATATACTCATCATTATACTTCAAATATATTTACATACATACATACATCAAATATATATACATATATCTATAAGCATCGTTTTAAGTGACGTATATTATGATGAACTTATATTCTTTACGCAGTTAAATAGTTTAATTGTAGGATGCACAATATATATGTATACTGGATGAAACGAAAGTCCGCATTAGTAGAGGAATTGCGAAATTGAAGAATGGAAAATATTCACTGTGACGTCGTCATTGGTAAATGAAAAACTCTCGGCAATTACAAGACGAGCCATAGTAATAATTTTAGATCCAATTAACAAAAAATGTATGATAAAGTTGAGAAAATATTTTCAATAACAAATCAGTAACAGACTGGCTCACTTAGACCTTCGAGGAGCTCGAAAAAATAAAGCGTGGACTGCCTGTAATAGTTTAGGTTCGGTTAAAAAGAATTTCATGCTACAAACGCCAAGTAACAAGGATTCACTTGGACCGGTAACGGTCCGTACTCTTAAGTAAAAATCTTATCTATTGAATATCAAAGCGCCAAAAATCTGCCTCTGCCAGAAATTTTTTGAGAAGTGTAAAAATGTACTTTGCATTTTAAAAAACTTCAAGCAATCAGAATAAAATTTTAATTACAAAGCAGACTAAATAATGCTGACATTTGTTGGACTGTTAAGAAGATAAGCTTGGAATGCAAGAATACTTTTGATGGATCCTTATTATGATATTTATTGCAACACATGCTTAAAATAACAAAATTACCGACGAATTTATGGCGCTATTACTTGAACTGTTGCGCCTATTACATATCTGAGATGGGCTAACGAAATAATCAGATTTGCCAATAGGTATGTTAGGAGCAATCCACACTCAACTAATCGTCGATAAGTAAATTTTCAAACTGACTCTTCGGCCGATGACATTGACTCACAGTAACGTGGGTCTCCATTCTGGATAGTTACTTCATAAAAAGTTGAATGTTATCTCAGTTTCTTGACGACAGAACGTCACTACTATTAATAGATTCATTCTCGCATTCATTGTGGTTGCAAATGCTCGCTGATTTATGAAGAATTGAAAAAAAGCAAACAATGTAGCTGGCTGTGACCACAACCATTTATTCAAACAAAGATATCTGGTTTTTCAAAGGAGAATATTTTTCAGAAATTATAAGTATTGCGATGCTATAGCGGGTGTTTGGAAACAGTAAAGAAAAAAGTTTTATGTGGCCCAAAGACATGCGGTTATCTTCTAATTGGTACTTAAATATTTTTGCATTTATTATTTTCAAATCGATTTATTGAGTCACTGCCACTGTTGCTTGAGGTTACTTTTGCTTTCAACAACGGGAATAAGATGTAACGTTGATTGTATAAAAATATTTATTAGATGTTGAAAAATGTTTCTGTAATATTTATGTTATATCTTAAGATAAATATGTTTACGTGCATGTTAATTTCTTTTAATTTGTCTAGATATAGATCAAAACGAGATGAAGTGTTCCTTTCCTTTTTGGTAGGCATTCCTGTCGAAGGAAAACGTCTGTTACAATTTTTAGAACTCAACGGATGAAAATAATTTAAGTTCTAGCAGAAAAAAGCTTTTTAAAAATTGTAATTTTTCCATGTGTCTGACTAAACCCAACCGATTAAAAGATATTACGGTTTTAAGTGATTTATGAAACTTTCAGCTAACGTTTCGACCTGACTGGATTTTTCCACGATTAAAATAAGTTTTATTCTATACAAGTAGCGCGAAGTCAATAAAAACTGGATGTTCTTAAGTGGAATAGAATAAGAATGTTTGGCTATTATCTTCCTCTTTTATTCATTGAAGTACATATTCAAGAAATTTTCAATAAAATGGCAACGGTTCGAAAGTGTTCTCGCATTTATATTATCGGTTAATTTACAGGTTTGGACCGATTTTACGTTTGCAATAAAAATTAAATTTCTGGAATAGGAATTTTTCAGCTCAGTGACTTTAAGTCGGATGAGATCCCTCCTAAAAGGGCCAAAAGTAGCCACTCATACAAAATTAATCATCATATTTAACACTATTTGCAGAATAAATGTCAAATTTCTGGAAGGAATTCATATGAAATTTTTATATATACAATTTTTTTTTTAAATTATATATCCGCCCGATTCTCATATACAAAAATATTTTACTTCATTTTGAACTTTAGTTTCAAAATTTCCATACTGAGAGTTAATGTTATACAATAACTAAAGTAACAACAACCACGCACCGTCAAAACATCAGACCAATCAAAGATGCGTCTATGATTGGTTAAAAGGCGTGCACCGTTCGCAAGCAGAACGCTTCAAGCGCTGACAAACTACCATTAACAGGTAGATTTAAGCCAGCTACAATAATTAAACGCGAGTTGAAAGCTCAGCAACAGTTGAGTGTTGGCTCTCTTCAACACAGCAGGTACTCTTAATAGCTGACGCTCTTCTCTGTCGTTGCTGCTACTGCTGATGTTGCTGCGCTACCACCTTCGACGCCCTTGAGGCAGCGCTCCCCCACATGCAGCGACGACGACGAATAGCAACTCATCACGTGCAGCGCGGCAATCTCGTTGCCAGCATTGTGTTTACAGTAAGTATTGGCGAACAGGATCCAGCTCGAATGGTGCTACCGCCATTGTTAACCAACAGCACATCGTCGGTGCTGGTGTTGTTGACGTAGCTGTGGTTGGTTGTCGTGTTTGGGAGTCGTATAAGCGCGACCGAATGAACATTGTTTTTGTTTTACGTATTTTTCTCGAACGAGAAGTTAATAGCCGAAGTGAGTGTGTATGAACATTCGTTGGCTCGATCGGAGCAGAGTAGTTAAATATAACGTTGTGTCCGGTTTTGAGCCAACATCATTCCATAACTGAGCGTTCTCAGTCGCAGTCAATTTGTAGTAGCAACAAACGGCACCTGAGCAACCCGTACGTAGTAAGAAATACGAAAATTATTCGCAGCACTACGCGTTGATATAAATTGTTAAAATAAGAAAAGAAAAAAACTTAGACGCGAGTCAAGTTAGGCGCTTTCGCATTATCACGTCCATTATATGAGGCTAAGTGTAAATTATCGCCTTCGCCAAACACCACCCTAATCCAACCCAACTAAGCCGAACTGCAAACAACGTCGGCAACGCGAACTCTGTGCATACGAGCATTTTTGTTGTTGTGCGGTGTTGTATATTTTGTGTCGTTTGGGTGGATCGCGTCAAATTTAAGCAAACAAGTGAGCGGGCGTAGTGGATTGTGACGTTGTCTCCCATTTTTTCAGTTTTTTTTTATTTCAAGTGAAGTAAATAACTAAGTGACAATGAAGTGAACTTCTCGTTGTGGAGACACGACCAACATCTTGGTACGCAATTTTTGTTGTTGTTACTCTGTCACAATATCCGTCTAACTACCAGCAGCTTCGGCAGTCCACCTGGTCGCGTTTTCGTTGTCGTGGTCGTTGTCGTTGTCGTCGTCATCATTAGCGTTGACGTTGTATGCTAACGGCTTAGATCGCCTTTCATCGGGCTTAAGGTGTTCGTCGTGTACGCGGAACCTCATAATCGGCAACAACGGTCGTCGCTGCAGCCACAGTCAGTGCCAAAGCTATAGCTACAGCCACCGCCGACGCAGCTGCAGTGAGTGATCTTCGCAGCATACACACGATCGAACGGCGTCGCAGCCACGAGCGCCCAGCAGCAGCAGCAGCCAACGCAGCAGCGACAGCAGCCACCTTACTGGCGGCAGTTAGCTTTATTACCGCAAAACTATCTGCGAAGTTAAAACGTATCTGAGGTTTTAATACCGTTTTGGTGTGTTTTCGAGTTGGTCGTGTTTAGCTCCTAAGCGTCTTTACGGTTGTGCAGTACATACAATATATTATTATACAACTATACTACTGAGCTATTGAGAAATAAAAAATAATAAACAATTTTGAAAAGTAATTAAATAGTAATTTAAAAATATACAAGCATTAAGAAATTTCTTTGAAAGTGTTTTCGAATATTAAAAAGCAGTTTGTCCTTCCTTTTTTAGCGAAAAAAAGTAAATTATATTCAATAAAAATCAGGAGCTGCTGCTGTTGATAAACGCAAATTATTAATGCCATTAAAAATTAACAATTTGTCGCTTGAATAATTCGGCTTAAGCCTTAGTAACGGCGACGACAACGACAACGAAGCCGGGTGCCAATAAGACATTCCGTTTGACAAATTTCGGTTGTAGCAAAAAAGGCACACAGCAGGAAAAACGCGTACAATTTTCCACAGCAAACTTGTTTTCTTCGAATTTGGCGTGTAAAACGTATAACGGAAATGTAAATTATTCGCCCCCTTCATGTTTATATTTGAAAAAGCGTAAACTCAAGCAAGTACGCGTGCAAAAAAATAAGAAACATACGCGGAAAAAATTAGAAAAATTAAATAACTGTAAAAAATAAACGCTAGTGTCCATACGTCCCAATTATATAAAAATTATATATGAAAAAACAATTAAAAATTAAATGAAAAAAAAAACCATTATTTGTTTAGAGCCTCTTATTTTTGTTGAGTGAACTGTAAGCCTCGCAGCTTAAAACACATTTGAAAACGCGTTAAATAATAATTACATTAATTTTTAATTTCAAAACCACACTTTTCAGAACTTAAAATAAAAAACACTTATCGTTACTTGGCGTATATAACAACAAATATACGAAGCGTAATTAAAACAAAACGCAAAATATCGGAATAAAGAGCAAAACCAGCGTACAACGCTTAATTAAACGCGTCGTTGGCAACTTTGTACGCTTTTGCACCAGTCAGACAGCAGCGCTGTTGTGCATTTCATGTGCCTTTAACGGTAAGTTTGACTTAAAAAATTATGTTTCCTTATAACGCTTACGTAATACCGCATTGGGATAACAATTTTTGTCGCCAAAAATAAGCGCAAAAGAGACAAGTAAAAATTATCGTGGTAGTGGGTTAAAATATAATTTGGAGTTTAAGAAATGTATGCTTATTTTCCAAGTGAGCTTTCAAATAAAAAAATATATGTGTATGGGAGATATACATATGGATAACGTCATTACGTTAAAAGTTGTATCATTAACTGGGAGTAGTATAAATAATATAATTTAGTTTTAATGATTTTCAAGAAGATGTTTTGTATTCAATTTTTTTTTTTCAAATTGGTTATCATTTGTGAATATCTGATTACTGATTTTAATAAATTATGGAGCATGAAACGCCATCAAATCTATTGTATTTTCCTCTTCATTTATAAGAAATTCAGAGTTTTTTGTCATATTGCGAACATACCCTAAGAATGTTAGAGTATAACTCAGTTTTGTTGCAATAATTTTATACAAATAGAACCAATTTTTATATTTTTGACATTTTTGCGAAACAAAATTAATTTGACTTAATTAACAAAATTAATTTAATTTTTTCGAAAACTAGCAAATTATTATTTTTTCAACATAAAAATATACTATATATTCGGAAAATTTAATTAAAATGAATTTAATTTGAATTAATTAATTTAGCTCACCATTTGTCTCTAGCGGGATAAGGTTTTAACATTTTTTGTTTTTTAATTCAATATTTACGTTGTAAATAGTAGTCAAAGTCGGTACCGTATGAAAGTTTATATTAGATTTTAAAGTATTCAAAATTTCAAAGCGGTTCCCCACAACTCAAGTTTTCAAAGTAGCTTCCCTTTATAGCTTTAACGATTTTTTTTTTAAATTTCAACACTATTTTTGTAAATAATTTTCGACCTAACGCCGGAAGGGATATTTGCCAAATTGTTAATAGTTCTTATTTTACAATAGCAAGTTTACCGATTTTTTCACTTCAAAGTTTTATAAAAAAACGAAAATATGAAATTTCTAGAAACCCATTCTGTCTTAAGAAACTATTATTTAACCAGTGGAATTCGATTTTTCATTGTGGAAAATGAAAAATTTAAATTTCGAAAATCTTCAAAAATCTTCTTCTGTCTTACCTGGCGAAAATCCTTATTTAACAAATGGCATTTCATTTTCTACTTTGGGTGATCAAACTACAACTTTTTTTCCAAGACATCTTTGAATAATTACTGTCATTATCGGATCTATATATTTTTTCTTTATGAAACATTTTTCGAATGTCATATTTTAATTGATTGATTTCAATAAAGAAATTTTAACTCTATTGTCATAAAAAATTAACGAAAACAGTATTTGAAAGCTATGCCATTATATTAAAAAAATGTATAAGATACATATAAGTATGTATGTCAAAGCTTCTTCCAATTTCTAAAAGGATCACACATTTTTTTAATTATTTAATATTAATATTTCTCAAGAT
>NW_017534963.1:660424-665991 GCF_001853355.1 Bactrocera latifrons
ATATTTTAATTTTTTTTTAATTCAAAATTTTGAAATATTTAAGAAAAAATTGTACATCTTCACATTTTAATTACAAGGCCTTACAGAAAAAGCACTAACCTACAAAAAACAGCTTGTATTGATAGGCGCACTTACATATGTACAGACTTCTAACAAAACTCCAAGCTGCTTCCTTTTGAATATTTCGCTATAAACATTTAACAAGCAATTTTCCATTCATATTTAGTTTGAAATTATTAAGCCATAAACACTAATGAAATATGAGACTGAAAAATACTTTTATAGCACTATTACGAAAAATAATTAGCCTCAGCGCGCTGCTGTAAATAACCAGGTAATATTTTTACATATGTACCTACATACATACAGACAATATATGGCATTTTGCCATATATAACAAATTTTTTGCATTTCACGTGTCTATTTGCGCGAAATGTATTTAATCATTTTGCACATACTTTGCTTTTGGGCTCTTGCACCGTAATTACTTGTTACTTGTTTCGTTATCTTGGCTGCCTGCTCGCTTTGCCACCTTAGCATGCAGATGTTTTTCTACAGTAACTGTCACTTGTTGACTGCCATTCCCTTTTCACATATTTTTCTTCTCATATACCTCTTCACATATGTACGTAACTTAAGGAAAAATTCAACTACCGACTTAAATATAAATAAGCGTCATTTATTTGTATATACTTGTATAGGTGTACATTTGTATATGCATATTTCACTGAACACGCCTCTTCTAGTTAGTTATCATCGGTTTTGCGTTTTTTGACTCAAGCGTACTTGAATGCTTGCTTAGTTGTAGCTATTAAATTTAGCACAAAACAGATATTTTCAAGCAAATATTTGCATAAGATTTCGCTTTCTTTGTCTGAAGCATAACGCCAAGAGGCTCTACAAAGATGTATGCTTACATATATACTAAAGTAGACAGTAGTATATAAGTACTACAAATAAACGCACGTGAATGCTCATGCATTAATTTTACGTGTCTGTACTTGCGCTGAGTGGCGCAAGCTTAGCGGCTAGTACGCGCGACATTTCAGGATTGATAAGCTGAAGATAACAGATGCGTGTCCAAAACACATAAAAATTATTTAAAAAAAATATATTTTTTTCAGTTTCAATAATTCTGACTAAATTTCAAAATCACATAAAAGATAAGCTGTTCATGGAAATCTGCCTAGTCATCTAAGAGTGGAAAAAACCTTTAGGTTGTTTTGACACTCTGCTAATCGCAGATATATTTTCTTAATCATAAATAATTGCTATACAGCATCATAAGTTAGCCTCTGTTATATAGGACTTTTAGCTATAAATTGGTTAAGATTTCCATCTTTGCAATTTCTTGGTATTATGTTTTACAAAAAGTAATTATTTTTTCCCAACTGGCGGTTATTTACACCCATACTATAGGCATTGAGAAAAAAATCACTACAAGAAGATAGAATCTAAGATAATAATTGCGAAAGTTACAGACTATTGTTGAAGTATTAGTGCGTAAGTGAGGAACTGTGGTTGAAAAGTGTGAGACTGTGGCTAAAAACCTCCACTTAGAGTGGTGAAATTTTAATAAACTTTATGTTGTCGGAACCACAAATACATAAAACAATGTGATTTCGTTTAATTGTGTTCTTAGAAAATGTCACAAAAAAAATTCACAGTATATTGGTAAAGTATTGAGGGATTGTAGTAAAATAACCACTTGACAAAGTGGTGAAATCTTCATTAGAAATGTTATATAATTTTTTTACGGCAATCTATTTTCCTTCAATGTTGTTCTGAGTGAAAGCATGGTTAAGTAATACCAATATCAAGTGTTGTTGAACATGAGTAGCTTGAAGTATTTTTAATTTATTTGCATACTTTCGGCCGTACTCTTTTCTGAAAATCAAAGTTGTCGTGGTTTATATGAACTTCAAATATGTTTTAGAAATATGTAGTTATAATAAGTACTATATATGCTTTTAATTTGGCCACAGAGTCGAGAGATAATTGAATTGTTTTAAATTTGTTATTTTTTTTTTAACTTGAAATTAGAATTTTTTCCCAGAAATTTTCTTCAAAAAATTTATCATAACTATCTTATAAGTTTTAATTTTTCGTATCAATATTTTAAGACCAAAGAATATATTTTTCGATTTATTTCTTTAATGATGTATTGATATAACATTGAGTAAACAATGAAGATGCTTCACAGAGATCGATCTTACCATTAACAAATGAATTTATATCAAATTCTTACTATTTTTTATTAATAAACTGTAGACTTGAAAATTTTGCAACCAAAAGATATTTCGACCACAGCACCATGCTTCATTACCCCTATTTATATCTTGATAAGTTTGCCACGAAGTTTGTTATATTAAGAAGAAGTGAGATCCTCTAAATTATATATGTATACAAGTAAATAAATTATTATCGTTACAAGCTGAATCGATTTGACCATGTCCATCTGTCTAGCCGTCTTGTATACCTCTTTGTACATACTTATATAAGTCTTTTAGTTTTTCCGTTATTGAACTGAAATTTTGCACACACCTTTATCGGAATTACCGTTATCTATCTGCTATTGAACATAGCTATCATACAAACAGATCGACTAATATCAAGTCCTTGTATGGAAAATTATTTTCATAAAACATGGCATGTCTTATTATCGAAGGTAACGGGACAATTTTCGAAAAAAAAAAATCCAGATTGTACCCTTATAGCATATAACTGTATAACTTTCGAACAAATTGTTCAGGTTGTAACTCTATAGCATATACATTACAAACTGTCCCAACAAAATCAAGTTTTCGACAAATTATTGGACAAGATACACTGTCATAAGAATACCAAAACAGTACAACATTTCAAATCCGTATATCTGATCTCTTCCTTAAATATATACATATATGTATAGTACAAGTAATGAACGCTGAAAGATCGAACTTATGTGACACACAAACAGCTATACACAAAAAAAGTTTTGTGCTGATAAAAATTTTTTAGCACACTTAAAAATACATAATACATACATACATACGTCGAGTGCCATTTGACTACTTACCAAACACATAAGCAAAAGCATTAGATACCTATAAAAAAAAAAGTGGAATATTGAGGCACACAAAATTTGACAGCAAGCAAATAAAAATACTTATGTAGCACGCAATTTTTGCCCTAGGCTAAGAACCATAAAAACTAAAAATAAAAACAACTACAGCAAATAGATATTAAAATAACAAAAAGAAGCAAAAACTGCGGAACAATAACGCCGCAGGCATAAAAAAGTTATCAGTTTGCATGTACAACTATGTAGCTGTGTAGTTATATATAAGTTTGTGTGCTATTTTAGGTATGATTGCGCAGAAACACCAATATTTTCGCCTGCCACTCAATTATGCATAATTATTTCACTATAGTGTGGCCACAAAAGTAGCAAAAAAAGTTAAATTACTGTGTACAACGATCGCTGCGGGCCGGCGTGGCAAAACACAGCAAGTCATTACATACTTACATGAAGTAACTACTCGTATATCGTATGTACATAAATATAGGAATAATTATTTATATAAAATATAATTAAGTTTCGCAATTTGTTACACTCAATTTGTTTATTTACACATATATAGAGTTATTGTATTACTTGTACATAATGCAGGAACTACCTGCTTGGTCATCCTATACGTATACGTAATTATTATCGCTAATACATATGTATGGATATATGAATGTATGCAGAAGTCATTTATGTATATATGTAGGTATAAGCAAGCATTATTTGCAATGTTTGTTTTGCTTCATATTTCACTATTATTCCATTGCAAAATAATTTTGATGATGGCTATTATATAGAATCGTCTATTAAAATCATAGCGTTTTTTGCTTGCGACATGATTTTATTTTTAATGAAATATTTGCCGTTATCAATGACGCAAATTGTTCTTATTAGAGCTATAAATTAAAAAAATTCTCACTTCAGTCGGGTCTAGGGGCTAGATTTTTTATCCGGCCAAAGGCTGGCAACTGGGCAGGATTCAAAAACAACAACAGAAAAATTATATTTGGCAACCCTAAATCCAATAATTTTATGCATGATATATTTTCTGGAGTACTGACAAGCCGATACCTCAGATTTGTAACAAAAATAACTAAAATAAGACCAAAATTGGTTCGTAAACATAATTATATTATAAATTAACAGATGAGCAAGCCCAGTATTATATTTTTATAATATAAAATAAGAAAATTTCAATTTGGCAATCTTATGCAAAATTTTGTGTTAATAAATATTCAAAAAAATATTAATAATGGAAGTTTATACGGAAAGACAGTTACAGTCTAATGAAATGATGGCAACTCTATTTACGTTAAATATATTTTCTTAGTTAATTGGTTATTTTAATTATTTATTTTCTTACGATGTTTTAAGATGTAGCTTAATATCGGTTTTTTAGGATAATATGGCAACCCTATTCGACCAAAATTAGTCGCTTTACTAATGTACTGTTAAATGCAGTTCCATACTTTTATTTTTACTTTCCGAATATTTTGAGCCTTTAAGAAATGTCAATTTGTAGACTAACCTCATAATGCTCTTAATATCAACCTTTTTTTTTATATAGGGCGAAAACTCAAGAAAACCATAACGGTAATTGTTATCTGAAGGTACTTAACTTTTTTTGTAAATGGAACGACTATTATATATAAATATGTACATGCATTTATAGTCAACTTTCAGTAAGTTAATTTTTAATATCTTTCTTTTGCCTTCTTCCTTTAAACAATATATTTATTATTGAATTTACTGTCATCAAATTGGAATCTAATAGCAATTCAAATCAGCTTCTAAATCTATAATACGTATAATACATAAATATACACACTTTTGCTATGCCCATTTTTTTAATGAGCACTGAATTTAGCGCCTCAACCTCCTAATTATCAATCTAACCGACTCTGCTCGCCTTGGCATTGGCATTTGTATAAAGAAATGGCAGCTAAATAAGATCAACTTGCGACACACTCATTGTAATGAAAGATTGCTTAAACACAGACAGACCAATACAGTGTAAGAAATAGCAATATTTTTTTAATGAAAGAATGCAGTCAAAACAAAATAGCAATAACGCACCGAGCACAACATCAACAGATGAAAATAGACACAAGAAAAAAAGTTGAATAAATAATCAAAAATAAAAAAATATTCCCAAACCAAATCAGTCTGCCAACTTGTAAGTATATAAATGCACTACATATACATACGTATGTGCATACAATATGTGTGTTTGATTATATGAAACAAGTGCTTTTGCTATTTTTATATACTTGTATGTATGAATATTTTGCTGACGCTCTGCCAACCTTGTCTGCTCGTTTATCTGTATGTCTGCCCGGCTGTCTGTGTTTCCTACAAAAACCACACACAGGCCATGACGGTACATATGTATGTATGTATGTATGTATGTATGTATGTATCAGGTATATATGTAAGTATTTTTGTATGATTGCGCTTTTCTAAATATTTTGCACAAAATTTGTACAAGTACATAAATAACACCCAGTGGCGATTTTAT
>NW_017534963.1:666947-668244 GCF_001853355.1 Bactrocera latifrons
AAGTTATAAAAATTTAAAAAAATAAATTAATAAAATTAAAAACATTAAGTATTTGTTTTTCAGCTAACTGAAGAAAAAGCCAAAATTAAAAGCTCAAAAAATCTTAAACAGCATAATTTTAAATTTTTCTTCCTTCCTTTTCTTACTGGGCATGCATGTACTTTGGCACTAGCGCGTAATCGCGATCGCTTCCCCGACACTGCTATCAGCGCTGTTGTACTGCTCCTGTGTTTAAAAGGTGACAAGTTGGTGTTTCTATGTATGTGTATGTGTGCAAACGAGTACATACATACAAATGTACAAGTATAACGGCATGTTGGCCTACTGGTGTTTACTTCCGATTTCATCAATGCAACACATTTCTTGTGCAGATTGTATTGATTGTTCGCACTTGTTGTTGCATGTGTCTCTTAATACTTTTCTTTCCTGTTTGATTATTCATTTATTTATTTATTTATTTATATATGCACTTGCTTGTTTGGCGTACTTTATTTGACGTTTTGCTTTCGTCAATTTTCTCAGTATTCGTGTGTACATACATATATTGACTGACTGACAGCAATAGCAATAAAATTTATTTATTTTCAACTCGCTGCTCGTCTCGCATGCTTTCTGTTTATGGTTCGTAGATGACACACTATATTCTTCTATTAACAATTTATTTTTATCGGCTTTATTGCCGCTATTTTGTTTGACACCTCAACGAAATGCGATAAATTGGCAATGGATGTTGGCGACACAAGCAGCTAACTGCTTGCTCATTTGCGCGAGTCGCCCGACTGCAATTGCAATAAGAATTGTAAGAATATGCTGTCGCACTTGGATTCTTTTACGAAGAAAGCGGGAAAGTGTAAACAAAATATTCTTAGAAAAAATAACTGGTGCGTTTGGGTTTCTTTTTCGAATAAAGCACAAGTATCAATGAAATACCTGAAAATCAGTCTATAATGCGCTTCCTTTATGTATCAAATAAAAGCTGTTGCTTTGTTGCAGCTGCTTTGAGAACCTTAGTACTGATGTAGTTTCAATTGAAAAGGTCTGAAATCTAAATAAATGCTAATTTCTACGAAATGTGCTTATTTTTCTGTTGCTATTTTTAAATCTTTTTCGGGCGAACGGAAAATTTTCGACTCGTCGCAAACTAATTAAAAATTTAAAAAATTTTCAAGTGTTGTTGTGATTGGGTGAAGTTACGTTAAGTTATCAGCAAAAAAAAACTTAATTAAAATGAATAATGAATGTTATAATATATGAAATTTGTCAATTAAAATATTGAAAGGAAATATAATTTAAGACT
>NW_017534963.1:668863-670209 GCF_001853355.1 Bactrocera latifrons
AATTAAAAATAAATGTTGGACTGAACTTAATTGTTTTTTTATCCAAAGAAAAATTAATGAATAAAAAAATATTAGTTTTTTATTGTTAACAACATAAAAAAAATATTTTTTATTACAAAAAAATGGGGTTATGGTTATGAGGAATTATATGGGCACCGCATTAGGTCTTGAAAAGAAAAATTATCCAAAAATTTCACTTCAAAAATGATTTTTTACTTTATGAATGTTCAAAAGGCTAGAAAGTAATTGAATCAAATTTTTCTCTTAACTAATTTTTTATTTTTATTTCCCCCATACTTCGCCCTGACATGTTTCGGGAAACATTTACAGTGCATTTTTTGTTATTTAAAGAACAATTTTAAATTATTTGTCTGTGAAAAGAAAAAAATAATCCTAGGACTTTACGTCAATACTTTTCAAACCTGTAAATCTGTGTGTATATATGTATATGTGCTTGTATGGCCAATAACAGCATCTGTTGTCAAAAAGCATGAAATTTCCCTACAGTAATCAACTGGCACGAGGCCAAAAGTAATTCGTTAATAAGGAGAGGCAAACAACCTTACCAACAACACGCTGTAGTTCGCGCTTGTGTTACGCTATTTGTTACCGTTTAATGCATTCGAATGCTTATTTAACACATTACCAAAAATACCTATATACATACGTATGTAAATAAAGTTCATACATATGTCCATATGGATTAGGGTACAAATGAGTGCTTATTGCTGATCTGATGATGCACACAGCAGTTAGAAATACACACCTTAGAGAGTATTTGCTAACAGTAAAAAGTATTCTGATGCATTCTAAACATTTTTTAGTATTAAAAACAAAATCTTTCTATTGTAATTTTAATGTGTTTTTAGCTCCCTTGACCCTAAAGGAATTTATCTAAATATATTTTTTTTAATTTTTTAATTATCGGAAACATAATTATCTTTTGCTAAAAAAAACCACCCAGTTTATTAAGTCAATGAACACAGCGAAGTTAACGCAAACGGAATTCAATCAAATTTTGCAATTTCAATCAAAATTCGCCGATTACTGGTTGTTCACCTTGTCCGACGGCCAAAAGTGAATAATGAATGCACTGCAAATTTGAAATGATTTCAATAATTTCATTGCATAGTGATTCAGCTATCAATGGTGGCTTTGCGAAAATATTTTTTGGTTTTGTTTATGAATTTATAATGGCAAAAATTTAAAAATACGAAAGAAAAATTGAATTATTTTTAAAAAACTATAAATAACGAGAGGTATTTCAAATTTATTAATAAAACTAAGGATTTACAAAAGTAATAATACTAAACATAAAATTAAAAAATACATGCATACATATAAAT
>NW_017534963.1:670841-673101 GCF_001853355.1 Bactrocera latifrons
CTTGATAAATTCTAATGATAACTTTTTTAAAATTATTCAAGATTTCACTGATTTAATTTATTCATGTACTATACTAAATATTGCTTGAAAGTTATGCATTTTCTTATTATTATTATTTTTCTTCTTAATATCGATCTTTTAACCTAACCTAACCTACATACTTATATATTTTCTTAGTCAAATTATTATTTTGCTTACAAACGAACTTTGTTTACTGCCTGTGAACACCCCCTTGTGCGAGGTAACTAACAAAAATCATTATATGCACCAAATCAATGTTCAAAGCGTAAAGTTAAGAGTCATCATTGATATAAAAAGTATCGACTAGTTATGTTTACAATCGCAGTTTAGGTGAAGGTCAAACCTATTTTGAACTACATGCACTCAAATGTATGTTATACACATATAGCATGTATGTATATAGTGTGTTTTACAACTGCTGACAAATAAAGTAAACAAAAATTAGTGAAGAAAACAAAACTGCTGATAAAAGTTTCGTACAAACAATCATACATATGTATTTACAAGTTAATGATCTCTGCATGATTTCACACAAAATTTGAAATGCGCTTAATTCAAAATATTTCATATGCGATGACGCATTTAATTAAATTCAAACTTCAACAAATTTGACACACACTCCTTTGTGGCTGTGCTATTAGTAATTATAATGTTTATTATGTTATTTATAAAACCATTTCGTAATTCATTTGCACGAATTCGCAGCATTTAGCGCTTATCGGGGGGCAGCTGCACTTGCACGCATACGTTTTAACATTTATTTAAATAAATATATAATATATACTATATATGCATATATATACGTATACATTATATATGTCTGTGTATATATATTAATCGCAGCCAATTGCAGACAGACAGTTGCGATATTATGTGTGTATATTTTCAATCTTGTTGCGCCGCACTGCTTACATACATACGTACATTTGGTACATTTTTTGCTTGTGTGTGCTCTTGATGTCAAGTGAAATGCGTAGATGTTTTGAAAATTTTCCACGCACACAATAACAAATAAAGAAATCAGCTCACTTAATGTAGGATACCCAGGCGTATGAGTCATCTGCATGAATATGGAGCAAGTGTAACAGTAAACGTATGACGGCGGTAAACAACAAGGTGCAGCGTGAAGCTGCAAAAGAGTAAACAAATGCAGTGATTGACGAGCAACAAATTTTTATTTGCAAAAAAAAAATGCATAAACAAAAATATTTAGTGAAAGTTGCTGACATTTCAGAGCTGTGGTGGGTTGTTATGACGTATGTACATGTGTTTTTGCCTACTTGTTTTGCATATTAATATTATAATAAAAAAATGCTCACATTGGTTACATTGAAGCAATTATACCTTTCACAGGTGCATTTTTAATGGCATAAAAGGGGTATTAAATGTTTTTATCTTGATTTTGATTGGTCAACTTGTATGCGTGCTATAGGTTGTAGTGGTTCGATCTGAACGATTTGTTTGTAGATTTTATTGTACCTTTATCGTTACCTTGAGTAATGACGGTTTTTGCAATCCATCCTCACTTAGAGACCCATTTATGTACATACGAGACTCTCCTAAACCATTTACCGAAAATCCCTCTCTTCTCACCAGCCTAGAGCAATTGATATGAATTTTGAAATAAATTGTTTTTTATTTCGCAATTTTTTTATCTCAGCTTTCTGATACAAATCAGTGTTTACTTATTGCCGCAGGCTTAAGTTGACACATTTTCCATATTTAATTAAGCTTAATGACAAGTATTTTTTTGTTTCTGTAAGTGAGTTGACAAATTTCTGTTTATGGCTGAATGCATTTCGATGTTGTTGAACTATTATTTTATCTACAGATATACATATGTACATATGGTATATCTACAGCTATAGGTAAACATAGTATAGTTGGTATTAGGTAAATAACAAACAGTAATTACGCTATTATAAAAAAAAAACTATTACGAAATAATCATAACGAAAAATAGTTAATAGTAGTGACAATCAATGTACTTACCACTTATTGTTTATGCCGAAATCATGGTCAGGTTATAATTTACACTTTAATTTATTTAAATTAAACACAAATTAATTAAATGTAATTACATTATCACAGGATTGATTTGATTCAAGGCTGAAAAGAAATTTTAAATGAAAATTTAGAAATTTTTATTGTGTAATTTGTTTCTAAAAGAATATTAAATAGCATGATACAAAATTGCATAAAGTCTAGCAAATAATTTTGTTTTAATTTAGACAAATAA
>NW_017534963.1:673191-684736 GCF_001853355.1 Bactrocera latifrons
TTGCATTTCAAACGTATTTTTGTAAAATAAAATCGCATGACATAAATTTTTTTACAAATACAGTCAAATAATTTTATCCAAAAAATGTTTCTGAGAAAATACATGAAAATATATTTTTGTTAGATCTTTTTTTTTTTTGGTTGAAAATAAAATCGCTTGTTACAAAAAAGTCTAAAGTCACTCAAATAATCTCAGCAAATAAGATTTCAAAAACATTACAACAGTATCATCAATTACAATAAAAATACAGCAAATCACTTGTCTCCAATGTTTTTTTTTATATTTTTCATTATAATTAATGTACTTAGTGAACAGAAAGCAATCATATTTTTTTCTAAATTCCCTTGAGCGCTTTTAACTGACAATTTTCATGTTTTCTTTCTATTGTGCTCGAACATTTCCAACGACTAATCAGTTTTATTTGGCTGCGTTAATTTGTCTGAAAAAATCGCTGATCGATTGCTTTTGAATATTGATTAATGGGCGACATATTTTGAATTGAATAATAATGTATAAACAAGAATTCCAACTTAATTAAAAGAAAAAATTCTAAAAGGTAAAGGAAGTTATTAAAAAAAAGAAGTGTAAGCAATACATTTCTAATGGCGATGGCTTGACAAAAATCACAAAAAAAAAAACGCAACAAATATTGTAATAAAAATATTTTTTAATAAAGACACCCGCATTTATTGAGATTATGATTATAGTCTCTTAAATTGCTGTTTCGATATCGAGTATTCTTGAAAAGGAAAAACCCGCTTGAAAACGTTTAATTAAATTATAAATATTTAAGCAATAATTTATAGTTTTTTTTTTTAAATTTTTGTGTTATGACGTAAATGTTTGATTTGACAAACCCATAAATCTTTAATTTTGTTAGAAAATGCGCAGTTCATATATAAAAAAACTACTTATTGCGTTTTGGCATTTCGCCAGTTTGGAGGGAGCGAGTTAGAATTTTTTTTACTATTTCGTGGAAGGACACTTGATGTAGTTAATAAAATAAGCCATACAAGTTTATATTAGATAAGAATTTTATATTATATTCGAAAATTTAATTTGAAAACTTTGATTGCCTAACACGACTTTATATAGAAAATTTTAATCAAAACGCTTTAATAAAAAAACAATAATCAAGTAAAACAGATGTTATTAAGTTTAAATCAATAAATTAATCAAGTATTGGATATATTGTATGTATGTACTATATGTGGGGGTCTATCTGTATTAAAACAAAACCAAAATGTTTAAAATTAATTTAACTTAACTAAAAAATTTACATTCAAATGGAGTTTACCAAAAAAAAAAACAAAAAGCTCACAGGCTTACGAAAAGTCTACATATTTTCACAGATAAACTCGAGTTTATATGAAACTTTGGTGTTTAACGTTAAACACTGTGTCTACGAAAATAAGTATTTAAATTTTTAAGATTCTATTTGCAAAATGGGAAAAATTTACTTAAAGATAAATTCGAGTTACCAGTGAACTTTGGTGTTTTGGTATTGGAATTTGAAACATAATTTATCTGTAAAACTGAAAATTTTTGTAATTACAAACTCGAGTTTAACGTTATAATTACTTTTCGTTTGCGACTTAATTTTTCGCCAAGATTGAAAAACTTTACTAAAAAGTGGAATATTAACGTTTTTGGCAAAATAAAAAATATTTGAAATTTTTGCAGCAGTTTTTTTCTACAAAAATTGTCTTTTTCTTTTTTGGTGTACATTAGATTTAAAATAGTACTGATTGAGGATTTGGAAATGAGTGAATAAAATGCAGAATTTATTTTATTACAAGCATTTCTATTTTATGTTCAAAATATTTTAAAGAAAATCACAAAACATCAACTTTTCAGAAACATAAAGCAGCTGAGGTACTTATGTATGTAGTATTTTTTTTATAAGTATGGCTGACTAGTCCCATTTGATTGTGAAGGTGTTATGATCAAAAGTCGAAATTTTATTACTCCAGCCAATCTCGCTTCCCTAATTTACACATACATACATATTTTGTATAGCGTTCCAACTCAATGATTTGTAGACTACCAAACGTCAATGGCAAATAATTAAATATCTCCGATGTAATTTTAACGCCCACAGCATACCAAATGTGTCAGAATTTTGCAATTAAGAAAATTACACATTTCCCAAAAGTAATTAATCATTAACAAATAAAGGAAAAACAAAAACAAGACTAGAAAGAATAAGACACTAGCAAAGGCAAATTAAAATTTTACTCAATTTAAAAACTTTTCCTAAACGGAAGCGTGTTATGCAGCGTTTTTGCATCAGATACTCCAATAATTGCACCGAGCGCTACAACAAATACACGTATGTGAGATAGCAGTGCAGGAGATTGTCGGAATTGATAAATGGGAAGTTGCAACAATGATTTATGTGAATTTCCGCAATACCGGCCAGCAAAGGTGAAGTACAGCACGTAGAGGGTGTAAATTTTTATTAAGCGCATTTTAGCAAATATTTTCGCAATAAAAATGAGCAACATATCATCTTCCCGGAGCGCTTGTGAATGTGATGTACGCTGGCGTCGAATGAAGTACAAAGAAATTTCACAGAAAACTGAACTTCCTGCTAAACAGCACAACAAATATAAACAGTACTAAATTGAAACGCATAATTATATTTAATTTCTTAATTTTTTGTGAAAAAGCAAAACAACTTATGCAAATTTGTGCAATAAATTTAAATTTCTACCCGGATCGTGTGGAGCACATTAACATATTTATTGGCAGACGTTTAGGCAGAAGCTGCAGCATGCATATTAATATATGAGGTTAAGATATATAAGCATTGACAGTTGTATATATAAATTTGGCAAAATTCATATGAAATCGCAAACCGACAACAACGATAAATCGAAAAAATGATTGATAATAAACCACAAAACACATTCACTACAATTAATTACTATGTTACTCATACGCCATGTCGTGCGCTGCTGTAGTGGCCATCAAACCGACGGCTGCAAGCACGATTTCACATGAAAAACCGCAAACGCGTATGGATCACAGAAAAGATATTTTGTTTTTTGTTTTTGTTTTTTTGATCATACTTTTACATTACACTTTTATTGTTGCTATTGTTGTACATGAATTCTGCAAATAATTGTAGTTCACATTATCAGCTGCAGCGAACATTTCTTATGAACGCGCTGAGTGATGCTTAAGTTTACTACAATTGAAACGCACATGATACTGTTCATGCTCACTTTTGTTGTTATTGTAGTTCTATGTGATCAGATTGTTGACATTAGAAGTGTGTTTGGGTCTCAGAAAACACATACTTTGGGTTGCTGGTCAGGATAGTGCGCAAATAAAGGTGCCACTGCGCTGTTTATTTTATGTTTGTCTAAGAATCGACAAACTGCGTACATAGAACCTCAGCATGTCAGCGTTTGGAGATAAAGCCTATTTGTGTCTATTTCGTGCTTATGACGTCATATGCGTGCTTGTGAGTGATAGGCGGTTGAAACCTTAGGCATTGGTGATTATGTTGGAAGCTATGCTTCGCGGCAACATCAAATAAATTTATAAACTGTATAGCGACTTCGTATGAATGATAATGTTGTTAATGCAAATTTCTCATAACATGACAACCTGTTTTTTTTTTTTTTTGTTTTTGCTACAAAATTTGTTAATAGTTTTCTGAACAAACTTTTTAAAACTATGCGATTGAAAGTTAAACGATAAATGAAGTAAATAGCAAATTTTCGAATAGAAAAAAACTGCATAACATAAGCCTGAAAAACCAGCTTAACACGAGTTTATTATTGGGTTTTCGAAATATCAAAAAAAACATGTATAACGTTTGGTATTTATGATTAAAATTTCTCGCTTTAAGCATCATATATTTATGGCTGCTGCCTCAATTTATACTCTACAAATTCGAGAGAATTCCAAGAAGCATACTTGCTTATGAACACAAAGTATTCAACTCGGCTTTGTGGCAGACCGCAAACGTGCCAAAATCGTTCATAAGAAGTTCAGCTAATTTTACACACTTTGCTTTCCAAATATGTAAGTACATATCTATAAAATCTTTCGCTGTTTTTTAATCTATATTTTCAAGTTTTTATTTATTTATAACCTAAAATATTCGCAAATGAGTGAATGAACCCCTAATATACAATATTTACATACTCATAAGTGAGTTATCATTTAAATGCTTATTTATTCAGACACCGCTTTTATTTACGCATCCAACGACCTAGCATTAAAGTAAATACTAATTGTGCAGTTTTTGTTTATTTTATAAATGCGTCTCATTATTTTGTCCTTACTTGTGTATAATAAATTTAACGGCTGTTTTTTGCTAGTTACCTTATTACAATTCTTCCTTCTTTCGAGCATTTTTGATTTTTAAATAACTGAAAAATTTGGATTGTGCTATTTGTTATTCGAACCATTTCTTACCATCTTTACAAAATAAATTTGATTAAAACGAGTTATGTATTTATGTTTTTAAAAAGTTAAAAATCCCCCACTTCGCATTAAAGTTTGCATATTTCATATTAAGAAATGCGGAAATTTGACTAACATTTCATGTAAGAAACTTTATCGCAAAGAAAATTCCACAAGCTTTCAATAAAATATTTTCCAATCAAAAGCGAAAACATTCAGGAAGTTAACACAACAACTACACTACCTACAAACTTACGCAATTATGTATGTGTAGATATAAAGGGTGATGTCAGGCACAACAAGTACTTAAGCGTAATGCTGTTATTCTCGCTTCTTGCGCTAAATAATGAGGAATTCTTTATGCAACTTTCAACACCAAAAATGATAATAAATCTTTTGGAATTGAAAACATTTCATTGTCTTCAAAGTGAGTTTTGTTGCATTGGCAGCAGATTCAGCAGTAACAGGCACGTAACAGTCAGTAGAACGGACAATCAGTCACTCAACCACTGGATCTGCCAAGAGACAAACCGAGATGGTTGTGAGAAACCGAGAAGTGTGTGGTATATGCTTATGTAGGTGATTGGGTGTAAACGTGATGAGCACTAAGTTAAAATCAAGAAGAAAATAGGAGTTGTAAGGGCGTGTTGTGATGGGGAGTTTTCAAAATGGTTAAAAAAAATTTAATAAAAGATAAATTTATTAGAAAAGTACAGTCTAAGTAGTGTTAGTTTTTGTATAATAGTATAAAGTTTTCATCACCCACTCCTCGAGAGGAAACAAAACACTACAGGTCACAATATAGCAATTATTGCTATATCTATCAATATTGAAGCATCCACAGGCTCAGGTAATGACAATTTTTAAACAAATAAATATTTAAAAAGTAATTCAAAAAGCAAACTGTAAATAATAAATAGGAATGAAAACAAATAAAAATCAGCAAAAACGCATTACAACAATCGTATAATACAATTATAACGATATAAGTCTATTTGTGCACCCACATTACCGAAATTTCATTAGCGGTGGCATTCGTTAGTGACCAGGAAACACAAACAAAAGCATAATGACATATATAAAGACGCTTATGTACATAGATAGCAGAGTGGCGCCGTCGCGAAAACGTGATCAGGCGCGTAACTTTTGGCCTACTTTGACTATACGGCAACGCAACTATGCACAGGTACATATAATACACAGCTGCTGGCTATATATTAGATGGGCACATATGCATATATCGATATGAATATGTAATATATAAGTTTATGTATAGTATGTGTATAGGCGTTAAAGTCGTCAGAGAAAGATAATAATGTGAGAAACTTATTTTATACTTCGCAATGTAAATGGCACACTAGTTTAATGTGTTTAGCAACATGTTGCAGACAGGTGTTCGATATTGCTAGCAACATGTTGGAGACAGGTGTTCGATATTGTCAGCATGCACATGTTGCGCATTTCCAAGCAAGAAATTGTTGAAAATCAGGATTTAAAGCGTATAAATGATGTTGCTGGGAAACAAGAGCTGAAGTTGAAAGAAATTTTCAGCAGAAATGGATTAATGGTAGTCTTCTGAGTAGAAAATAGTGTGACATGGGAATAGAAATGCAAGAGGTATTATTTCTTACACACTGAAATCCATTCTCTAATAAAGAAAAATGTGTTTTTTTTTCAATTCAGATTACTTCGGTAAACATGTGATATTCCATACTATTTTTTATTTAGAATTATTATCTTTTATTTATTTATTAAAAGCAATTTTCAGGAATAAAACGAACATTTTCGTAAAACTACTTATCCAAAATTTATTCGAACTCGGCTATAAACGGGTAAGCGGTGTCGACGCCAACAAAGTAGAAGAAGACTTTTCCGAAATTTAAATTTACATAATTGGTTATTTAACACAAATAAATTTACTTTGATCATTATAAGACCGCCTAATAGTAGGCTTTGATTCATTTGATATAGCACAACATAAAGTGAAGCATACATTTAGGAGTTGGACGTAATAAAAAAGCAAAGAATTATTGTGAGTGAAGTTAAATTTTAGCATTGGATAATAATTTATAACAAATTTTTTGAAAGTATTTCGTCAAATAAAATTATTTTTCCACACAAGAACTTCATTTTGGTTGCTCTATTTCTATGGCAGCTTTATGGTGACGTGAGCCGATATCGGTAGTTTATTGGGGGGAAATATGACGTTTACTTCTTGGTGTTATAAATTTCATGACAAATATAATATACCCAGTTCAGGATATAAATAAATATTTATTAGCATTATATTTAATTAAAAAACTGACTAGCACTCTATTGATACAAGTTTTCAGATCTTATATCCAAATAATTTCGACTCATGTAGCTTACAAGTTATACTCAAATATTCTTTTTCTACCACCAAATTTGGCTAACAACTTGTTAAAAATTTAATTTAATTTTTTATTTCAAAAGTCTCGCAAAATAAACGGGTATGCGTAAATATTCTTCAACGAATATATTTAAAATTTATTACGCGTTTGTTATACGCAAATAGACAAATTATACATTTGCTCTTGGGGATTCCCACAACCTTTATTTTTAGTAACGCTCCAAATATTCACAAAAGCCTTTAACTTTCTTATAAATATACATAGCTACAATTTGATTAACATAAAACAAAACAATTTAATGAAAGGTTAATATGACATACATACATTAGTCCAAATAGTTAACAAGCGCGTAAGCAAAATATTTTTAGATGCATAGTATAAAAGCCTAAACTAAATTTTGCATGAAATCCACACACAACCACACAGGTTGAAAAATCGTAAACACACATTACGCGACTGCTTTGCTAACTAAACAAATGTTTGAATCTTTTATTGCTTTTGTTTTTTGAATGCTCAAATAACTGGCCCAACAAGCAGTCAGAGAAGACAGCTGATGCGCGGCTCGGTTTTGCATAAACACACAACGAATGCATACGAGTTAAGTATTTTAAGTTATACTTAGCGCCAGCGTCATACGATAGCCAACCGTTTGGATGCTATTTCAGCCCAAGTAGACGCTAGTATCCAATACTTTGTCAGTTGGTGGACTTGACTTGACTTAAGTTGAGTTGAATTGAGTTGGTAAAAGCCCAAATCGAAAACAAGCCGCCGATAGATAAAGCATTGAAGACAACACCAAAGGTGCGTGAAAACTAGAAATGAGAAATACAATACGCATACGGCAAATAGGTATATTTGTACATATGTATGTACATACATATGTATAGTATATGAGTTTGGACGAGCGAAAAATGTGTGCTATACCGGCGTAAACTGGATAAAACTAGAAACGGTGGGGTTTGCTAACATCATTTGACTTTTCGGTCGCTTGTTTGCTGAAGAAAAATATTAAAATAAAATACCAACAAAAAATCAAATAAAAGAAATTATAGTAATAAATAGTATACTATAAAATATTCATGGGTGATCAGATATTTATGTAAATTAGTTTGTAAATAAACATGAGATAGTAGTTTAAGGTATGCTTAGAAATATACATACATGTATAAGTACATATGAGCTTATATTATTTGGTATGTGTGCTAAGTTAAAGCTGATTATTCGATTGCTTTAGTTTACTTAAATAACTGATTTATCGCCTTCTAGCTAGACCAACAAATTTAAATAAATCAAGTCAATTTTTTTCTGATTTGATTTGAAGAATAGCGCGTTAGAGCATTCAACTTTAAGATCTAGCACAATATTAGATAACGGAATAAATTACTTTCAGCTTTAGTATTTGAGGGCAGCCACACTGATTGACAACAAACGCTAAAGAACACATTGACATAAATATATATATGTACGTACATATATAATATACATATGTATATATGCCTATATATGTTATGAATAATAAATATTAATTTTTAACATAAATTTCATATCAATCACACATACAAATCTACAATTGATTTCATTCTTATGTTAATTACCCACTCATTTGCATACATTGAACTCGTAATCAAAATATTATAGATTTAATTTGATTTCTATACAAAAGCAGTTCAATAATCAATACTTGCATAGCTAATCGTTTGTTATGCGGAAGTGATAATGAGTTTACGTAAACACAGTTGGTATTTAAATCGTTAGAAACAAAAAGACCTTTGTGGCATTTAAATATGCAGTGAATTTTTAAAATAGTCATAGACAGATTTTATAACTTTGTAGTTTACTTGCAGTTGGAATAATCAGGCGGGTGGTGGCACATATGCGGTATATACACACGCTAAGTTAATACAAATGTATAATTCTCTTAATGAGAGTTCAGAGACTCTTAATGATTTCTTCGAATCGCATTTTCATATTAATATATTCTTATTGGAATATATTTCTGCACAAATCAATGACTTGTGCATTTCAATGAGAGTCCAGTTTAAGACCACTACTAATTGGTTATTGAAATAATGACTATATTTTTAAAATAATTACGTAGGAAAAGCTGGATTGGTTGAGTTGATATTTTTTCACGACCTTCTTAGATATTTGCCGAGAAAATATGAAAAGAATAAAAGAAAAGAATTTTTGATAATAATTTCGATTTCTAAACTACTCTGAAGTATAGTATTATTGACCAAAAAAAAAAACCTATTTTTTTGGATTTTTTTTTTTCAATTTTCTCTAGTCCCTCCATCAATATCTGTGTTCATTTATAGTAACAATACAATTCTTAGTTTTTGGATTTGAGATAATTTTAAACAGAAAAATCAGCCTCACCGCCCGACACCTTTATTCGAAGGTGCGCATGGAGATCGACAACGCCATCAAGAGAATAAAAATTTGCAAAATGTACATAATTTTTTATTTACTATATTTATTAAATCTAATACCTCTATAAAAAAATGCTCAAGAACGTGTGTTTTCGGCCATAAAAATGGATCTATTCTCTCAAGGGGTTGAATGGGTTTACGTTTTTGAATATTATCCTAAAATTTAAATTAATCCGAGTTATAGTTTCGGAGATACAGCCTTGAGAACTTGTGCGCTCGAGTCTAGCTAGGCTAATTGCGCCGTGTTTAAACGAGTTTTTAGCACAACTGTGTTTTTGAAGTCGGTTGGCAAAGCTTGTCGAGAAGTACTCAATCGATCATGAAATTTTACACAGGTCTTTTAGATACAATTCTTAACAACTTCGACAAATACTTTTTTTCGATTACTGTTTACTATTAAAAACAAAAATTCGCGAAATTTTCACTGTAATTTTAATTTTTTTGTCTACCAAAAATCTAATTTTCAGTTTGTTCCTTCGTCCATGCTCTAAGTTAATGTTTTAACTTTTTTCCAAAAATTTCAGAATGTTGTTTATAAAATAAAAAGATCTAATAAAATAGTTCATTTTTGAATTGAGAAAAAATTGTTGAAAAAATTCTGTTTTAGATGTTTATAACGTCCGTTTTCTGCGGTTTATAAATAAAAGTCTCAATACCATAAAATATTGTAGCCTCACATTTTGTCTATTAACTGCAAAAACAGGATATAAATAGTATATATGTATGTGTAGGTATACTTATTTTCACATTGTACAATTAGTACCATTTTGCTAAAGTCTTAAAAGCTTAACTATAATAAATCAATGCTTGAATAGAACGTGCGTTAACAATAGAATTTTTATTATATCCGATTGTTTGAAAAAAAAAGTATACATATATACAATATAACAGTAGATTTATATCCCACCCAAAATTCTAATTCTATTTTATTATTTATTGTTTAATTTTTGATAAATTAGCGTGGCCAAATTCGTTACTAAGCGCTGAACATTTTGTAATGCGCAATTCAATTATCAATGGTAATTGATTAACCGTTTCATGTGATATAAAAAATTCTCAAAAATCAATTAAGTGACATTCTATGATACTACATTTAAAGTTGGTTTAGGAAATATACTTTTAAGCCGCTTACATTTATTTATAAGCGTAGAATATGCCAAAGTTCGAATAGCTTTAATATTGATATTTATTAAATAATGAGCTTACTTTGTGAGTAAAAATGTATAAAAAAAAAAAACAAAAATTTGTGCCCGAAAATTAAAGCAAGGAAAGGAATATCAATAACATTGCCAGGATCTCATGTATTCCATGCCTCTATAAAATGACAGTGTGTTAAAAAGCTGAGGGCTTCAACGAAATATTAATTATTTTATTATTCTGTGAAGCTTTCGAAGCATTATAAGTTAAAATATTACATAAAAAACGATATTTGGAAATATTGAAAAATTAAAAAATATATATATATTTTTGTTAAAGAAAACTAAAAGATTTGATTATCTCCTGTGGTCACTCCTATTTCTTTGTTGACAACTGTAGACTCAAAACGACTTCTCGTTTAGCTTTAGTGCTGATTGCGCAATGCCGATTAGTTGCTGTGTCTTCGTTACGGTTCATATAAATATGTAGGAGCTTGGCATTCTCATCGGAATTTTTTTAAAATAGTTTCATTAGTAATTTTTTATGTGTCTTTATTAATTTTATTTATATAATTTTACATATTTTTTTAATAATTATATTAATAAAAATTTCTCAATAATTGTTTAATTATTTTTTTTTTTTTTTTTTTTGTAATTTTTGTACTTTTATATTATACATATAATATTCCATACTCATTACTTTTATTACTTTTTCAAAAGCTGCTCAATTCCCTTTGTAGCACATTCTCACTCAGCAGCAAAATTGCATGCGATATTTCTTACAAGCTTTCATATTTTGCTTTCCATTTCATTCCAATTTTTTGTTTAGAAATTTCTCGTATGTAATTACGCTCATATTGCATTTGAATGCATAAATCTCTGTGTGCGCAACTGGAATTACCAGAAGCTAACTTTATTGCTCCAAATAAGTAAATTGATTGTAAAAACTGCAATTATCTGTAATAAATAAATCTAGTTGACATTTGCAAAAGCTACTGCTTTTAATTTAATTGTTGTCAAAAAATATTTATTTATTTATTTTTTCTCTAAAAAAAAAAGCTTATTTTCTTTATTAAATTTTATTATTTTTAAAGCGTATTTTTACACCGAAAAATTCGATATTTTTAAAAAGTTGAAAAGGAAATATGATATTTAAAATTTTTTTTGTTATTTTTTTTCTTTT
>NW_017534963.1:684764-706275 GCF_001853355.1 Bactrocera latifrons
TTTTGAAGATCTTTTTTTAAATTTTCTTTAGAACTTTAAAAAAAATTGTTTTATTCAATTGTTTGTTTGAAAAAAATATATATAATTATTATGTCTGAATGCATATATTTAAAGTTCCAAATAAAGGGTTAACATATTTTTAGATTTTTTATATTATAAACTTATGAAAAGTGATGTTACGTTATTTTGCATTTTAGTTGACGATTTGTAATATTGCCCCATTTTACTATCATTAGATTAAAATATTAATTTCTATTGAACATATTGTAAGGCAAATATTAATTAAAAATATTTATTTGCCTTTGTAAAAGCTGACTTATTATTATTTTAATATTCTTTATTTCTTATTTAATTTTTTTTAATATCTCAGCTTTTAATCTATAAATTTCAATTACTTGTTCTTAATGACTTTATTGTTCAGTAAAAACTTGATATTTCATTGTTGCTTAATTAATTTAAGCCGTCTACAAATTTATGGCGGATATGCGGGTTAGATCGGTATGAGTGAAAAGTAGCAACAAAAAATGAAATCTACTGGGTTTTGAATTAATTTTAATGTTTTTTGTACAAATAATTTCGTTTTCCTTCAACTAATTTCATCTGATTACATATTGTGAGGAAGTATATGGAAGTTATGTAAATACATATGTATGAGCAGTGTTTATTTTATCCATAATTAAGAATGTTGTAGCCATGCTGAAATTATTTACCTTTAGTTGTGTGTGGCTTTCCTGATATTTAAATCGTTAATATTGAAACTAAAGCAAGAAAAAGAGGCGGATATTTTTGCAATAATGGCGCGTGCAAGGTTGTCAATTATTGGTGTTTTTATTAAGGGATCTAGTGATAAAAAAACAACTGTAATTAGTTTTTTCAGGGATCGAGTTATGAAGAATAATACATAATTAAATTTTAAGTAATGGTATAATTGTCATTACAAACAACAAGCTAACTTATTTATCATATTATTTGATTACCTTTAAGTTAATTCGATATTTATCTATAGCTAGATCGCTTTTATATAATTTTCTTTATCTAGTTACAAATTTCATAACAATTAATATCAACCGGCCTTAAACCAAAAGTTATCAATACGTTAAGCTAAGCATCTAAATTCAGCAAGCATCTTCAGCTTGCCCTTTCCACTTTAATATTTACCATAATGCCTTACACCAAAAGCGCTAACGACTTATAAACGATTTATGCATATTAATTTGTACGCTCAGCAGTTGTCGCCGCAGTCGCAATCACTTTACCAGCAGCGGCACTGCAATTCACTGTTCACGTGATCTTTCCAGTTCATTGATTTAGAGAAATCGCATGCGTAACAGACATTTACAAGTCGGCTAAGTGCTCGCCGCTCATATGCATATCGTGTAACACGAACACAGAATACGGCATTACAAATGCCGCCGCCGCTGCTGTCTTCACACAGCAATCGATAGCACTATCAAAATTATGTAGAAACATGTAACTTTTCACCGCTCACCGGCATTACGATTTCAATTCTAAGGAGAAAACTTTAATATATAAGAGAAAACAACTTAGCAAATAAAATAAAATGACACGATCAACACTGCATTGGTCGAACAAATTATTCAAATGCAAAGCGGTGGGAGGGTGTTTTTGCAATATATACATATATGTATATATATATATATGTCTAAACTTATATATTAATATATATTATATATATGCATATATATAGTA
This sequence comes from Bactrocera latifrons, assembly GCF_001853355.1. Lineage (NCBI taxonomy): Eukaryota > Metazoa > Arthropoda > Insecta > Diptera > Tephritidae > Bactrocera > Bactrocera latifrons. Next base: position 686,475 of record NW_017534963.1, read on the forward strand.
TATAGTATATCAATTGTTTATATTCTGTAACTGTATTAAAGATGAGTGCTACTTAATAGATTTCACTGTACGATCGCCATTTGGAGGCTCTTCCGACAGACAAACAAGTTAGCCGCATGACAGTCGCGGCGCAGCGTTTGTTGTGCGCTTTGATTTCCGATTGTTTCCGGCTAAAACTAGATGTATGAAATGAAAACAAAATGTAAATATATATATATATATATACAGCGTTGGGTAGCGCTGCTGGAATTTTCCGACGTTATTAGTTACAAGTTTATTAGTGGACATACGCGCACAAACATTATATTATACATGCAGGCATATTTATGGGCAATCAGTGGAGAAATGGTGGTGCATTTATTACTGTTAACGATTACAAACGATGTGCTGACATTTGTTGTTAGCGCATTTCGGCGTTTAATAAATTGTGGTTAACTTTGCGTTTTTAGAGAAATTAAAATGTGTTTGTTTGTAATTATTTCTATAAATTATTTCATTACAATTAACGTAAATATGAAAACATTTATGTTGATGCACCATTTCTTATCTCGTTATGTTTGAACGCTACACGTTTGTAAAAAAATTTGTGTGTGAAAGCGATAACAGAACTATAGAATTGAATTTAATTTAAGGGAGGGTGGGACATATACCATATTAAACTGATGTAAGCGCTTGCTACTCGATAGCTATTCCTCTTATTTTTATGCCAGTTGTCTTTTCGATTTACTAATTTTACATATTGATCTCTATTTGCTTATGACTGCCTCTTATTTGTTTGCCAGTTATCTGTTCGGTTCATTAGTCTTAGATTTACTAATTTTTTATATTGATCTCTATTTGCTTATGACTGCCTCTTATTTGTTTGCCAGTTATCTGTTCGGTTCATTAGTTTCACAGTTTTGATCACTATTTGATTATTACTGCTTACTCTATTTATACCAGTTGCTTGTTGGATTCACTAATTATATATTTAAGAAATCTATTTGGTTATATCTGCTTATCCTTTTGATACCAGTTGACTGTTCAATTCACTAATTCCATATTTTTAATCTATATTTGATTATGACTGCGTATTCTGTTTAGGCCAGTTGTTTGTTCGATTCACCGCTTGTCCATTTTGGCTATTTGAGACCAGAGGGGTGACTTCAGAATATTGATAAAATTCTGTACACTTTATAAATATTTATTTTTAATTTTCATTAGCTAACTAATTTTTTATATAGGTCTTCTATTAATTAATATACTTAATATTACAAATAAATATAAAATATAAAAATTATATACATATATACTTCTAATACGTTTACTTTTTTATTTGCAGATCTTTTCTATATTTCGGGTGATATTCATAGCCGTTAATTTTATACGTATATAATTGATGGGAATCACCAAAGCGGAACTTCTTGATCAGTTAGTCTAATCAGGTAAGTTATTAAGATAACGAAAAGTAAATAACTAGCAGCTAATTAAAAAAAAAATTAATTAAACTTTTTAAAAATAGATACACATATATGTGTATAACTTAGAAGACAATAGGAATATCTATATTGTGAACGTAAAATTTATATGCGATATAACAGATCAGACGTAAATTAGTAAAGAATAATAATATTTGAGAATTATAGTATAAATAGAGGATTATTTAGGATTTATATATTAAATATATAAGCGATAACTATACAAAAAAATTAAAAAATAAAAAAAGAAAAAAATAAATAAATAGATAACAAAAATCAGGCTATATGACAAGCGTTCTCTGAGCAAAAATATTACATTTTCATATAAATTGAACTAGATAACTGGAGTATGTTCTATATCATTCTCTATTCAACAATTTGGACAGCTTTATTTTAAAATAAAATCTTCGGAATATACAAAAAACATATGTACAAATATCTATCTAAATCATAGACCCGTTTAGAAGATGATTTTTGCTACTATAAATATTAGGTAGTCGAAAAAATCTTTTTATATTCCTAATAAAATTTTATTTTATTTTTTATTTGTTTATGCAAAAGTTATGAAACTTAGTTTTTATTCAAGTATATTGGATACTAATCAGCTATATCTGGTTTTTGCACACACGGAACGTATCATCACTTCATATTTTATGTATATATTTGCATGTTTATATAAAAAAAAAAGGAAAAAAAACAGAAACGAAATAAAACCCACAACCATTAAAGAAGTTCCCTCAGAACCATCCCACCATATTTTATATGACCGAATTCTTAGTTCCACCTTCGGGTCATATTTTATACGCCACTTATCGCCACTTGAAAAATGTGCTGATCGCTGCAGCAAATTCAAATATATAAAGAGTTTAGTGACTTCAGCGTATCGAAAAAAAAATGCAATCAGTGCACACAAATCGTTTAGTAATAATAAATTAATCGTTGCAAGCGCTAATTTATTTCTTACCAAACGTTATGAAGAATTCTCAAATAAAAAATTTCGATATAGCATGCATAAATCATTTGATTAGCCAGATTCCGATACTTCGTGACTGATGAAAAATAAAAAATTCTTTTGACTGACTTTTAGCATGGCTGAGAGAATTTATTGCTCATAAATACGGCGATTTATAGTATAGTCAAGTAGCTGAATGTTGGTATAATTTTTATTTTTACTTTGACTTTTGCTTAGTTCGAGTGCTCTCACAATAATATATTTATTTTTTAATAATATTATATTTTTTAATAAATGTGGATAGTTTGTTCTGTTTTATTTTGAATTTTCTGCTGATAGCTATATTTATGTACGGTTTTTGCAACATTTTTATTATATGACAGATAATAAAATGAAAAATTAATCAGAGTATGAAATAATATTTTTTATATAGTATATAGATTCATCACATAATTCAATATAAACCATACTACCGCTTTAGTAGAAATATATGGCCTATATATGTTTCTATTCACTATTTTACATCGTAAATCTATTCAGAAATCGTTTATACAGCCAGTTTAGAGCAGATATGTCTTCTATATATGTACGTCAATAGCTTCTTTAACAAAAGCATTACCACTTCTTATAATGTCATTTATATATTTTCATAACTTGTATAGAAATAACGGTGTATTTTGACAACCTCATAAAATAATTCCGAGGAAAAAAAATTCGAACAGTTCTTTCATGCAAATGAATGAATTCTCGATTCACTCTTTGTTGCCCATCTCTTTTATTCTCTTTTATTAAATTGAAATTTACCATTACCAAATATCAGCGCCAAAAATTGGCATTGATATTCATACATATATGCAAACATGTTTATGCATAACTGTAGTATGTCTTTTGCAGTTAATTGCCTCCACTGCCGTCACAGCTGATTGCATTTTGCATTTTCTCTAAAAATAGAATTTTTTAATAGCCATACACAAAGTGAAGGGAATTAAATATTTTTCGGTATTACAAAATATGCTTCATTGCACACTGGAAATACTATAAATGCATACATACGAACGTAAGGTGTACGAAAATAACTCAAGCCTTAAAAAAGTGCCTATATAACTTTAAAAATAGCCGCCAATATCGTTAAATGATGTGCAATACGAAGATGTGTATTTATGTATTTGGGTATATACGAGTATAAGTAACGTCGAAATATTTTTCTTTACTGTTCAGAGCTCAGGAGGTCGCAAAGTTTCGCTGGTTAATGCAACAGGTGCGCAAGCAGTCTTTTTGCTAGGGAGGGATTTCGCAAATTACAATTATAAATATCAAGATTTGAACTGATTAGAAAACTAACCGGACTTTAAGTGCGGGTTAAATTAATATGACAAAATATGACTTTTATTTAAACAAATTTCAGCGAAATTCTTTAATAAAAATAGTAAATTGAGTAGGAATATGTACCTTCAAACATGTTTTCATAAGCAAAAAAAAAAATATTTTTTAACCAATGTAAAATATTTGTTAATAAAATTTAAAAAAAAAAATAAAAATTTGTAAATTTCGTTAAAAATATGATTATATTAAAAAAGATTACTGGTCTTCAGGAATTTTCGTCCTATCCTGTTTTCACGATAGTATACTCGTAAACACCTTATACAAATAACAAAGTGCTTATAAATCAAATATTGTAACTAAAATTCACAAATTCCTGAAAGTTACAAATATACTATATATTTAGCAAAATATATTTTTCCGAATGCTTCGTGGCTTTAGAGAGCTTCTTATTTTTATGGTAAATCTTTTTTTGAAAATATTTTATTCTAAACATTTTTGAAACTCCACTTAAATTTCGAACACAGTAATTCATGAACGAAAATTAATTACTTTTGAAACAATTTGCGCGTGCAGTCTGGGTCAAATTTATTCAGTTGCTCTACTGAAAGCTTAAATGATCAGTTCATTAGCACCTATAGTTTCGTTACTTTGAGTGCATATTAATTTTGACAAAAAAAAAAAAAATACGAAACGACTTGCGTTTGCAGTCCGGGTCAAATTTGATCACCTGCTCTACTGAAAATTTAAATACTCAGCCCATTAATAAGCGCATTTCTGTTAAATTGAGATCATATTAATTTTAATTTTTGCACGCCCAAGCCCAATTTCGACATTTTGCTTAAGACCCCTTAGTCTTTTCTACCTAATATCAACTAAGTTAACCGCTTGCTTCAAATCAATTACCTTACTTTTTTAGTAAAAACTATGTAAGAAGAGTCATTTGACCCCAAAACCCCACTTAGCGTGCGGCCTTGACACAGGTATAGCATATACACTAATAAACTCAAAGCATACAAAGCATTATTATGTCGCTGCAACATGTTGGCACTGCTGGCAAACGTAAAGCAACAATAAAAAGCGAAAACAAAACTGTTGGCAATCGTGAGACGTTATTGCGAAACTTTAATTGAATTGCAATTATCTTTGCCATGGCAAGCGAGCAAAGAAAAAACTGTAAAAAATTAACAAAGGCAGCAAAAACCATCAATTGACCAATAAATAATAATCGCCAACTAGTGGCGGCAACAGCTAGGCAAACAGCAGTCCTTGCCGCAAATTCCAAATTTTTTACCGCAATATAGCAGTTTTGGTATGTGTTTGTTGCGTTGCTGCGCAACATCATCACCGCAGCTTTCATTGTTGCGGAAGTTGCGCATTTGCGGTTTGCAATTTGCAGCATTGCTCCAAAAGAGAAAAAAATTGCATAATTAGAATTTCCATAAGTAGTTTTGTACACATATATGTATGAATGTATACGTGCGCAATTTCTCACATACATACAGACATTTTTTTGCCACTAGCATTCTAATCGCCATGAAGGTCTGCCTTCCCACCGAGTTGCAGCGCGCTTGCTTTCTTTCCACTGCGCATAGTATGCGCTGGACAAACATACACACATATATACATACATATAGCTTCGTTTCTATAATTTTTCTCAATGCCTTTTTTACGGCAACATTTCATTTCACAAGTAGCAAATTAAAGTATCTAACAGCTACCGACAGTCGGAAGCAATTGGAGGTGTGAAACAATGTTATAATTGCTATGTTCATTAAGAAAAAATTGAAAACAAAAAACACATGCGCAACAACAACATCAACTACTTTAAATAAATATTAACTCAATTAAAGGCTAAGTGTTGCTGGCGAATTGGTGCTACTTCGCACTGGCGCTACAAAGGCACCGTGTGATGATGCCGTGGCGGTGTGCTCACACTATGTACCGTTGATTAATTTATGAGCTTTGATAAGATCACTGTCATTTCAACAAATGTCGAATTGTGTTATTTTATTATTTGTAAACAAATAAATTATATATGTACAAGTTTATTACTAATTTGTTTGCTTAATTAATTGCATATTTCCTTTTACTTTGGGGTTCACTTCCGTCGGCACTTGCTCACAATATTTACGAAAACAAAAAAGAAACGTTATTAATAAATCACGTTGCAGACTATTTGATAATGTTCCATATACTTTGTCTGCCGCTATGTTGAGTGGTGCAATATTAATAGAACATTTTTCTTTAGTTGAGTGAAATATATTATTAAATTATCTGTATAATTTTACTATTGAGAAGTAAATGCTAAGACTTTTAAATGTGAAGTGGTGGTTTTATGAAGAATTTCGGACTGATTTCTATTGAAACATTTTATTTAAATTTTCTGATATATTCAGAAGATAGAAATAGTCTTCGTAGGGTAAATAAATAGTAGCAAATAAAATATCAAATTAAAGCATTTTACAATTAAGGGGTTATATGAGTTTCCTCGGGTTAAAAACAGTTCTTTTTTTCAACAGATTAAATTGAAAACTTAGAAAAAAATTCTTGTTGTAGAACTTAATAAAACAATAAATAAAAAAATGGATTTTTTGAAACTCGTAAGCCCATGTAGCCACTTAAAGTAATGTATCATTTTTGTAGCAAAGTACAGTGCTGGTGTTGTCCCACCTTCCCTTGTTTCTTTGTGTGGAAAGATTTGCTGCTCTGACATCACCATGTTGTCCAGTTATGTGATCACAAGCATATTCCTGAGTTGATAATTTCTTATCGCTTCTCTATTATCAAAAAAATTTTTTTATATTAAAATTTTATAACTTCGGGATCAGAGGTTTTTATCCAGTTAGAAGAAATGCGTTTCTCTGGTACGCACTTTGTTTAATAAATAAACAAAAATAATGTACATTTACAAAATTTAATATACATACTTTAATAATCGGCGATTCATTTTGTAACATTTTGAAATTCTTTATCCCGGAGGCGATCTCTGGGAGGACCTTTGTAAAAAGATGTCTGTAGGTGAGATTGTAGGTGACGAAGATTTTCAGCTTAAAATATTTCAAAACATTTTACTAAAACTATAGATGGATATAGTTAATGATCAGTTTTGATTTTTGAAAAAAAAAAGTTGATATTTGGAGAAAGTTTTGACTGCATAGTTCGTTAAGAAACCGAAATTTTTCAAAAATTGTATTACTTTTCGGAGTCAATTAACGTGACTAAAAAATTCTTGCAAACCCAAAACTACTTTACAAAAAAAATTCACAATTTCCGACTTGCATTAACTAAAAAAATTCCGAAACTATTTAAGGGAACAACTTCAAATTTTCAGACAATGTTCTTAAATATATGTATATTCGACATATGTACATGCAAAACAAAAAATTGGTGTTTTGAATTGAAAAAGGAAACATAGGGAATTGAAACATTCGGTAACTATTTCAGATATGTCACAAATCCATTAAAACAAAATGACTAATCTTTCACTATGATGAGCAAATGCTCAATCCGAAATATATAATATATGACAATTTTTGTCATAATTAAAAATTGCTTTATTTGTGAATCAATAATCGTAGTACCGTTATGGTGATAAAATAAACTAAAGGCCCGAGTTGACTGCTTGTTTTATTTGAAATAAATTAATAGTCGCATTTTTTGCATATAATCACATTTATTATAAAAATCTGTTACGGTTAACATTTAGTTGGTTATCAAAATAATAAAGTTTGCATGTCGTTGCAATAAATGGTGCCCCTTTAACATTTGTAACTTTTAACCAAATTCGGTAGAGAAACGATAATATAAAAAAATTAAAGAATCAATAAATATGAACAACATTATTTAGCCATATTTTCCTCATCTTTCTAGTAAGCAGAACTTCACTTCCGATCGCTTACATTTACAATACCTTTCCAATTATTCGCCCCTCAAATTATACTCGAAATTAGTAATTTTTCTCGAATATTCTCTAAGAAAAACTCTATGTTACCTCTCCACCTTACTATAAAAATAGGAAATCCGGCCCTATTGCATAAATAATTGCTGGAAGTACTCAACTATTTGCTGTTAATAGTAGCATTCAACGACAGAAAGGAAAAGACAAGAAGATAATAATAATAAACTGCTTGAGAAAAATCGGAAAAATGTGCAAATCATGTGAGAACAAAGCGCAGTGACGATGGACAACTTCCGAAGCGCATTAAGTAGCGGGTGTTACAACAGCAAATAGCACATAAGTACATTTGTGTGTATTTGTATTCATGTGCAAAGTGCAAATAGGCTTACACATATTATATTATATAATTAACGAGTGTTTCGTGCTGTTAGCTATCGTGTTGTAATGATGTCATGTGGTTGTTGGTTTTGAGAATGCCAGCCTTTGCACGTACACAATGACAGCTTTGTCAACGAACAGCAACAACTGCAAACTGCAAGAGCATTATTTTTCACAACAACAACACTTATATATAACAACAATAGTGATTTGATAATCTAACGAGATCAGTAAAGCTGTTAGCTTATTTGGCGAGCACGCTGATCAGCATCGTCAATGAATTTTATAACCAAATAATAGTATATATAATAATGTAATAGTGGATAATTTTTACAAAAACTAAAACAACAATATTACAGTGAAGCGCTACCTTGCACGCAATTTGCTATCGCTAAAATTTCTATACACACTTTGTTGTTACTCTTTTGTCTACACACTCATTTGAATGTGAATATTTATTGTTGTTGTGTTGACAAGAGCGTGATCGCCACGGCTTGTGGGTGGTCTACCGGTTCAGCGCTGCGCATTTGCGCAATTAACTCCCGGAAAGCCAGTTTAATTGCAGTTACAACTGTAGCTTGCATTCGAGAGAAACTCATCCATTTTTATTTTCGCTCTTTTTAATATTTACAGCTATGTATGTATTTTGTTAAATAAAGGCTTTAGAGACTTTCTGGCGCGGTTCTGGCTTAAATATGTTAAACTCAAGTATTATAAATTTTTTTTTAAATTTAATCTACCACCTGATCAAATTTGACTCGGACGGAAAAGCTTCATTTTCTCCCCATTATTTTACCAGTCTGGTCAATTTCGATTGGATGATAGGACATTGTTTATAAATTTTAAATAAAGAAGTTCTTCTTATTCTTAATTGGCGTAGACACCGCTTACGCGATTATAGCCGAGTTAACAACAGCGCGCCAGTAGTTCTTCTTTTCGCTACGTGGCGCCAATTGGATATTCCAAGCGTAGCCAGGTCCTCTCCACCTGGTCCTTCCAACGAAGCGGAGGTCTTCCTCTTCCTCTGCTTCCCTCGGCGGGTAATACTTTCAGAGCAGGAGTGTTTTCGTCAATTCGGACAACATGACCTAACCAGCGTAACCGCTGTCTTTTAATTCGCTAAACTATGTCAATGCCGTCATATATCTCGTATAGCTCATCGTTCCATCGAATGCGATATTCGCCGTGGCCAACGCGCAAAGGATAATAAATCTTTCGCAGAACTTTTTTCTCGCAAACTCGCAACGTCGAGTCATCAGTTGTTGTCTCGCCCAAGAATCTGCACCATATAGCAGGACGGGAATTATGAGTGACTCATAGAGTTTGGTTTTTGTTTGTCGAGAGATTACTTTGACTTTGAAATATAAAACATTTAAAAGTAAATATTTCTTAAAGAAATTTTAGAAGACAAATAATTTAAAAAATATTTACTAAAAAATATTAAAAAACACTTCAAGTTCAGAAATTATAATTTATTTATAAAATAAAAGAAATATAAATAATTTATAAAAACAAAACAATATTTATATATAAAAAATTTACAAGAAAAATAGTTTATAAAATATTTACAAAGAAATTTAGGAAATTATAAATAATTTATTAAAGAAAAGAAATTGTTTATAATTATAAATCATAAACATTTTTGAACTAACAATATTGAATACGCATGCTGTAATCGCGTTAAACAGGCGAAGACATTTTTGTTTCCACTTATCACCTTGGCATAACCCATAAAATAACACACTAAATTTAATGTATTTAGCAAATTGAAAAAATATTACTTGAATTATCATAGTTATAAAATAAATGTTAGCCAATTTTTGCCACATCTTGAGTGAACGTTTTATTTAATTTTATTAATCACATGCTCGCCGCGAGGGAAATGCTTTTTGCGCTAATAAAACCATGTAATCAATGTGCAATAATCTGATTTTAACTAAAGAAAAAACCCCCATTAATCCTGCTGCATATTATAAATAATTAAATGATAATCAATGATTATAATATTGGCTGCAATATCACATCGCACGCCGATTCGCCAATAAGGCAGCGTGTTATAAAAATATCAAAATCAAAATCGCATTTTAAAATGATTACAAAGCTGATGTACTCGTATAGTCATAAATATACATTTTTAACTTGGTTCCTTTATAGCCAAATATATTATGCGTATGTATGGGTGTGCAGTAAATACAAGACTCCAAAAATGTCGCTACTTCTTGAATTTATTTATTTTTTCATTGAAGTAAATAAGCAGCACACTTTCAATTACCGTCGCCAGTATCAGTGATTGCTGATAAAAAAGGCAATACGGTGTCATAATTCAAATTGTTTGTCAGTTTAATAGGCTTGCGATAAGTTGCGCAAAGGCGGAAGGAATATCCACATGAAAGTGTTTATTGGAAACAAAACTAAAAATATCTATAGAATATTGTCTGTGTTGTTTTCTTTTAATTAAAAAAAAAAATATGCGCGAATTATAAATGATATTACTTGCTTTTGCTCACATCGACTAATGCCTGCCGAACTTAGTCGATTTTTATTTCACACTTGAAAATTATCAGTTTTGATCGATGAACTCTTCAGTTTGTATGCGTCTCGACATATACCGTAGCTGTGCTTGACTGATTTATAGTATTCTGAACTGCTGCCTTCTCACAACCATTCATACGCACGCATTGGCACAAAGACCCTACAAACTTATCGCTTCCGCTTAAGCACGAAAAACCCATTCAAATAATTATTAGCCACTTTAACTAACTACTTCTGTCTATTTTTAACATAATGATCAAATCATTATTAAAATCAAATCAAAATTAAAACAACATTGGAAATTTGCTTAGAATTTTTACTTAGTTAGAGAGATAACCGCCATTATCATATGGTAAATGTGACTCCAGAAGAAAGCAGAAAAGACGAAAAGAAAAACAATTAAATTAGACACTCTGATATCAGTGATATAAATAATAATACCAAAATATAACAAAAACCCAACGGAACGGTTTTGCTGAATTCTTCAACGCAGTTTCAGTGTTTAGTTTAATGCCGTCAGGTGGCGCTGTAACAAAATGTTAACGATTTTTGATACAATTAGACTCATACCCATTTGCTTTCATATAAAACTAATTTTAAGAGTACCTTTATAATATTTGTTATATATTATTTTATAATGTTGCCCAAGAGTTAAAAACTTGGTTTTTTATATTCGCTTTGACCATTTTAATCTGCCTAATCTTGCCTACATTTTGGCGCACTATAAAAAAACGCAATAAAGAGGAATTTGTACGTTTATACTAAATAGAGTTTCAAATAGCAGTCAAAATCTGGTGATCAAATTATCCCTAATCTGGGAACAATCATTTTCAACATATATTTTCTACATTCACATATGACATTGAAATAAATTTTATTCAAAAATAATTTTAATTTCGCAAATCATTTAAAGCACTTAACGCATAGTTAAAAATAATTTTGTTCAACCATTTTGTTATATTTCTGTTATTATCTATTTTGGTTTCATGTTTTTTGAAGAACAAAATATATTTTTTAAGATTTTTTAATTACCGGTTTAAATACTGGTATGATCTAAATACCCTCGAGGGAAATTTTAAAGATAATTCTTTGGATTGAAGAAAAAGTAGCTTGTAGAGATTATTTGCTTTAACTGTCGTCTAAAAATATGAAATTAATAAAAATTTAAATATTTTAACCATAACATGCACAAATATTATTCTTGTCTTTCCTCGTAAAGTTTATATGTTGTTTATTAAATTAAAACATATGGAGGATGTCAACAGATCATGAAAGTGGTATAACCCTTCGCTAGTCTTCCAAATTTGTTTATGTCAGTTTGATGAATAGTTATTTGATCGTTCTTCTAACCTCAGGCATTAGGAAAACAGCTGTTATTTGAAAAGCATAAAGCACTTCTTTATTAAGTATTGTATTAAGTAGGCTGGACCACTAAATCTTTTGCTAAAGATCTCATAATTTTTAGTTATTTTGCCTTGCTGTTCCATGAGGCTCATTGTTTCTAACCGTAATCACAGAGCTTATATCTTAACCACTTAAGTTTGCAAGTGTTTTCTTTTACCTCTTCATTTCAAGTGTGAAATCAACGATGATGAAGTCAAATGCTAAAAATAACCAAAAGTTTGGCAAAGTGCGTACCGAGAAGCAAGATGTAATCTTTGAAAAATTCAACTTTTTTATGTAGTTGCGTTGCCGTTGATGTCTTGCCTAAACTTGTTATATATAAAGGAAATGAAAACTACTATAAAAAACTTTAGATCTCTTGTTAAGCACGAGCTAAAAAGGCGATGCTCTCTAAAATTACTTGGAACTATTGATATATGGTACTACATACTGATACAGATACTGATAGTAAAGTGTATAGTGTAGTAAAAAAAATTTATAACTTTGTTTTGATTTTGCTTAATTAATTTTTCTTCTTTTATGATTTTCGTATACTCATAACTGATTATATTAATCGTCGTATAAAATGAATATATTATATAAACCCAAAAAAATGTATATATAAATGATCAACGTGATGACCTGAGTCAATTTAGCTATGATCATCTGTCTGTCCGTATATGTATTTCAATATGAGGGAGTTAGCCTATTAGTTTTTTAGATCTCGATTTGAAATTTTGCACACATACGTTTCTCTCCAAGAAGCCGATTATTGGCTGAAACTATCGATATCGGCTCACTATAGGTTGAATCTGTCATAGTAACTGATCGTGGAAAACTACTTTATTTGACAAGTGATATATACAAAATTAGCATAGATTATTATCTTAGACATCGCTACAATTTTCGAAGTAATTGTTGAGTTCGGAAAACTATAGCATATAGCTTTCATTCAAACTGAACGATCAAAATCAGGATGCAGATCAGATATCTTTTACCCTCGCGTAAAACTAACAACATAATTTATTGAATAAAGGCATTTATTGATCGATGTAGGCAGGGTTATTGACTTAGGGTATCGTAAAATAGTTTTCTTAATATATAAACTGACATTGCTAGGCGTAATTTCTCCATTTCCTCTGTTTTCCCCGACTTTTCAATAATCAATAAAATTCAAACCAATTCCCTTTTAATATTAACGATATCACCTATAATTTTATTGCCCTACAATAGCTCATCAGCAGCAATGAAGCGCCAATTACCACGCTTATCTGTCGCATATGAGTATGCGCTGTACACGCTATCCCAAAGCAATTTCGCCTTTCACATTTATCATGAAGTTCAATAAAAGCTTACATTGCATGTAGCAGTGTGTGTTTGCATTATTCTATATTTATTTACATACGCGCATAATAAATTTATCTCACTTGCTTGTCACTCACTCAAGTTTTCGCATGACTCATTTGCCATCAAGCATTATTTGAGTTAAGTAAATGAAATCAAAACGTCCAACTAGCAGATATGTCACTGTGTTTGTTGAATATCATTAACGGTACGCTGTAATTTATACAGAAGAATTGTCAAGATTGTAACACGTTGTGTATTTTAATTAGCAACGGAAGTATCTAAACTAGTATGAGAACGTCACTATCTTATCTTTATCTTCATATTCACGTTCATATCAACGTTTTTTGCTTTTATTTTATTTTGTTTGCAATTAGTAATTCTAAATTAATTGCAATACCTCCTATAATGTATGAAGTTAATGGCGAGAAGAAGTAGGTAGAATTTCTATTAAAATTATATATTAAAATAACTGTCTGGCAGTAGTGATTGTGGAGATTCATATATGTATTTAAGAAATAGTTTTGGAAGTCTTGTTCATTTTGAAGTTATATTATATGTGAATATTATCCTATCAATTATAATTTACAAAAGCTGGTTATTTCCTGTTTACAAACACTTCTATACTTGTATATTTTGATAAACTAGAATACTTCTATTCATATGAGGTATATATATAGTATATTATTTCAATTACTCCAGTATGATATGTATAATATTTTAAAATAAAAAGAAAATTTCAAAATTTGACATCTTCCACAAATAATCTCTCTTCAAAACGTGGGAATTGCCAACTAGCGGAGAGTGATTAATCGAACAACCAACTGGTATAAGTCGCATAAACTGGTGCAAGCACTTCTATACTTGTATATATTTATATTGATTTGAAGCATCGGATTATTTCAATTAATCTGGTATAAAATAATATTTTAAAGTAAAATTTCTCCAGAATGAAGTAGAAAATTAAAACATTTTGACATTTTTTACTACCTATTGATCTATTCCGAGTCGGTATCTACGCCTATAAAGAGACTGATCTACCCTCAAAACCTGCGAATCACTAACCAAAGGAGAGCAAAAAGTAAAAACAGCAGAAAGCGACGCTGTAAAAAAGAGTACATAGTAGCAGGGAGCAGCTAATGTGTATAACATATATACAAATTTTTGATTTTGTTTCAATAAAGTGACTATAAATATTGTTGATGAGTTTTCAACAGTTTTTCGAATACTGAAACTAGTGTTCTATCCGAAACTGATCGATATTTTATAGAATATTTGTAGAGGGTATAAAATTTGACATTTTCTCTCCCTACTATGTATGATTTCTTTGAATTCTGACAAATTTACATAATTACCCACTAATTTCACACATAATAATTTAAAATAAATCGAATCTGCACAAAAAACGCCCTATATGAACTCGTGTGCCACGTGTCATTCATGCCACGAAATCAATAGTAGATAACGTTAAAATGGATTTGTACTACTACACTCAAATATACACATATGACAGTAATCAGATTTTAGTAAGCTAATGAGAATACACTCAATCGCAGTGATATCACACTCACTGCTAGTAAAAATTAAAACATAAACAAGAGAGAATAAAAATCATTAAACTGGCATGCTATAACGCCTTAACATGGTAAATAGTTATAAAATCTGTGTGTGATATTTATTAGGGAAAAATGTTGTTCAAATTTAGCGCTGGTTAAAATAAATGCGTAACCGAAAAAATCACAAATTTTCATTCATGAAAATTTTTCCATAAATAGTTAATAGTAGTGTTTGTGAAGATGCATTATGAGCCAAAATATCGAGCAGTTTTCTGCATATATTCAAAAATATTTACAGTTAATCATATGCGCCACATTAATACAGCTAAGTAGACCACATTTGCTTTAGTTAAGTTACTGCTGTATAGTTTACTGAGAGCCGTCAACTAACTACTCAACACCCACAAGCACAACACACACATAGACATTTTTGTGTAAATAATGGTATAATCAGTTAGTGATCAGCAAATAATGTGAGCATACAAACAAAAAAAAAGGGAGAAAAAAAAAACAGTCCAACACGCGTCGCTGCTGGTTGCGTATACGACATGTCGCCTCAAAGAGCAGCCCCAATCTTGTTGGATGTCACTTTGATTGCATTATTTCTCCTTTCTGTTGTACTCTCAATGACGCTGACCAGTTAGAAGTGTGTTTTACTAATCAAATAACTGCTTAATATTGATTAAAAAGCACAAGCACACACACACACACACACACATATGGACAAAGGGACAAACAGATAGCTAAGCATACGTAGTACTCGTGTGCATTTACATTTTATTGCCAATTTTTATTATCGCGCTTTGTTTACGCTGTGTGGCTGTATATCTTTCGGAAATAAATATTCAACAATTTTTCACTGCAGCGAAAACAACAAATAGCAAGAAACAGAGTAACAGTATAATAATAATCGCAACAACAATGACTGTCTACAACTGCTTTATCAATTTCTTGAAGAGTTACTGTCGACGAAATATTTATTCGCCAAGTGTCGCTAATATTTGGCATTTATCGTTTGACCATTAAACGAGAAGGAACTCGTCAAATCAAATATATACTCAACTACCTCAAGTGTAGAAAAGTAGACGATACACATACAATACATACATAACGGTAAACGGTATTTAAGAAAGCGTTAGCAATAAGTGAGCATTAATAAACATACAAACGTTGTCAAGCACTCAACTAGTGAAGGGTATTTGCTTGTTAAACGCGCATAAAGTGTCTTAAGTTGTTGAGAAGAACGTAGTACAAACGTTGTATATGTGCTATACAGCGACAGATAATATATTAAAATTGCACATATATAACTACAGTTAATATATAGATTTTGTAAAAGTAAATAAAACACTTGAGGTGAAGCTGTATTAGTTCAGCATCGAATCTATTGTGTGATATTAATAAAAATTACTCATATAAGTGGAGTTAGAAAACAAATGTTATTAACGGTAAACGTGTGCGCCAACAAGTGCACATTTTTAGTAAACGTCTCGACAATTTCGTTACTTTTGATACCAACTGCATCATATTTCTTCATGTGAAACCACGAATTTGCAGCTAACAAACGTGAGTGTTTAAATAAATTAGTTGGCGAATTTTTTAAATATATAATTTATATATACAATTTATTACTTTAAATTAATTTTATACTGCCTTTTAGTTATTAAATAATAACCGTAAAAGTAGCAAGTTAATATTCTAAAACAAAATTTCTGCAGAATAAAGAAGATTTGCAACATTTTGATATTTCCATTTCAAGTGATCTATCCTCACAACGTTCGAATCACTAACAAGTGGAGAGTGGTAAATCGAACAACCAACTGGCATAAACTGGTATAAAATCGCATAGACTGGTATAATCAAATACAGATGGAATTAAAGAAGAATTTCCGAATCTCTTTTTATTTAATTATTACATAATAACTGTAAAAGTGGCATACTATAGCGCGTAAGTAGTGAGCTAATATTAAGGACGATACATAATTATTCTAAAACAGTAAATTAAATGAATTAAAAATGAAGTCTTGTTGTAAATTGGAGACAAAACATTAATATTAATCGCTTTTTGTAACTAAATATTCATATTTAAGACAGCTTAAATTGAATAGGTTGCAGTAATCGTTGTAATTATAATAATGTAATTATAGTCATAACACCGCCTCTAATATTGTATTTAAAAATTAATAGTTTGCTGAAAAATCAATTAAAAAGCATTATAATCACTGGAAAATGCTGTCACATATTTGAAATACTTAAGCAATAAGCGTATAACTGTAGTTGTTGGTTAATACAATTATATGATACTTATTGCCTGAAGTTTCCGATCATTTAAGTTGAAGACGTACAGTTAATTGAGCTTTCACTGCATTTTTTATTAATGATTTGTATTTACTATCGCATCTTCTAAGTTGGTTGGAACTGGACACAGTGTACTAAATTTTACTGAAATAAGTTCAGTAGTTAAGGAGTCCATCACGGATAAACAACGTGACAGGTTTTATATATAAAGATTTTATGAAGTCTCACATCGACATCTCCTTTCGAATGTTACAATTTGCATGAAAAAATCCTATTCAGAGTACAAAAATCATACGATTTATATAAAAGGAAGGACACAGAAAAATATTTTTAAAATAACATTACTCTCTCTTAGCTTATTAAGTTACTAAAATTTGGATACCAAAAACAAAATATACAATACAAAATCTGTATCGTTCGTATAATAGTAAATCAACATTTGATTGCAAATTTTGTTGTTTATTTAACGCTTCCAGAACTCACAAGTTCCTAATAGTGGCATATCCCCCACTAACTGCATATATGCGCCTATAATTGTTGCTGAATTATATTTCACAAAGCAAGCGCACAGCTGCCAGTACAATTGCTGCTCAGCTGCTCACATAGGCCGGATATAAATCGTAACCGATCTATCTGCCATAAGTTATTCGCAGTCTTGATGATTAAATAATACCTTTGCTATAATACTAGTAGCGCCCAGTCAACTGTCAGTTTAACCCAATACATATTTATGGGTTATTACTTAACTACACACTACTAAATACTCACTTTGTGTACTTAGTATATTAAACTACATTAGTTAGGTGGCATTTCACATATTTAAATCAATTCGGTTGTTGTAAGGAATGTTATTCAGCTGCTGGCTGAGCATTCCTTGACTAATCGTAGTATCTAGAACTGAATGATTTTAAATTAGCGTTTTAATTAAGTCAAGTTTTGCGGTAACTGGCACCCAACTATATGTTTTAGAACTGTATTGAGGTGTACTTTAGGAAGTAGCTCACATATTTTTATGGGTGTTATGAATGGGAAATATTTCGCGATGCGGATAATTGCTGTTGTAATAAGTAAGAGGTTGAGAGGTTTGAATGAATTAATGTATAATTGTTTGTAGTATAAAAGGGACTGCGTGTAACTTTTAGGGGAATATGAGTATTTATTAATTTAAAGACACGAAAAAAGTATTTTTAAGGGCTATGAATTTTTATGAACAAAATTAGTTTTTATTTTGGTTTTACTGATTAAATATTTATATAAAAAAATCAAAGCCGGATTTTATATTGTTTTTAATCAAAAAAATATTAATTTTTTGGAAAAAATATTATATCACCAATAGCGCCTTGATGCATTTTAGTCATGAAATTACGTTTTACTGCTCAAAATTCAAAAACATATAACTACACTCGGGTGTAATAACAATTAATCAGTCAAGTTCACCCGATTACACAGAGCCTACTAAAAACTAATAACAACAACAAAACGATGAAACTCATTGTTCAAGTTGATTATCAGACGGAAATTCCGTCGTAATAAAATCGGTTATAAAATAGTAAAAGCCAAAACTGAATACCAATCGTAGTAAATTATTCTACAATTCTATGTTGCACTCGAACAAGAACTGTCTGCAACTAGTAAATTATCTTCCTGTTGCATTAATATTTATTGCAGTCTCGCTGACCATATTCTGCAATAAAATAATAAAATTAATTTAGAAAAAAGTGCCGTTGTCAGCTAGATTTATACGAATCACGACTGAATCTCAATAAATCGCGGCCGTATTCAAGTGGTGGTGTATATGTTTTAGTTAATATTTCGCGCACTTTGCTCGATTAGATTTGACGGATAGATGAGCGACCAGTCGCGCACTGGCGTTAAAGGTTAACGGTGGGTTATCAAGTGGTAGCTTATCAAAATGAAAAGGTGCAATTACAAGCAGATATGGTGAATACGCACAAACACATATGTATATATATATAAAAATATGTATGTATATCAGCTCATTCATATAAATGTTTATATATTGTTTGTGTATTTGAACCTTTTTTGTGCATCTGCAAGTCCCAATTGTTTATAAATATTGCAAAGATTAAACAGAGTGTCTACGTAGAAATCTTTTTTTGTATTCCATATGTATATTCTGTGTGTTGAGATAGTTGTAATTCTGTGTGTGTGCACCTGGTATGGAAAAACCCTTGAGCTAAAGAGTTTTACTACAGACTAATGATTAGAGTCATTTTAGGTTTAATAATCGCTGTTGTTGGAATTTAGCTTTGGGGAGATACTGTGGATTTCAGTGGTGATATAGTTAGCTGACTGATTTGTCGGTGTATACATTTGCATGTAGCGAATGGGCAGGATTTTAAAATATTAACAATGCTGGATATATCTGAGACGGAAAAAGGTTTGAAAAAAAATCTTTAAATCTTGCATTGATTTGAGAATAGCTAACAAAGTAATACAAAAATTAAATAAAAAAATTATTGTTGATATAAAATTACTATAAAAATGAAACAATCACGAATACGAAAATGTAAAATTTTTCTTTATAAAAAAGATTTAAATTTTTTTAACAATTTGTTGTTAAAAATTTATTGTACTAATTAACCTAAATTTATTTCAAGTATAACATACGAATTTTTCTACTAAGAATTTGAAGTTTTTTAGAAAAAATATATTTGAA
>NW_017534963.1:706741-711331 GCF_001853355.1 Bactrocera latifrons
TTAAAGTTTAATTTATTTAATATAAATAGTTGAGCATTAAAAACCACATATGTAAATATTAAAATAAAAACACTGCATAAAAAAAGCTAAACCACTAAAAACCAAAGAAAAATCAAAAAATCTGCAATCATCATTTATAGGTAACATTCATCAGCAACATGCCACTTCAGTTAAGTGGTCTAGTTTAAATGGTATCTTTCAACATAATATAAAAAATCTAAATGTCAAGCATTTGCGCGTTTCTTCACACGTACTTATCTCTATCGCTTCTAGGATTATGACTATAATAATAACTGCTTATAAATATACATCATTTTTGCTTTCGAATTTTCGTGAAAAAACACAAGCTCATGCCGAAAGAGTGATAAAGACTTAAAGCAAACAGAATGAAAAATAAATAAACAACTATATTACAGCAACATTACATTATAATGCACTGTTAATTCACTGTATGCCACTATAACACCATAAACCCTTTTAACTAAATAAAAGCAGCTATATGAGAATAGCAATATGTACAAAAAATTTTAACTTTAATTCCATTGTAAAACACCACTAACTGTATACAGTATATATGTAACTGTAGAGACAATTAAATACACGCAAATATTTTTTTTTTCGTTTATTTTATATTATTTTTTCGAGAGAGCTCTTTGCTTGTATTAACTCCTTGTGATGCACACATGTTATAACTCATATATCTACTTGTATATATTTATTTATTTACCGTTATCATTTTTTATCCGCTATTTACTAAATGCTAAAAGCTAAGTGCCTACAGTAATTAAAAGTAATAGACAAGGTGTTTTAAAGTGAAGAACAGTTGAATGAAATAAAATCAACATTTATTCTGACAACAGCGAAAGCCAGCAGGTCAAGGATGAGAGTGCTTTAGATACTAAAATGCAGTTTATATTAGTTGTTGAAATTTGGAAGTTCTAAATATATATATATGCATATATAAATATCTATATATTTATATCTTATATATTTTTAATATGTTTGAAAATTGAGTACTTAAAAATGTATTTCACCACATGAGGCGACTAAAGAGTGATGTATTTTAACAATTTTTTACTCCATAAATTTGTTAGATGGGATATTGAACAATAGAAAAATATATTTTTTAATATTTTTTCTAATATTCTAAAATACTTCCCCTCACTTTACCTTCTTCAATGATTTCTTAATGTTGTTGCTCCAAACCCATCTCACCTTTCAATGAACCAACTTCTTTGAATGCATACTTATATTTTTCTTAAATACTACTTTATGTAGTTCGTATCTATGTGCAAGTGAATACATCTTACCCATGATTATCAATATGAAAATGCATATGCTTGCATATAATTACTGTCATAAATATTCCCAACGCGTTTTTATTCACACACAAATAATTGCATTACGTATACGCCACCGCCGCCGGCACCACCAACGCCAAGCACATGCGAAATGCAAGTTTATAATAACAATGGCGAAAATTACAGCGAATAGGTAAACGCATCATGAAATTACGTGAAAACTAAAGAATTTAATACTTGAAAGCAAGGTTGTCAGGGTGATCCCGTGCCGATATGCTATTGTAGCTTTGTTATTACAAAAAATTTATAAAAATAATATGTAAAAAAATGTATTTTTAATTGATTATTAATATTATTAGAAGAACACTTTTTTATTATATGCTGTAAATAGCGCTCTAATGTGTGCTTAGCCTAAGGTTTCGCTTTATGGGTCTCTTAAGACCACAGTTGTGATTTTTTCGACTGTTAACAGAAAATAATTATTCTAAGCATTAAAAATTAATAAAATGTCAGGTTTATAAGTTTAAGAAATATGTATGCAAAAAATTAAGAAAAATTGAGAAAGACACGATCCTTCATAGTCAATTCAATCATACGACGCAGCATTTAACAACCACAGCAAACTCAAATTTCATCACAATCAATTTTTCCAACTTTTTTACCCTTAACCCATATAGCAATTAAAATATTTTCGCAAACAAACTTTTATATGATGGCAAAATGTCAAAGAAAATTGCCGAAAAATTAATTGCTCTAACAGCGCGGCAATCTGTGACAATAAGATTCGCTTAATTTCGTCAATTCTTATATCTTTATAAGCAACTCATATTCTTTACTGTTATCTTAGGCGCCATAAAGTTGTCTTATAACTAAAATTAGCAATTTCCAGTCACAAATTTGCACACACCTACCTTAAATATACAATTTTATCTAACAATAAATTTCTGAATATTTAATTTTTTTCTCCGCTTTCTAGCTAATTAATTTAAAATAACTTTAATAAACAATAGCAAGACCAAAATATTTATTCACCATAACACATACGAACAATAATTGCCTGCTCTATCTAATAGCATGCATCTACTTATTTGATGTTTTCATTTCCCGATATTGCCATAATATCACATGTGACTTCGATTAGATGATTGGCTAGCGGTAATTACAAGAGTGTGTGGTTTACCGGCGTTGGAACGCATAACCACTGGTATTTGCCCGTACATTTCTAATTAATGCTGGCAAATACTAGGAACGTGATGCAAAAGTTTGCGAAACCACTTGCGAACTTTGTGTGTAAAGAGAGAACACGTGACGTTTCGCAACGAAATCGTGTCGCGTAAAAAAATGTTATAATTTCTTACAAATTTATAATTTTAATTTTACAATTTCTTACAATTAATATGGGATTGATTGTAATGAAAGTCGATATTAGTAATAGTAATCGATTATTTATAAACTTTATAAAGTAAGCTCGAGAAAATCAATGTCAAAGCAGGAAAATAAATCTATAACACAATAAAAAGTGTAAACTGAAAACTTTTTAAACACCCGTTTCAACATTTGCATCGCAAGCTGCTCACATTTGCATTTTGCTTTGTTACTCCATACTTTTTTGTTCTCAAACGCGCTGACTAATCTGTGCGGCGAGTGCCGGTAGAACTGACAATAGCCGATTAACAGCACTCGTGGGCAGACTAATTGCAGCACAGCCTTTTGTAATGCAATTTTTTACTGCACTTCATTATTATTAATATATCAGAATGCAAATGAAAGCACATATGATGATTTACGCGCACAAGCGCAGCTATAGTGGCAGTAGGTACTATTAATAAAATATTGACATGTTTTTGCATTTTTTTGCAAATATATTTTTTTCAATTTCCATTGAATTTTTTGATAAATTGTTTAATTTTTTAATACAATTTTGAAAAATAATGTAATATTATGGGAAATATTACTATGTATATTAAGAAAAATATTTTACAAAAAATAAAAATAATTTACATTATATGGATTATGGAGGATTTTTAAAAACAGTACAGTATATATGTTTTTGAGAAAAATAGAAAACTGTTATATTATGATTATGAAAAAATTTTGAGACGTTTAATTTTACTTTAAATGAAATTACCATCTCTCCAAAAATTTTAGACAATAATAGCAGCTTCTTACATCCTGCTTTATGGACTGCTTCTGTGATTATTTAATATTTTTTTTGTTGTAAGCCAATTAATTATTACGTAATTATTTTAATTATTTTTTTCATCGAGATTTGTAATTGTTCATTCTATCGCTTACCCTTTATGCATTTTTTTCCCACATCTGTACACTTTTTATGCCCACCACTGTAATGCGGACACGTGTCAACAATGTTTCAAATTTAATTTAAATAGCAATCGAGGTAGTGGCTAATGGTTAGTGCTTATGCGAAAAGTTTCACAAGAATTATGTAATACATAAGTATTACATTGTCTAAAGTAAAAGTTTAGTATAAATATACTGTTGAAAACAATATAATCTCAGCCAAATATAAAGCAGTGCCACGCTTTTAGTTTTCATAAATCATTAAGCCAATGAAATGGTAGTTTATTTTTAACTTGTTGATTTCAATTCCAGCTCTCCTGTTGTATTTTTGCATGTTC
The DNA here is from genome assembly GCF_001853355.1 of Bactrocera latifrons. NCBI lineage: Eukaryota > Metazoa > Arthropoda > Insecta > Diptera > Tephritidae > Bactrocera > Bactrocera latifrons. Next base: position 710,682 of record NW_017534963.1, read on the forward strand.
TCCACTTTTATATTGCCCTTCAATTTTTCTCGCATTTTTTTTAGCATAATCAACAGATCATTTTCTGACGCTTTATTGTCATGCCGTCGTTTAAGCAAATACAATAATAATAAACACGAATTATTATAGAAATTGTGAATGCCATGAAATGGTGAAATAAGATTCGCTGGAGTTATTTATCGTGCGATCTAATATTTACTTTTTGTGTTCTTGATTTTTAGCTTAGATTGGTGGTAAATTAATAACTCAAATGTTTGCTGATTTATGTGAGGTTTATTTGGTTATATGTATGCTACTGACACTGCAAGTGAAATTAAAAATTTTTGAACGTTTTCTTTTTAGAAATAAAAGTAATAAATAAAAAAATTAATGGAAAATAAATATATTAATAAACAATAAAAATTACATATTTAGAATTTTTTTCAAATGATTTACGCTAGATAACAATTTAAGTGGGGAGATAGCTATAAATACTAAAATTTCGCTGGATCTACATTGACTTTTCTTATTGAATGAGTTTTATATTGGGTAGTCGAAAAAATCTTTTCGTATTTCTATTAAAATTCAAGTTAAACTTTTATATTTTTACTAATAAATATATTTGTGAAACAAGTTTATTGTTTTGCGGCTTGTTAAAAAAACATAATTTT
>NW_017534963.1:711846-713219 GCF_001853355.1 Bactrocera latifrons
GCAAATATTATGTATTTATAAATGTTAATATCTCTTCAAAATACTCATTTTCTGAGAAAAAAAAAAATTATCACAAATAAATGGCAAATAAATTGAGAATTTTTGTTAACTAGAAAAGAAAGCAAAAATTTTAATATGAACCGTTATATAGCTATATAACTTTAAGAAAATTTTTCAACAGAAAATTATACAAAAATTATATAGAAAAATAAAATTACTAACGCTAACGTTATTGACTATCAGTAGCAGACACAAATTTATTTTATTGCTTACAGAAATATGTATGTACACAGCCACATTACACATTTATGTATTTAATATTTATGCACTAATGCCAACAAAAAAAGCGACAGTTATTTATTTTTTTTTACAATTAATTGTCCGTGCGGCAGATGTGACGATAGATAACTAATAATTTTATTAATTGAACACGAAGCAAAGAACATACAAACACACACGCACCAAAATGCATAAATATATATGTATATGTACAAATATAATATACTTACTACGGCCAACAACAAAGCTAAATGTTAATATGCCGCAACCTAAGCAAAGAAAAGCAAAACGCAGCAAGCAAAAGCGACAACAAACAATAAACAAAAGTGTATTCAAGCGAGAGTTAAACATAGCATAGAACAATGTAACAACAATAGCAATAAGCCAACAAATTGTTAGCATCTAATTGCTGTAAAAAGTCAATAACAACCCAAAACAACAACAGCAACAAAAGCACAGCACAGAAAGAAATTACACGCAACAATCAACGGAACCGCGCGTTATTCGATAAAAAGAAATACTACAATAAATCAATAATTATTAATATGATGAAAATGCAGGAACTGAAACACCGCGTTGTGTGTGTGTGTGAGAAAAAACGCAAATTGAATAAATGAACTTGAACTTCAGCACTCGCTTGAGCTGGCGATTATAAGCGTTTTGATGCCTGTCAGTGCATGTGTGTGTATGTCCATGTGAGCGTGTGACTTTTTGTGCTAAACAATTTGTTTGCTTGTATGTGTGTGTGTGTGTGGGTGCATGTATAAGATGCGCTAGTGCCCGCCATTCACAAGTCAACGAATTTGCGCTCGAGTGCATTTGCGAGTGACAAACGATACCAAGCGCTTGCAATTGTTCAAATGTTTGAGTATGAGTTTTGTATTGAAATCATTTTTCATTCAACTTTTTGGCAGTGTAATTTGAAAATATAATTTATGAAAAGGGTCAGTATAAACATTTACGGTACACAATATTGATTATTGTTACAGTTATTGTAATGGTATTAGGAAGTGAGGCGGATATGTTAACAAGTAGGTTGAAGTAGTAGTAGGAATTTTTGTTTGAAACTTTTTTTTTTATATTTTTTTACTAAA
>NW_017534963.1:713337-716369 GCF_001853355.1 Bactrocera latifrons
ACGAAAATAATAACATATTATATTACGTTTTCAGTTATATGTTATTTGTGTTCTTTTAAATTTCTTTTGTTTTAAATTTTTAATATAAGTAATTATTATATTAAGCTTGTGGTTATTTATTATTTTTTTTATTTTTTTTTCCATTCTTAATACACACAACAAAAAAGTGGCTCGTAATTTGCAATTTGTCAACAGTCAAAGCAATAGTAATTTATAGTAACTATATTTAGCATGACAAACTTCTCCAAACAGGCAAACAGCAATATAATAGATACTCTTCTTGTACATTAAAACTAATTCCAGTGGTTTTAAAAATATATGTAATTACACATTTGCTCATTTAGTTTTAGTTATAGACTTAGAGTCAATTAGGTGCATTGTGTAAAATTTAATTGCAAAATCATAATGATTAACAAAAGGCCTTAAGCTCAGCCAATCAATTACATGCACGCATAGTTATTCACAAAAAAAAATAATAATAAATAACAAAAAAGTATTATAAAATAATATTCCCCCGCATAAGCACTGTATACATATATATTTATCTTTTCTGTGATTTCCAAGTTCAATTAATGTGTTTACTGAGTTGAAATTAAATAAGCTTAATTATGGCTCTTAATTCAACCTGGTATATGGTTAGTGTTTTGTGACTTTTAGCGGATCTGTAACAATAATAAGCGCAAAAAAATATATAATAATAATAAATTAAAAAATAATTACAAGGAAAATTAAGCATGAATAACAAAGAAATATTTACAGCCTATTGTTTAATAAAATGTGATTAAAATAAAACTATATTATTTTGATAATTTATAAGGCAATTATTTTACTAAATAGATTGGTCTAAGGAAAACAGCAAATATAAAAATAACTGTGATAAAGGAAGTAATATAATTATTACATCATCAAGTTGAATTTTTATATTATTAAAGGGTATTGGTATTAATTCTCACTGACTATTGCTAGTCTTGCAGTTAAGTCACAGTCATTACAGTCAAATGATTTTCAAAATAAAAGAAAAAAAAAATTTTTTTTAAATACTTTTATTTAAAAATTTTTAAAATTCGTTGAACGCTGTTCTAAAACCTATTTTCTATCCCTAGAATTCTGTCACAACGCTGTTTCCGTTTTAATTTACAAGCGTTTTCGATTTGCCACTTCTCTGCTCACTATATAAAGACACAACAAGATTCTCGAGTATAATTCAATACAAGAAAGTATTTGGATAACTTCTTAAATTGACAAAAGTTGTATCTACTTCACTTCATTTCATTTTATCAGACGATTTAAATTATGCTAGTTGCATATTCGTTTCACCACTCAACAAAAAACATTTCTTCTGTTTTAAACTTCTTTTATTTACGTGAATACTGTTGCTTACTATTCCCAATCCCCTAAATTACCTATATGAGCTCTTTTAGATAATTGTGCTTATTAATTCACAACCGTCTTCGATTTGTCAATTTTTTGCTCGCAAAGTTTGAGCGCTGCGTACTCGTTTGAAACTTTTATGTGTGAAAGCAACAACAAAGTTATCGACTTAAATTAAATTTAAAAAAAATATGAGAATACTGCTTATAGTGACAAAACATCTCCTAACTCACGTCATTTTATTTTATCAAGTTATTCGGTTTAGGTTAGTTGGTTGCTCGACCACTCAAACATCCAACACTGGTGTCTTTGTACAAAAACTAACATTATTGTTAACAGTTACTTTTAACTAATTTTTTAATTTGGTCCATATTTTCTTTAACAAAGCTTTCTCCAAGCTGGCATCAATTTTTTTCGATTAAGGAATTCTCGATAAAATATTATTTCAAGCAAAAATAAAATTTTCTTCAAAATTGAGTTACCAACATAGTTTCATTTAACAAGCAAAATATATCCGCATAAAATATATATTACAAAAATTACAATAATTTATTTTAAATTTATTTGTTAAAATTATTGAAATTTATCGTTATTTATTGCTAATAAAATATATTTCATTTTTACAAAAATCAGCAACATTTAACCCAAAAATCCCACAAATAAATTAACTACTATCTTCTCATCTTCTCTTTACAGCTTTAATTTATACATAAATAAAACCGAACTAGCAATTGATAATAACAATAATAAAGAGAGAACGCAACTACAACAGTGAGCGGAAAGAGAGAGAGACTATATAATAAGGAGAAGTTATTCAAGGCTTGTGATTTATTTTGAGCTGACAAAATGACAGGTTTCAGCAACGGAGGTTTCGAAAACGACGAACCTGTGAAGGTGAGTGTTTAGCAACTTATTTATGCTGCAACTAGTATGCGTACTATGTAATGCGCACAAATGTTGCATTACTATTTCTATACAATAATCGAATAAAATTGAGAATTAAAGTGAAAAAGCATAACAACAACATTTATTGAGATGCAAAACATTCGAAGTAATGAAAACAAATCAGCGTCGAGTGCAGTTATCGAACATGACTAGCTATTTATAGACCAAACGACCGCTAATGGAATGCTCAATTATGTGCATTTGTCGCGATTTTCAATTACTTTTCAATCAAAAGCATATTATTTACTTTTGTTTGTGTGTGTTCATTTTGTTTGAAAGAATTCCCGAACAAATTGATATGTTCGAAAAGCGTCTAGTCACAAACTTAGTGACTGAGCAGGCTACTTAATAAGTACATATGTATGCGCATACATTAATAGTTTATTGCGAACGGGCAATGGTGTAGCAAAGTAACCAAATAAATCAAATTAAAATTTTATAAATACAAAACAAGTGAATGCTGCACTTCCTTGTCGTTGTCATTTATTTATATTTATAGACATACATATATGCTATGTATGATGTACGTTATCTTGACTAGCTTTTTATTATTATTATTAATTTCTTTTTTTTTTTGTGTTCATACGCTGTACATTAATGGAAGCGCTCTACATATGTAGCTATATCAGTGAGCACAAGTGATTCTCACAAGTTTGAATTCCCACATAAATTAAGGCAATTTGTAGGCTACGTACATATATAATTATGTAAAAATG
>NW_017534963.1:717697-731124 GCF_001853355.1 Bactrocera latifrons
TAATTTATTTTTTCATTTCTTTGAAGACATTTGATCGATTTGTGACACGATCGCCAAGTATAAAAAAAATAAAATGCCAAGTTACGCCGCAAATATGTCCGGCACACGCGATTAACTGATTTGCCGTTGCGTGCTAAGTATTGCATGAATAAATGTTTTCGCAATTTGAGACACTTGTCTATAAAGTCTACATATTTATCGTAGTTAGCGAGGCATCGGTTGCGTGAAGGCGTTCAAAATTTGTTAACAGCACGTAGCTCAGGTCTTTTTTGAGTTCAAAATTAATTTATATATTCATATTCCTATGCGAATTTTCTGTATTATATAATTTATGTAACATCCAGTCATTACAATACTTAAATTTTCTCTAACTATCAGCGGCTAACATTAGTAGTCTACAAACTGACAGGTGCATTTGTCTAGAAAAAACATTTATTTATAGTAAAAGCAAGATTACTTTGTAATTATGCACTCACTGCTATTGCAATGTCCGTATTAATTACACTTCATTTGTCTGGAAATAATAATATCTCAATTGCGCATAACCGATTTTTACACATTCAAAAACACGAGTCATCGATTGCCGATAGAAAAGCATAAGTGCAAACAGCTTGCTGTGCTGCAATTTAAGCAATATTTCGTGGAAATGAACACTGTAAAAACTTGAAATGGTGATATATAGGGGTATATAAGCACGTTTCTTCTGTGAGCATTTGTTTTAGTGCAATTTGTATTCAGAAACTCAAATTCGTTGAACATAAATTTTAAAATTAAAACTATATATTAGCGCGTTGAAGTAGCCAGTAGTGAAATAGTTAGGTAAACTTTAATGAAACTTGCTAATATAATATGAGCCGTGGTCGCAACTAGACACCAATACTATTTTTTCCCAAATATCGATTTCGATCTAAAATTTAACAAGTTCAAGAGAGAGATGTAAAGAAACAAGTTAAGTTGAATTATGAACCAAAATCACCCGCTTGTTTGCGAAAAAGTAAGAAAAAACCGTATACTATTATATTGATGCATTCAAATTCACAATAGCTTAATATAAACCCGTTCCATAACATGGTTTAAATATAGTGTTTTTCGGACTAGTTCATTTACTATAATTAATTACTAGTTATAAAATATTAGTTAAATAACTAGTTAGCTTTTTACCCAGTTTGTTCTTTCTCATTATGGTAATAATTGGGATTTTATATGGTCCGTTTTGTACTACTTCTGTACTAGTTATAAAATATTAGTCATTGGATTAGTTAGCCTATTTTACCTAGTTTAATGTTTCTGATTATGGTGATTATTAGCATATTATATTGTCCTTTTTGTACTAATTCACTCTCACTCAGCCATTATTAATGGAAAGCTATTATTTTCGTCTATAAACGCCATTAAAGAAGAAGAAGAAACTCAATTATTTTTTCACTAGTTCAATTTGAGCCAAAATCCAGATTAATGTTTTTTTTTTGCTAATGCAATAATGGTTAGTTATAAACTAGTCTTCATCTAACTTGACATTTCACTGTGGATTTATTAAAAGAAGTCTATATACATTCATATTCCTTTTCTTACAAGCCACATGCATACAAATACTTGTTTGCATAAACACTTCAGCCACTTGTCATATTAACTTTCATTACATCGCATGAGGAAGTCAGTTTACAATTCTTGATATGTTGCACTGTTTATTGATGCATATACAAATATGTGCTTCTTATGCTTCTGTTTCACTAGAGACTATTTCATATGAAAACCTTGTAAACAATTTTAATTGACAACGCTGATTTACATGGCAGCACTTGTCATAATTTATGAGCACCAACTTTAATGGCAAAAAACATAAGATAATTGTAAAAAGAGTTGGAGAATGGGGTTTCACCACAGTTGAACAGATTTTTTTTTAAAGTAACAGATAAAAATAAGACTTCTGTAATTTTACTAAAGTTTATTTAACAAGTTAGGCTGTGTTTATTAAGCCTGAAAATGACTGTCTGTATGAATGCGAACTATCCCCTAAATTTTTGAGATTTAGAACTGACATTTTGCACAAGAGCTTTCCTCTTCAAGTATCTACTCATACTGAAGCATATAGCTGCCATATAAGCTGATCGATCGTAATTTAGTTCTTGTATGGAAAACTTTTTTATTTGGCAAGACAACTTCACGAAATTTTACAGGAATTATTACCGAAAATATTTTTGACATACAAACAGACCAATCAAAATCAACTTTTTTTATCGATTTTAGTGCCAATTTATAGAAAATAAGAGCATGCACTGCAAGAAAAAACTTTCCGCAACATAAAATATATATTCTAGCAATAATAAAAAAATTTTAGGATTTGGTTGATATAAGAACAGATGATTTTACATGTTTGTGTCAATAACCTTTCATTGCTCTTTGGACTATTAAAGTTTAATAAGAGCAATAAGAACTTGAGCTTAACCTCAATTCAAGCGCTTATCTCTCTTAAAGTCGAAATTGTAACGTAACCAATAAAAGACAGTACCTATTGATAATATTGATTGTGCATTCTGGGTTAATTTAATGCTTCGATGAACAGTTTCAGCATCAAATGGTCTAACAAAATGGCCAACAAAGCAGAAATCGACAGCTTTTTTACTCGAAAATCAAAGAATTTGTACAAATAAACATGATTTCATAAGCCGACTTAAATGTTTGAAAGGAAAAATATTTCAATTGCACGAAAAAGCGCCTTGAGCGATCGGTAAAGTAACAAGCAAATGGACAGAGTACGCCTACATATACATACAAGTATGTACATACATACATATATAAATTGATATGTACGTAAATCAATAACTGAGCAAGCGCGAATGCATAATACTTTTATTTAAGTCGCATGAGCGTTGCTGGCGATAAGCAATATTTCTACTTTCTCAAGTGTAAAAAGCACACAATAGCAACGGCAACAAGTACAAACCTTACTCAAACCGCACACAACCAGCACGTAACGCTTTAAAGCAATATCTGCAGAGAACGCAATGAAATAAAAGCAAAATTTCTTAAACAAAAAACAAAGCAAACAAAAAATATATAAATTGCAAAAAGCCATCGCCTGACTCAAAGGCACCTTAATGCAAACAAATATATATGCCAATGGCAGAAATACATAAATAAATGACTCAAGATTAATTTAAATGACAACGCCTGTGGCTTACATACAAAGAAGAAATGCTAAAGCAAGGCAAGCAGAAAGCAAGACTATGCGTAAAAAGAGCAAGTGTCGAATCCATAGCAAACACAGATCAGTGGGCAATACTTATTTGCCAGCAGTAAAAATAAGCACTTTTCTGCACAAACATACATACAATATATGTATATAGAAATTGTTCTCGTATAAAATGCTATAGGCTGGGTCATAAATTGAATGGAATTGTGGTCAGCGCAAGAACAGCGTGTAGAGCAGGATAAGCGGCCCGCTAGTGGTGTAGAAAATGTATTCACTGCGCATGCGCATGTAACCAACACGCAATGTCTCACACATACCCGCTTACATACAACACAGCGTTATCACATGTGCATTCATTAGAGGTTCTTCGCTTTTGTTCGCCTGAGACGCACCCATTTGTATGCCAAATGACACTTTTTCTTTTTCACTGCTGACTTTGTGTCCACTTTATACTTCTTGCGTTTCTCTGTATGTGTGTTGGTTTGATCGGTGCGCGGCCAGTAGCGTCAAGTACTTGGCGGTATAAACCAAACCAGTCCAGTCTAAGCCAAACCATTTTTCGTGCTTACTTTTTTTTCATCATATTATTTATTTTAACCGCTTGCTTGCCAGTGACGCTGTTCGGGGACTCAACTTCAATTAAAAATTGAAAAATATATAGCCGTTCCATTCTAGTAGCGCACAAATGGTATATATAATGGAAGACACATACATATGTACATGCATTCTCAATATTTGCCGTCATATTTTTTTTATTAATTGATATGAAAAAGAAAATCTGTAATAGTGGAAATAACCGAAGTGCGAGCGTCTTCTTTTAAATGGAGAAGTACTATGAGATTTTGAAGTAAGGTGGTGTTTGGTTTTTTTGTTTCTCCTAAAATTTTTTACATATTTAGGAGCATTATGTAGGTATATGAACTTGTATGCATCGAAATACTTTTCCATTTCATTGCCTTCTTTTTTGCTTTAATTTAACCATCAATATAATATTTTTTTGTAACAAATTTAAATTTAGTAAATGATCGACTATAAGTTAGTAGGCTTCTGTAATATTCTGATTTTAACTTCCACTTAATTTCGCCCACAAAAGAAGGCCACGATTCCACTTATATACTAACAAAGTTAAATAAAATAGTAGCCTATAATTAGGCGCAAAGTTAAATATAGCCTAAAAATACAATAAACATGTAAAATTTCAGTATTCGGCAAAGGTAACTCCTCACCAAATTACATTTAAGCACAGTCTTTTATAATGTTCAGAAAATTATATAAGCTTTACGAGTTTAATTTTCGAGATTGGTAGTTAAAATAGACGGATTCTACACTGCTTGGTGGCTAAAGTGTGTTTGGAAACTCAAACTCCAAATTTGGTTATTAGCCGTACTATTTCAAAATTATATTTAAGCGACATCACGCCCAAGTATAGGCAATATTTTTGTTTCTTTTCTTTCAAAGAAGAAAGAAAAAATAGTAATAAAAAATATCGTAAAATAACCAGTAGTTCAAAAATTTACACACAAAATCATATCAAGATATTTCAAAAGTCTTTAGAATATCACATATAGTGCGGCGCTCTACTAAGGGCGAGGTACAGGAAAACTCAAGTTCTTCATATCACACCACGTTTTAGCGAAGTTACACACCTCAAGTACCCCTTTTGCTATCTACATTTATTATAATGTATCTTCTTTCGAAAATAATTCGAGTTTTCAACCAATTCTTAGTATCAAAGTGGAATCTCGAAGGCAGTAACATTTTCTTCATCGAAACAAGTTTACGTTTGTACGTTGCATAAAACACACCCCAAAGTCTTACACCTAATTGCAGCAAACTTTAAGCAAGTTATGTGCACGCTCAGAAATCTATACCGGATTTGAAACACTTTTAAACCGACATGGAAATATCACGAAAGCATAAATTATTCGAAATATCGAATATTGCTTCGACATATGTATTTACGTTAACCATTACCGATTCGTTCGCACTTTGGCTCACTTCGTGTATGGGCAATAAATGGAGACCAGAAAATAAACCAGAAAACTTTTAGCAAACATGCAACAAATTTTCGGCAGCCAGTAAATTGTAATTATACACCAAATCCAAGCATGCAACCAGGCAGCTGAGAGCCATGCTGCGCGGGACAGCCACAATGCGGCAACAGAGGCCACGACACAATAAAATATAAAATTATAAAAAAAAAGAAAACTAAACAAACAACCAAAACTTACAACAAGAAGCACGACTTGCTCCAACAGCTAAAAATAAACATGCAAACTGTGTGTGCAAATCTCGTGCTGTAACCAAAAGTGGGTTTCGGCCGCACCAACCAACCTGACTAAGCAGCCAGTCAACCAACTGGCCGGCCAAGCAAGACTTTTCGCTTAGATACGCAGCTGGGTGGCCGGTGTTGGTGGTCGTTTTGCTTGCAATATGCGATTGTCGGCCGCAGGCAATGTTGCTGTGAAGCTGAGTATCACAAGCAACTACATGCGGCTGCGCCTCTAAGCCGGTCTCAAAGTGTAATAAATACCTTACGGGGGACATATACTTGTATAGTGTATATGTGCGCACACGCAAAGTCAAATAGCACTTTTGGTTGTAGCTGGTTGTGGTTGTTGTTGTTGCTATTTTTGTAGTCGCTATTTATATGCTTGCGGTTGACTTTTCTTTGTGTGAATTTTGTTTAACTTTTGCGGTCATCAGACATGACAGACAGACCAGAGGACAATTTGAGTCGCAGCTCAGCTGGCGCAAGCAAAAATACAAAAACAGCTAGAAACAGAAACAAAGTAAAATAAAAGTAAAACAGATTGTGGAAAAATAGCAGAAAACCATTTGCTGCAATCACCTGCTTGGAACATTTTAGATTTGTCAACAATGTTTATAAACATTTGTTGCTGGCAGCTTCACTTTTGTTTGTAATAAATATTGCTTGCATCATGCATATTTGCAGCAATCAACTGCTTTGCTGTTTGCAGTATAGCAACATTTTACATTTATCAACAATGTTTATAAACATTTGTTGCTGGCAACATTACTTTTGTTTACGTATTATTATGTTTTGCTTTATTTTTATATACATTTTTTTGTTTAACTAATATACATCTCTAAGCTTAGCAACATGTGTCTGAACATATTTATAACACTTGATTTAGTTCTCACAACAGTAACACCTACGCAACCGCACCGACGGCTGACACTATATGAACCTTAAATTATATTTTGTAATATTTTTTATTATTACAACAAAAACAACAGTATTTTTATGCCCTGCACTAGATAGACTAAGTTCGCACAAAACCGCGTGTCAATCGGTTCAGCCGTGTTTTCGAGATATTAATCTAAAATGTTGTACACGTATTTTTCGCCCCAAGAAGCTGTCGGAAACGCCGAAATCGGACCGCTATAGGAAATTCGGCATAGATTATTACCTAAGGCAAATGTATCCTTCAGATCTTTTTATATCCTTTAGGCTATAAGAAATACATCTGTGAAGGGTAATTTCAGTAGTAATAGATCACCAATGTACCAGCTTTTGGTTGTAACTAAAGTGGAACTTCAGTGTTTGTCCACATAAATATAAGAAATCCATTAACTAATAATTAAGCGAATAAAGGCGAGATTGAAGTTGAGCTTATTAACCAGTTTCAACAAGTCTGCCGCAGTTTTATCAACAAATTATTTACATACTTTTGTAAATTTGTCAAGCATATATGAAAATGTATATATACATAAATAACACACAGTGTATAGTATACACACAAGTACATAGTATACATACAAGTACATAGCATGCATACATAATAAAATTTATGCAAATATGTAAATATTTGTTAAACAATGAAGCTTATCGATTTTCACTTCAAACTAGCAGCGAATTACTATGAACAGCCGCTTGAGTAGGGTCAAGGTAAATCCAAGTGTCATGCCAACAGCAAATGATCTTCACCGACAAATATCGCGAGACTTACGCTTATAATCAACTATTAGAGCTAAATAAAAAATTAGAAGTATAAAAAGTACTTGAAGGTACTCAACATTTGTTAAGTCTACAGCGTCAACAAATCAATGTCTGCACACTATGCTTGCTATATACATTAATGATGCTCTTACATAATACGCTATAAAAAAATATGAAACAAGAAATTATGCACACACATGTACACATGTTCGAGTTAGACGCTTTTTACGCCTCTTTGCACTTGTACTTATCAAATAGCCCATGAATTAGTAGGTACTTGATTGGAAATCATTCTCTTATTTACTAAATGAATGCACACTCTAGACACTTTGTTCTCATGCAAATATTTACATATGCATAAATATATTTGTAGTATTTTTATTTACTTACCACTACAAAGGCATTTTCATTTCCTTTGTCTGCAATAATTTCGCATTCGACGCGCTTGGAGCGTTCGCGTCGATTCTTACGGTCAAGCGGTGTTCAATGATTTTTTTGCACTTTTTTACGAGTGCATTTCTTCGTTTCGTTCTTTTTTTTTAATTGCTTACTTTCCGTTCGAAGGAGTGGTTATTGGCGGGCTATGACATTTTGATAGCTGCAAAATAAAAAGAAGAAAAAAAGAGCAAATAAGTGAAGTGAAATTAAAGGAGTTCGCGTGCATTTAAAGGGAGAGGCTTGTGGAGTGATATAAAATGTATGAATATTGTGAAATTTATATTCGATGCTGATAGTAAGTGTCATCCCACAACTAGTTATCGAAAGTAGCGAGGCATGAATGATAAAGCGAGTGGTGCCGAATGATGAGCAAAATGTGCACAATTATTGGTATTTACCTTCTCTATGTATAACTAATATATATTATTTGGTTCAATAACAGCTAAATAGGCGGCCATAGATAGTCTCAATGTTCGCTCAATGGAAATTCCGCGCTGGAATTGGTAAAGTAGCTGGATATGGCATATTAAGGTTAAATGTAGGATGTATATGCATTAAAGTGATTTTTATGTATTCGAACAGCTACTAAAATTACCTATTTTCATACGATATATCCACGATTTTCAAAAAATCGATTTTGATCCAGCAAACAGTTCCGAAACTATTTCGAGCATTCTAATCGGTACCCAACACTTTAAATGCAAGATTCTTGAATATATTTATCCATTATCGAATTAATAAGATTTTTGATGATAATTTCGATTTTTAAGCCATTCTGAAGTGTAAACTAAAAAACTTTTTTTCGGGGAAAAAATCAAAATTTTTCCTAGTCCTTCAATTATTACCTCTATTATCTATTGTAATAATAGTTCTTTCGGATTCTATTTTATGAGACAATTTTAAGCAGAAAATCTTTCTCACAGACAACGACTTTTTCGAAGTCCCCCCAGAAATCAGTCTGAGAATACATTAAGTTCTATAAATTCACGTTGTTTTATTTCTATATTAAATAAAATATCAAACACCATGACTCTCCAACTGGATATTTATATTTCCTGAATACAATTTGCTTCTTCAACCTAAAAAGTGGCCATTAATCAACTATAATTATAAGTTGCTAGCTAGTTGGTCGCATGAAATCGAATTTTGGTAAGCCTTTGCGCTTAGTGAAGACAGGAACCAAAGTACAAAACTTTACTTTCGAGTTTCAATTGATAATTTGTTTTGCTCAGCGAAGGCAGAAACCAAATCACAAAACTTTACTTTCGAGTTTCCATTGATAACTCGTTTTTATAAGACAAAAAGTTAAGATTGTGGCCGTTCAATTAAATATCAAAACACTTTGTGTTTGACCGGCAATCAAATTTTGGTAAGACCTTGCACTTAGTAAAGACAGGAACCAAATCACAGAACTTTCAATGGAAAATTTTTAATTTATGAGACAAAATGGATCTCCATCCATGTGTTAGTCCATTATGTGTTTCCGATACCAAAACTAACAAAAAATAGTAGAAAACCCACATGCCACATTTTATTATTATTATTATTATTTGTTAAAGTGGAAGTAAAATGCAGAAAGCCACACTTAAATCATTAAATTAAATAAAACACTAACAACTAATCACCCGAAGCGCTTACAAATTTGAGCGTTGTTTGCCAGCTTGTTTGTTGTAATTTGTACTCGTGTTTTGAGGTTGCAAATCGTGTGTTTTTTTTTTGTTTTTGTTTTGTGTTGTCAGTAAAAACAAAATAATTTCTGCTTGTTTTTGTCTTATAAACATTATTCATTACAAGCGTTCGCACCCGCTTTTCATCATTTTCGCCGGCGCTGCGGCAGTGCCAGGTACCTAGCGGACCAAGCAAGCAAGCAAGTGCTGTCTGAGATTTGTTTTTGCATTATTTGCTCTTGCACTCGTGCACATGCATGTTCGTTTGTATGTGTATGAACGATGAATTAAAAATAAATCTCAAGGTAGTTGCTTATTGCAATGCAATATTTTTTATTATTGTTGTTGTTATTATTTTTATGATGTGCCGTTGTTTATCAGCGCCTGGGTGTGTATGAATGTGTGCGTGCAATTTTTTATTCCTTCTGCTCATTACTTTCTTGTTTTTCGGTGCAAATTAGTTGGCTACGCTGGCACCGTGATTGCGCGTTTTGTTTTCGCCACTCCTGACACACTGCTGGGCGTTGTGATAGGAATTTCGGCCGCTTTTAGGCAAGTCATGCACAGCAATGAGGTGCATACATATGTATATACATACGGCGGTATATGGCTTTGCTCGTGTTGCGGCATGCTTGTGCAATCGATAGCTGTTGCAGCTGCAACTATTTAAATGCCCATTTACAATGTAATTGCTGTTGTTGTTGTTGGTGTTTTATATGAATTTAATTTGTTACGACACTCTGAAAACGACAAGGCCGCGGTCACAAAGCGAACGTGGTGCGAGGCAAAAATGCAAAATTTCATTGTGACTGCACAGAAGGTGCAAATACAAACACAAATATCAAATAATATAATAAACTTATAAAAGAAGATAAGCACATGTCTGTATATGCGTTAAAAAAATATTTTTCACATCTCGTGTGTCTATTTCACGGTAATTTGCGTTTGAAATTCACACAATTCGTTGCAGATTTTGTGCAACAACAAAATGCTTGCGTGGTAGTGGCTTGTTTTGAATTTTTGTGTACTGTTGGATGTATGTGTTTTAAGGAGAATTAGAAAAAACGAAAATACTTTTTCGACTACCCCATATGTTATATATGACATTTTTTCCAATTAGTACTTAAAAGCAGCACTAACTGGTTGCTCATTAGACACAAACTTATAACGATCTAAGCTTCGGGGATTTCCTGCTGCTTTTATTGCTTAATTATTTGCTTAAATTTTGAAAACTGGCTTCATAATAAGTCATAACATACTTGTTGTTAATTAAGAATTAAAAGACATAAATTATTTAACAGTCAAAATTTTTGAAAACAGTGCAGTTTGGAAACTCATGACGTCAATTAGCTAGCCACTTAGCCTAAACAAGTTGATGCTGTATAACAAGCGGACAAATATCACCCGGACTGGCCCAGTTAAATTGCGCATGCAATGTAGATATAATAGATAAAAACAAATTTGGCCTAAATTGATTCAACATATTTTAGATTGTATAAAAATTACTATAATATATAAAAGAATTAAAACAGTTACAAATTAAAAACAATAATTTATACAAGAAATTATTTTTTGATTGAACTTCTTTATTAGAAGCGTGTTTTATAGAAAATATTCGATAAATCACGCCGTGGCTGTACCGCTGCAATAATTACTTAGTAATTGTTGTTGTGAAAATAAAATTTCAAAGCGAGCAAATAATTTCATATTATTAAATCTATGTGTTCAATTAATTTATCCATCAAATTCGCAACGCGCTATTAAATTAAGCAAGTGTTAATAGGTGCACCACGGCGTATGAATGCACTGAAACACAGGTCATTACATGCATGTGTATGTACATACAGACTACGTTATCGGATATTATCTACTTATTTAATGTTTTTCAGCTTATTTTTTGTTGATTATCCGTAAAGTTTTATTGGGTGGGAACGTGCAATAAAAAAATAAAATCATACGAAAAAATAAAATTAATTGAATTAAAAAATTAATTAAGAAAAATTATTAGAATATGATATAAAATTAAATTAAGTTAAATTCAGCAAAATTTTAAATTTAATTAAATCAATTTCATGTATCGGACATCTGTAGCAAGTGAGAAAAGGAACTGTGCAAAATTTTTTTGCGATAACTCAAAAACCATATTTAAAAGCAAAATATTTTAAATTGAAATATTAATCATAATAAAAAGGATATTATTAATTGCATAGAAAATGTAAAAGTTTGTATAAATTAATATCATAACAAAATCATAAATAATAATTAAATATAATAAATTAATTAATTTAAATTAAATATTTTTTTATAAAATTATATTGATTATAAAAAAATAAACAAATAAAATTAAAATGTTCATAATATATGTACATATTTTTTAAATTATTTTTTGTTTTTGTTTTGGCAACAACAATAAAACATGCAAATCTGCGAATCGACATCATGCCGCCACCCACGAAACGCTCATTGCAACCAGCGGCAGATGCCTGGGCGTGCAATCACACATTACGCGCTGTTTTTGTTGACGTCTACCCATTGTTATTTGTTGTTTTAACTACTGTCTACGGCGGCAGCTGTGCTTGGTTTTTGACTGGAAATTCGATTTTCAACACAATATTTTCTTTTAAGGCTTGTACATACAAACATATATGTGTGTTTATGTGTGGATATTTACATACATACATGTGTGTTTGTGTGCGCATTTACTTTGTTTGCTAGCTGTGCGCGCTATTTCTTTACTTACCAGCTGTTTTGTTGTTTTTTTTTGCTATTGTTTCAGCAATTGGTGTTTACATTGATTTCACAACATTGTACTAGCGCCACAACTAGAACCATACAACAATAACAACAGTACACAATCTTTAGTAGAATCTCTTCGCCCACGAGACACTCTCACGCTCGCTCACACTCTTCATTAGCAAGCGCACACTCATCAATTGTCGCCGAATCAGTGATCAACCTTTGATTTTGCATTGTCAATTGTTGCAGCGCTAAATTGCAATAGAATAGCCTTGCAAGGTGCAATTTAATTTAATTACAAGAAAAATCAGCAAAATAAAACGAAAACAAAATCAAATTCTGAAATGTGCCAAAGGGACTTAAAAAAAAGTTAGAAAAAATTTTACGAAAATTTTCCACTGTCAGCGTCATCTAGCTTTGTTTCGGTTAAGAGTGAAAATGACTGGCCACAAGCTGATGCAAATAGCAATGCAATCTTTCGTTGTAATGTCAGGTGGCCAAACGAAGAAGACACTAAAAATCTATATGCGTGTACATACATACATACATATGTGTGGCTGGCAATTTTCGCCAAGCAGATAAGCCTATATGCCGCGTATATGGTGTGGCTATCCGTATGTGTCGCATCTACACAAAATCGTCCGTCAATAATGGAATTACCCGAAAAATACCCAATTTATTTTTTTATTTCATAATAAATTTCATTTTGCCTGCTTCGAGACGTTTCTGCTCACTTTGTAGACATTTTATATATTTGTTATTTTTGATTTCATTCATTATAATATAATAATTTGTCATAATTTTTGTTTATATAAAACTTTTTTAGGTATATTTTTTTGCTCTCTGTATAATGTCGCTGATCATCTCTAGTGCGCTCCGCTTATGTGTTTCGTTTGCTCTTTGTATTAACATATGTATATATTTTTATTTACTTGTTTTTGGTTTTCTTTTTGTAGCGTGAAACATTTGTTGATAACATATAATTGTGCAAATTGGCATAATTATTTGTTATTGGCTAGTATTTGCACTCTCAATTTGATTAAACTCAAATTTCGAGAGTACGTGCGTACTATATGCCAAAATATGCGATTTATTTATCCAGCTTGTTTAAGCGTTTATGTGAGTTTCATATTCTTAGTTGGTTGGGTGACAAAAAAATATTTACTATTAGTACACGTACATATGAGTACAATTTGAGTTGATTTTAGGGATTCTTGTCTTATTGGATAGTAATGCAGAAGACCGTAAAGCGTTAAATTGTGTCTCAATTAATTTTGGTTGTAAAATTGTGTTCTTATGATAATTCCAAAGCTTCAATCATAAAAAAATATTAATACAATTTTTTTTTTTAATTTTAGCTTTAAAAATAAAGCCATTTGAGAACAATTTATATAAAAAAAATTAATAGAAAATTCTAATATAATTAAGT
>NW_017534963.1:732181-734508 GCF_001853355.1 Bactrocera latifrons
TTTTTTAAATTATTTAATATTTTATTTGCCACTTAATATTTTGAATACTTTTTGTGTATTTAGAAGTATTTTTAACATTTCTTACGGGCATTCAAATTTTAATTGAATATATTTTTATAGCCCACTAGAAAGTTTCATAAATATGCTGGCAAATTTAAACAAAAAAATATTTTTTCAAAAAGTTTATTTGTATTTTCGAAAGTGTTGATTTAAATATTTGCGCTTTTTTAATATCAAAAATTCCCTTTCGTATATAAATTTTTAATTAAATACGTCAAATTAGCTACTAAAATCAGCCAATGCACACACAGCTCATACTTCTAAGCGAAAAACACGAGTTTTTCCACAGACATGTCTTTGAAAAACAAAAAAAAAAAGAAAATCAAAAAATCAAAAAATTGCGAAAACTGCCAAAGGCGCCTGGCAATTTTCCAAGAAGCAATATTTCGCATTTCTTAATTGAGAGCAAACAATAAACGCGCCACCCGCTCTATTGGCTGACAAACAAAATGAGCAATACTCTTTGCACTTGAAGATCGCTTGATGGCGCTCATTACGCGCGCCGCTGTTCTAATTTATTGATACTTCAAAAAAAGTAAGAAAAAAAAAGTGAAACACATACGCAAAGCATTGGACTTCAATTACAGCTCGAGCTATTTGGTGGTACCGCAGATCATCTGCTTAATGAAAGCCAATAGCCGGAGAATTTCGAAACTTTCGCAAGGCTGCATTTCGCCAATCGAACGATAACGGCACATGCATACATATATACATACATACATTAATTAAATATTTGCGTGTGTTCATTTGTGAGTTGACAATTACTTTATAATGACGAAAGCACTCATTTTCGTCGAATTTTCAAAGGCCTTCACGATATTACCCGAAAATACTGCTACGAGTACGCAAAAATGGACGCATATAACAAATATACACACACATATACATATGCATTTAATATGCTCATCTTGATATGGTATAGTATATATTGTCAACACATTTTCTCGCCTCTGCGCTTCAACGAGAATGAACATAATAAGTAGATGATTATTTAAAAAAAATGAAGAGCATCAGTTAGGTTCGTTGTGATCTTTACTTTTCAGTTGCCAATCGATCTTATACATAGAAACATCCTTCGGACAAAAGTGTTCCGCAAAGAAAATTCACAAATGTTATACCATTGCGCTTAACCTATACTATACTATACATACGAAATAATACTATATATAACTGTAAATTCTAGTACGGTGAATTGAAAAGGTTTTTGCGGCTAATATTAGATGTGCTTCCGTTGGCGGAAGACGCGCCTGTGTTAAAAACTCAAATTTACAAAAAATAATAGAAAATAAAAAATAAAATTTCCACACACATACATAATATATATACGTACTTATGTGCATACGAAGTGAGCAATAAAGAACAACACATAATAAACTTTTAACTTGTCGTTCGTCCTTGCCGCATTTTCTTGGTGCATTACACTGCGCGTTTGTGCTGTGACGTATAACGGTCGTCGCGATCGTCCGTCACATTGAGCTTTGTTGCGTATACTCGTACGTACACATTCGTGATTGTTGTCCGCGTGCTATTGCACCTAGTACCGTTATAACTACATAGTGCGCTAGACTGTATGTGAACTTTTTCACGGGCGAAACAC
Organism: Bactrocera latifrons; assembly: GCF_001853355.1. Taxonomy (NCBI): domain Eukaryota; kingdom Metazoa; phylum Arthropoda; class Insecta; order Diptera; family Tephritidae; genus Bactrocera; species Bactrocera latifrons. Next base: position 733,839 of record NW_017534963.1, read on the forward strand.
GCATATTTCTTCACTAGTTAGAGACGTGACGCATGAAGGTTGCCGAAGATGTCATTACATCAAAACTTTTCATTTTGCTCGATTGGCTCATTCGTTTCAATTGTGCGTAAATAAATGCAAGAAATTTATTGGTTAAATTAAGTATATGTTATACCTACATACAAATATACATATGTGCACAGAAAACACCAGTATGATAAGTAAAGAAATACAGCGGAAAACAGAATTAAAAGCGAAACATTTATACAAATATATACAGTTTTACATATTTGTACAGGTGAATTTTGTACGAAAATAAATTGTCGAAAGTCTAAATGGCGTATTGCGACGGCGTTTAGGGTCCTGAACGCGAGGGTACTTGAACTTGTGCAAGGTTTTGAACAAGAAAACATACTAAATTAAATACGTGCCAATCGAAATGTAGATTTTGTACAAATATATAAAATAAAAGGCACATATAACATACACGTGCGGGTGTAAATATTTAATAATAAATTAAATGTAAACGAAATGATTGATAACAAGAGAGATAAATGTTGAGGTTCATATGAAAGGTGAAAGCAAATAAAAAAATAGTTAAATAAAAACAAATAATTACAATAATGACATCAATAATAATACTTCAAAATGTTTATCTCATAAAAAATTTAATAATATTAATAATAATAGT
>NW_017534963.1:735888-742071 GCF_001853355.1 Bactrocera latifrons
GTACATTTTTATTTTATAGATTTACCAAAAACAAAAACGAAATATATAAAAATTAAGAAAGAAAAAAACGGTAATTTAAAAAATGTATTACTAAATAAATAAAGTAAAAAGTGAACTAAATTAAAATTAATTAGAAAAATTAATTAAACGGAAAATAAAGCAAAGAATATGAATTAAAGGAAATTAAAAAAGTTTATAGACGTAAAACTAAAAATTATTTAATTAATAGAAAAATTAAAACAAAATCAGAAATTAAAAATAAAGAAAATTAGAAAAAAATTAAAAATAATTAAATTATATTAAATTTAAAATTAAGTCAGGATTTAAAATTAATTCTCACGAAAATTATTTATAAATATTTAATAATTAGCATATACACTTATTTAATATGTTTTGTAATTAAAATCACTTAGGTCGTCAGGTACCACAGCTTGCAGATTTTGTTCAAGTAAAAAATTTAAGCAAAAAGAGTTGGTAAACCTTTGAATTTCTTGCGAAATAATATAATTTCAAATTAATAAATTTTAAAAATCCTTAAATTTTTTTATAAAAATTAACAATAATATACAAACTTACACATTTACAGACCACTCTTTATATTAAAAAATCATATATATTTAATAAATTTTTTTTCCATAAAAAAAATAAACAGATAATAATAATAAATATAAAAATAATAATAAACAAAATAATAATAAAATTTCTGCACATACTATATTTTGCCTAAAGGTCAAAATGCGACATTTTTTAAGGAACTTGCTGTTAACATTTAAATACAGTATAAGTAAAAATAGGTGTACAAAAATAGAAAACCCAAAAATATGCGTATAATGGCATATTTCAATGACACAGGTATATATATACCTTAAATAGTAAACAAAGATATAAAATCGAATATGAAAACATGACATCGAAACTATTTTTGTGCCACTTCTTAGACACACTCACATATTGTACGCTCGATTAAATATGCCAGAGGATTTTTAATTGGTTTGCATTTTGGGTGAAAATGTTTAAAATTTGCTTTAATTATAACTTTTGCTTTAATTTGTTTTATTTGTTGCGACACAATACAAGTCGCGTCATAGACGAATGAACGCCAGTCGCGCCAGTATGCAAATCGGGCGATTAATTAATTTTAGTACGCCAGCAAAAGCAGCAAAAGGAGCAAAAAATAAAGAAGCTGCTAAAAGTTAGTAGAAAAGTTAAGCAAACGCTTTGTCTTAAAAGCGGTCTAAGCGTGCGCGCCACCAACAGTGTGCCAGCGGCCGCGTTAACGATGCTCCTTCTACCGCCGATACAGTTCCACGCGATCCTCATGCGCTTAGTGGGCTACAGGGTTCAATTACTGGAAGTCTTGAATGTTTGTCTCTAAAACATCTGATTAAATTTCGCCCAATAACGGTTGCATTTGCAATTTTGCGTTATTTGTTGAACACTCGATTTAACAATTTCTTTTTTACTATAACCTAGTTTCAGTTATAATAAATAAGTATTTATTTAAATATAGTTAAGTTTTTCTCGCAAAAAAAAAATTATACAATTTTCTTTTGTATTTTTATTTGCAGCCAAAAGCTGGTTTTGAGCCAGACACAGCATCACTCAGAGAGAAAGTTATTTTAAATCCGGGCGAAAAATGGCGCATTTTGAAAAATATCACCATCATATCATTTGCATTCATGGTACAATTCACAGCATTTCAGGTAAGGCCACAAAGCAAAATGTCATATGAATACCCTATAAACATATACAAAAGCAAAAAAAGAAAAAATCCAGCTGTGTGTGCGTGCATGCGCACCTGTAGTCATCGAGTATATTGTAAAGCAGCGCATTGATTCGTTTCATAGTTGAAAAACAGTAATGAAATAAAATAAAAAGAAATATATACAAGCGCGCCAATGATTACCATACGCACGCACTGCCCAACACCGCTGGGTACATACAAGTTGAAATAAAAACAAAAATACATATAAACGCGCACATGTTTATACTATTAAAACTCACTTTCTCTTTGTTTTCTTACACCATACATACCTACATACACACATACGCTATATATTTATACATATTTTCTTTCTTAATTCCTTTTTTTTATAATTTTTTTTATTAAATTTACATATGCTTGTCTTGTTTCCTCCAACCAGGGCACGGCCAATTTACAGTCCTCGATTAATGCCACAGATGGCTTAGGCACTGTGTCGCTGAGCGCCATTTACGCGGCGCTCGTCGTCTCATGCATCTTCCTACCCACACTTATTATACGCAAATTGACTGTGAAATGGACGCTGGTCTTCAGTATGCTGTGCTACGCGCCGTACATTGCCTTCCAATTGTTCCCAAAGTAAGTAGTTTGTGGCTAGTTCAAAGGAGAGTCGAAGGGAGAATGCAATGAGTACCCAAAAAAAGTCGTTTTTGTGAAAAAATTTTCACTTAAAAAAATCTCAAAACTTAAAAAATCGATTTTTTTTTTATTAAAAATCTATAATTTTTAATCATTTTTATCAAAACTTTTATACTGAAAAAATTATCTGACAAAAATAACTAAGAAGATTGTGTGAAAAATTCAAGTCGATCGGTTCAACCGCTTCGGAGAAAAATTCCATACCGACTCTGAAAAAAGTGTTTTTAGAAAAATTTTGGAATTTTATTCATTCGACGCGTTCTCCAGAACTCTTTCTGCATTTACCATAATATTTTAAATGCTAATAAAATTTTCTTATACTCTATTAATTTGCTTAGATTCTACACATTGGTTCCTGCTGGTATTCTAGTCGGTTTGGGTGCCGCTCCTATGTGGGCATCTAAGGCCACTTATTTGACACAGGTCGGTCAAGTTTATGCGAAAATAACCGAACAAGCTGTGGATGCGATTATTGTGCGGTTCTTCGGCTTCTTCTTCTTGGCCTGGCAAACGGCCGAACTGTGGGGAAATCTGATCTCGAGTTTGGGTAAGTAGACGCTGACATTTTTTGAAATATTTCCACAAAATCTTGACGTCATAATTCAAAAGTAACATTTTACCGTTTAATCATTTAAGATTACCGATCTAAAATATTTTCTATTCCTTCCATTGCAGTGCTTTCGAGCGGCGCTCACGGCAGTAGCGGCGATTCCAACACAACCATTACCGAAGAAGATCTGCAATACTGTGGTGCCAACTTCTGTGTGCAATCCACCAATGGACATGGCAACTTGAACCGCCCACCAGATCATGAGATCTTCGAAATCACCATGATCTACTTGTCTTGCATTGTTGCCGCTGTTGCCATTATTGCCATCTTCTTGGATCCACTTAAACGTTATGGTGAGAAACGTAAGGGCTCACAGTCCGCACAAGAATTGTCCGGCATGGAATTGCTATCAGCTACCTTCCGTCAAATGAAGAAACCCAATCAACAGCTGCTCATACCAATCACCATTTTCATTGGCATGGAACAGGCTTTTATCGGCGCTGATTTCACACAAGCTTATGTATCGTGCGCTTTAGGTATTCATCAAATCGGCTTCGTGATGATCTGTTTCGGTGTGGTCAATGCCATATGCTCAATTCTCTTCGGTTCGGTGATGAAATATATTGGACGTCTGCCCATTATTATACTTGGCGCTGTCGTGCATTTCACACTTATCTCCGTGGAATTGTTCTGGCGTCCCAGTCCCGAAAATCCACTCATCTTCTACGCTATGTCTGGTTTGTGGGGTGTCGGCGATGCTGTATGGCAAACACAAATTAACGGTCTATACGGTCTACTCTTCCGTCGCAACAAGGAAGCGGCCTTCTCCAACTACCGTCTCTGGGAATCAGCCGGTTTCGTTATCGCCTATGCATATGCTACAACATTGTGTGCGCGCATGAAGCTTTATGTGCTTTTGGCTGTGTTGGCTTTAGGATGCATCGGCTATACTATTGTCGAGATTCTGTACAGAAGAAAGGTAAGTGCCGGTGATCTCTCTGTGAACGCTGAAGTTGTAATAATATTTATATTTTTCGATTTTGTAGCAACGCAAGCTAAAGAAACAAGAGAAATTGGAGGCTGCCGCCAAGGAGAAGGAAGCCGCTGCCGCAGCAGCCGCCGCCGAGGCTAATGCCACCGGCGAAGTGGAGGAGACCGACGATGAGTTGGATGATCTCGAAGAGGATATTGTTGTGACGCATTTCTAAGTCTATCACCGCATACATAAACACACACACAAACACATACTCATACATTCACGCATCTGCAAAACAAATACGCCTTCCATAAAGTCAAGCATCCACGCATGTATGTATGTACAATGCATATATGTATGTATTTATGTATGCATGTGAAAATGTGCATCGGTGTTGGCTGTAAAAGCTCCTTGCTGAAAGCTTGCGAGCACCACAAGTCACACCCACACACACACACATTTATAGAGACACTCAAACGATGAAAGCTTTTGTTTTTGTTTGTTAATCTCGTATGAGAGCTTTGAAGTGTTGGCGTGTAAGCGTGTTTGATAACTTTTTTTTTGTTTCTTTATTTAGACTACAAGAAAAGCTCTTTTATAAAAGAGCGCGTATATGCATGTATAGAGACAGAGGAAGAGCGCTTGAGACGCCAGGTGGCTTAACACAAAAAAGCGCATAAGTCAAAAATTCATTTTCTGAATTTCGAAAGTGACTTTTTGCTAGCAAGCACACGTTTCAAGCCGTCTTCCCCTCACCCAGTTGTTACTTTGTTGAATTGTATACAATTTTGCATACAAAAAGACACAAGTTTTAAGTAAATATTAGCAGAAGTAATAACAGTTATGATTATTGAAAGTAATGTGTTATAATGATTAGTAGTTATTTAGTTCAATAAGTACAATAGAAACATTGCGAACACTTACACAAACACACAAGCACACACATACACACAAACAACACACGTTAACATAGAAAAAGACCACTCATATCACATGATAATAAGCTTACAAGCCAAGTAAGCGCAAATTGTACATAACTAAAACCGAAAAGTAAAAAACCGAAATGTGCACAGAAGAGCGGAGTTACCAGTAAGAACTGTAGAAAACGATAAAAGACGAAGAGAAATTGTTTAAGTTAAAAAAATATTCAAAACCAAAACTGTACAAAAACAAAAGCTGCGCAAAATGAGAGATAGATTTTTGAAAAAAAGAGTTATGAATTGTGAGGCTATTGGTGTGTCGGTTAAGTGCCTTAAAGGCACGCACACCAACGGCGCTTATGAAATAAATGAACAAAAAGTAAATAAAAACACTGTAAACTGTTAATAGACGTCCGTACCGAAATGCGTTACATAATTGCAAAACTAAAGTTTGCACAAAAATTTTGTGAAAAAAATTTCTTAATGAAGACAAAACGAAAATGTAAAAGTATACAAGCTATTGCCCGAAGAAAATGGCAAAAATAAAATTATAATACACTTACATTTACATATATACATACATATAAACATAAAAGTTAGTTTTAAGGTAACCGTTATGCTTGTAAGAACCCTCTAGTTTAAAAGTATATAGGTATAAAATGTGAAATCAACGCTCAAACACTAAAAAAATTGCTAAAAATGGAAAGCACAAATTATTAGAAGTGCTATTTAAAGAGGAAAAGAAACAATATTATATGAAAGTAATAAATACATATGTATTTTTGTGAGTGCGCGCATAATTAACAAGAATTTAAATTTAGGCTGTTTTTATTTTAAATAAATTTAAATTCTGTTCATGTGCGCGCACAAGCAATTTGTTTATATTTTAATTTTTTTGTTTTTGTTTTTCGTCACTTCTTTTGAGAAGCCGAATTGTAGTAGAAATAGTAACATTAGCTTGCGCAACTCAAAAAATATTCCTGAAATAAAAATTAAATTAAAAAATAATAATTACAATAATTAATTAATCAAAACATTAAAAACAATCATTGAACATTTAATTACAATAACTGAAAAATTAAGTTAATTAATTAACAAATTTAATTACCACAATGAAAAAATTAATTGCAATTAATTAAAAGATTAAACACAATCATTGCAAAATTAAATACAGCAATTTAAAAATTAAAACAATCAATGAAAACTGAATTACAATAATTGAAAAATTAATTGCACGAATTAAAAAATTAAATTAAATAATTAAAAAAATGAAATACAGTAATTGAAAATTAATTAAATTAATCAATATATTAATTACACATGAAAAAATAATTAT